>NC_041393.1:491889148-492068237 GCF_002162155.2 Triticum dicoccoides | reverse complement strand
AGGGAGGGGGGGGGGGTCATAGTGTTAGCTAGCTAATAGAGAGAAGTGACCTCTCTTCCTCCGTGCTTGATCGACGCTAACTACTGTATGTATAGAGAGAACTCGACACGCTAGTTAGTAAGCAAATGAAGGAACCATTAATTACACAAGATCGTCATGAACATATACAGAGAGAAGTGACCTCTCTTTCTCCGAGTTTGGTCGAGCAACAAATTTCCGTATATATCTATCCAACACTACTACATATATACAATATAACATCTCTTACAATCCCTAACATCTAAAATCAATTTTAACTTCCACATGGCATTCTCCGCCTTTATGTATGGCGTGGTTAAGAAAGAATTCCGTCAATTCCTGTTGAATTGCTCGTATGCGATCATGTGGTAGGAATTAATCCCGCATCTGCCACAACTAATTTAAAGAAGGGGGTCAAAACATATATATGAATGAAACTCAACACAATTGATGGTAATAAAAACAAAATTGTGAATATTGTTTACGTACTTCATATTGTTTGTCAGAGTAGCCTCGCTCAGAGGTCGAGTGGCGGATGAACTCGTAAACGTAGTATCCACATAAATTATTCATGCCTTCCTGCCACAAGCACTTTACGAGAATAGAGTTCAATCAAACTGATAATGAAGCATGATAATGGTATTGTAATACTTACTTTGGGTTGTGTAAATCGCAGCTCCTTCTACAGACCCGGAACCATTCCGGTGAATTGTTTCTAAACCCTGCCAGGCAAAGGAAATGATTACTTAATATCAGCAAATGAATGAAAGTTACGATATGGTGCGATAATGATCGATTGAACTTACTTCTGGAGCATTGCAGTCATGTCCGCATACTCTTGGGGATCTTTACGTCTCGAGTCTAAGACAATTACTACTCCTCGGTCAAGCTTAATCTCTAGCAGAATAAAGTGAAAACTGCGCACGCATAACTCATCAATTACATTACTATAACCTTGAGTAAGCGAAACCGAATATGCACAAGATAGTAACACTCACTTGAAGTTGTAAGGAAAAAGTATTTCCCCTTTTTTTTGATGTCGAAGTAACGATTGTAGCAAGTTGTTCTCAGTATATTTGACTCTCTTTTTAACCAACCATTCATTTACGGTATTTGGTTTAATGAACCCAATGTCATAGATTTGTCTTTTTTGCATTCGATGATCTTCAATCTGCATAATACAGTGAGGATAATTATATATACATGTAATGAAAGAGCTGAGCTATACAGACTTAATTACATAAGTATACTTACAGACAGTAGCAAGTCATGAGTTGTTTGTCGAGGGCGTCTTGATTGAATAACTGAAATAACTCCACAAATTCAACAGGCAATACCTCAACTCCAATGAGGCCGTGCTCATCTTTATTTCTCACCATCATACTATCCTTCCCAGACTTCCTGCAGGTATCCATCCACCATTCATGCAATCTTCGCATCATCGTTGTTAGAAGAGGATGATCAGGTTTGACAAGAGGCTTCCCGTATTCGTATCTAAAGATCTCTACTGCCTCTAACATTTCAAACTCTACATCATTGCTCAGGTCATCACCAAGATTGGTACCGGGCAATAGTCCCGGATGATTAGCGACGATATCGCTAGACACCTTGAGCGGGGGACATGATTGCTTCGCCTGTTTGCCAAGATGGGGAATTGTTTTCTCACTTCTTTGTTGTGCTAATCTTGCATCACTGAAAGTACTTCCCGACCACTGCGCATCTTCATATGTATTTTTAATACAGCGGACATAGTTGGAATCCGGTGGAGGCGGTGGTGGTCGCTTTAGGGCATCCAGAGTGCGCTTCGCTTTCACCGGATCTACCATTTCCTTCGGAGGTGGAGGTTTCCGTACAAAATGGGCCTGCACTTCAGCTTCCACGATTTCATTGGTTTTATGGTCAGTCCTCTCATATGGTAACTTTGGAAGAGGCTTTAGGCTTGGACCAAATCTAATTTTCTTCCCGCCTCTTGTACTGCTAGCCGCCGGAGCGGCGACGTCTCTATTCTGCCGTTGCTGATGCGGCGGAGTCCGCTGACACGCCGGATGAGGCGGAGGAGGAGGCAGAGTGCTCCGACGTGCCAGAGAAGGCGGAGGAGGAGGCGGAGTGCCCTCACGCGCCGGAGGAGGCGGAGTGCCCGGATCACTCGCCAGAGGAGGAGGAGGAGGCGGAGTGCCCTGATGCGATGGAGCAGGAGGAGGAGGAGGAGGCTTCTAGTTTGGAAGGTTGATGTACTCCTTTCTCCATAGACAAGTACTCCTTAAAGCATTTTCCAGATGAATCTCCTCTTCACCTATAGGGTAGTCAAGCTCCAGCCCTCACATCCCTCCATTATTTCATCCACCATCACAACAGCATAGCTATGTGGAATCGGACGGCAATGAAAAGACCGCCGCCTTCAAGGTCTGGTTCTAGCATTTCGTCACTAGCTTGCAATGTTCAGCCTCCGTGATACTATCCACGGGGTAGCAAGGAGCCGTGAAATCAGGCTGAACGAGCTCCGTGGAAGCCACGCTGCTTCTTCGCTGAGATGGTGGGGTAGATTCTAGGGCAGCATCAAAGCAAGGATCTTCGTGCCGCTGAGATGGTTGGCTGGTAGCTCGCTGCCTCTTAAGTTCCTCCAGCTTTGCTAATCTTGCACTGAGCCTCTCCTTTTTGGTTGCTTCCGCTTTCCTCTTTCTCTCTCGACTTCTGTAACCACCACTCTCGGGAAACTCATGCACCCACGGAACGGAGCCTGGTGTGCCTCGTGTTCGTCCAGGGTGCTCAGGATTCCCGAGGGCCTCTGTGAGCTCGTCCTTCTCTCTGTCGGGAATGAACGTCCCTTCCTGCGCTGCCTTGATTGCTGCCTGAAGCTTCTTGATGGGTATTGCAAGTTACTCGTCCGTCCAACGACACTCCCCTGTTTCTGGGTCCAAAGTTCCCTCAACCCCGAAGAACCAAGTCCTTGAATGATCTGGCCAGTGCAATGTCTCTGGTTGGACCCCTTTAGCAAGCAGGTATTGCTCAACTTTGTCCCACAATGGTCGGGCTTTGTAGTAGCCACCTGACCCCGTGTGATGGTGATACATCTTCTTTGCATCATTTTTCTTATTTGTTAGTGACCTTTTCTTACCCTTCTCCGATTGCTTGTAGGCCACAAATGCAGGCCAGTGATCTCTTATCTTCTCATAACGTCCGGTGAATTCTGTAGTCTTTCCTTTGTTGACAAACTTTGAGTTCAACTATTTGAAAGTGCAACTAATCCCTGGGTGGTTTTGGTAATTCTTAACAACATATAGTTCATTGAACTAATGCTCTTTCAAGATGATCATTTCAGAAAGTTAATTGATTGGCATGGCATGGACTAGAGATGTGGACACCTCAAAATGCTAAGGACACATATTGGCAACAAGCTTAAGACTCTACATTTTCCATTTAAGTGATCCATGATCACATTGAGTCAATAAGAAAGCCAATACTATTAAAAGGGGATGAGGTGTTGCTTAATGGCTTACTTGCTCAAAATGCTTAGTGATATGCTCCAAAACCCTCAACCACTTTCTCAATTCCACATATGTCCTAATCCGAAAAGTCAAATTCAGCCACACCGATTTGATCTATCCGGCGCCATCGAGTTCATTTGACATAGCCACTGCCACAAACCCTAGTCACTTCGGTCTCACCGATAGGGATCTCGGTCTCACCAAGATGGGATTGCAAACTCACTGTTTCCTTTTTGTAACATTTCGGTCAAACCAAAATGAGTGAATCCGTCCCACCAAGTCTACAATGCAAGCTCACTATTTCCCTTTCATAACACTTCGCTCCCACCGAAGTGAGCGGATTGGTCCCATCGAGTTTGCCTGACCAACTCTCTATGTGCCTATTACTGAAATCGGTCACACCGAGTTTATGTAATCAGTCACACCGAGATTAAGTTATGCCCTAACCCTAGCATATCGGTCCCACCGAGATGACTATGTCGGTCCCACCGAAAAGCCTAACGTTCATTTGACCTGAATCGGTCTGACCGAGTTTCATCATTCGGTCCCACCGAGTTTGGGTATCTGTGTGTAACGGTTAGATTTTGTGTGGAGGCTATATATATCCCTCACCCACTCTTCATTTATGGAGAGAGCCATCAGAACGTGCCTACACTTCTAGCATTCATTTTCTGAGAGAGAACCACCTACCCATGTGTTGAGACCAAGACATTCCATTCCAACCACAAGAATCTTGATCTCTAACCTTACCCAAGTTTCTTTCCACTCAAATCATCTTTCCACCATACCCAAATCAGTGAGAGAGAGTTGAGTGTTGGGGAGACTATCATTTGAAGCACAAGAGCAAGGAGTTCATCATCAACACACCATCTATTACCTTTTGGAGAGTGGTGTCTCCTAGATTGGTTAGGTGTCACTTGGGAGCCTCCGTCAAGATTGTGGAGTTGAACCAAGGAGTTTGTAAGGGCAAGGAGATTGCCTACTTCATGAAGATCTACCCTAGTGAGGCAAGTCCTTCATGGGCGATGGCCATGGTGGGATAGACAAGGTTGCTTTTTCGTGGACCCTTCGTGGGTGGATCCCTCCATGGACTCGCGCAACCGTTACCCTTCGTGGGTTGAAATCTCTGTCGATGTCAAAACCGGCGGATCTTGGGTAGGGGGTCTCAAAATGTGCGTCTAAGGCTAATGTAACAGGAGGCAGGGGACACAATGTTTACCCAGGTTCGGGCCCTCTCTATGGAGGTAATACCCTACTTTCTGCTTGATTGATCTTGATGATATGAGTATTACAAGAATTGATCTACCACGAAATTGTAGAGGCTAAACCCTAGAAGCTAGCCTATGATTATGATTGTTCTTGTCCTACGGGCTAAACTCTCCGGTTTATATAGACACGGGAGGGGGCTAGGGTTACACAGAGTCAGTTACAGAGAAGGAAATCTATATATCCGAATTGCCAAGCTTGCCTTCCACGCAAAGGAGAGTCCCACCTGGACACGGGACGAAGTCTTCAATCTCGTACCTTCATAGTCTAACAGTCCGGCATAAGTACATAGTTCGGCTGTCCGAGGACCCCCTAATCCAGGACTCCCTCAGTAGCCCCAGAAACAGGCTTCAATGACGATGAGTCCGGCGCGCAGATTGTCTTCGGCATTGCAAGGCGGGTTCCTTCTCCGAATACTCCATAGAAGATCTTGAACACAAGGATCGTGTCCGGCTCTGCAAAAAAAATTCCACATACCACCGTAGAGAGCACAATATTCCACAAATCTAATCTGCCGACAACTTTTCATAGCGTGGCATCACGCCACGGCCCGGTCATTATTCGAATCGTTTTTCTCAACCTGCTACTAAACATCTTGCGAGGCGATTTCATTGGCACGTCTTGTCAAAGCAGAGATCATGTCCCCTTATCACGGGATTCTCATCAATACGGGTGTGGGTAACCCAACCGCGCCATCAACACGACGCTTGGGGAATAAGCGAGTTTACAGGGCAAGTGGGGAGGCGCATGGTTTCTACCACCTTTATAAAGAGATAAGGATTCCCCCTTTTCACCCACGACTTCTTGTTCCTCTGCTCATCCATTCTCCCTCGCTCGAGCTCCAGCACCCAAGTTCTCACCTTCTCCGTAAAGCCATTCCAAGCATGTTCGGAGCGGGAGGCAAGTGGATGGCCTCCTCTGTTATGGAGGAGTACATCACGAAGCTTCGGGAGACTGGATACCTGTCCGCAAATATCGCGCACCGGCTTCCGGCTGAAGGGAAAATCGTCCCTACCCCGAAACCCCAGGAGAGGGTAGTGTTCCTCTCTCACTTCGTCCGCGGACTGGGATTCACCCTACACCCATTCGTCCGCGGACTTATGTTCTACTACGGGCTGGACTTCCATGATCTAGCCCCCAATTTTATCCTCAACATCTCGGCGTTTATCATCGTGTGTGAGGCCTTCCTCCGCATTACGCCCCACTTCGGCCTATGGCTGAAGACCTTCAACGTGAAGCCAAAGGTGGTGGTTGGCCAGCAAGCGGAGTGCGGAGGCGCCATGGTGGGCAAGATGCCCAATGTCACCTGGCCCGAAGGCTCCTTCGTGGAGACCGTGAAGGGGTGGCAATCGGGGTGGTTCTACATCACCAAGCCGCGTGACACCAACTGGGAGGCGACCCCCGAATTTCGATCCGACATCCCCATGCGGCTCACCTCCTGGAAAGAGAAGGGATTAGCCTGGGGCTCATCGGTGGAGCTAACCGGACTTTAGACCTGCGTCCAAAATATGATAGGCAAGAAAATCAAGCTTGTCAATGTGGTCTAGGTCATGCTCATCCGCCGGATCCTTCCGTGTCAGAGACGGGCTTACAATATGTGGGAGTTTGACCCGGCCGAACACCAGACGCTGCGAGAGCTCTTCGACACGATGCACGAAGACGTCTGGAAGGTGCTGTTCAAGCCCACCAAGGTACCACCGCCCATAACCGAAGATCGCGGACTCAGTGCAAAGCGCCCCGCCAATCCGGTAAGTTTTTTATATTTTGCAAGATGTGCCTTTCCCCGGCATATTCGTGGGAGGAATCTAAGCTTCCATGCCAATTTAACAGGACTGGGTAGCGATAGCGGAGTGGATTGACTGTCCGGCTCCGCTACCTGAAGATCCAACATCGTCTCTTCTAACGAAGATGTTGTTTCCGGCGCCCCATGAGGTGCCGGAGAAGAAGGCCACGGGCACCAGGAAAGGTCTCCGGTGCAAGGTTGTATCGGACGTGACGTCCGAAGACACCGAGCCGCACTCCTCCAACAAAGACCTTCCTTCCGGACCACTCCACCCCGACCACCTACAGCGGCGAGGAGTGGCTGCCCAGGGACAAGCCCCTGGCTAAGTTGTAAGCATCCGGACACTTTAATACTCCCAACATGTTTTGCTTTATTGCTTCTTATCATGCCAAACATGCATGTGCAGTCCGGCCAAATCCCACATCGAGGTATCCTCTTCGGAGGGGTTCCTGGGCCCGCGGACGACACTAAGGTGTTGTCTCAGAGGATACTGGACTAGGGGGAGACAGTTCTGGAGACGCCCCCAGGCGAAATCCCAATCGCCAGGAACATGGGAGGGAAGACCCCCATGGATTCCGGTAACGGGGGCCGCAGCAAGTCTGGCCCCCAGCCAAATGCGGCTCCGGAAACCCAAGTGGTTCCGGATTCAGGCAGGCAACCTCTCTCTAAGGAGGGCGAGCCGCCTGTACCGATGACCTCTGTCCATCCAGAGGCATCGGATAACTTGCTGGAAGCGCTTCGCGGCGCTTCCATTGATGAAGAACACCGTACTCTTATGAGTGCGATGATTGAGAAGGTCCGGTCCGCCAAAAGCGGATTGATCGAAGCCTGCACCAGCCTCCTAACAGGATTTGAGGTAAGTAACAAAATTGTGAGAAAATATCATAGTATAGAGCCCCTGATGCTTTGTTTGGTGTTCGGAAAGAAAGGCCAAACAGAGGATAAAATAACATCCGCAGGAGTCTAACAAAAGATGTCTATGTGAATAAGCAGGCGTTGCTGCTTGCCGCTACCGCTCATACTGCGGAGGTCTCTGGACTGAAGCGGGACCTGGAGCGGACCGAGGGAGAGCTCGGCCTCGTGAAGAGGTAGCTCGAGGAAAACAAAGGTACACAATACCCTGTCTGTATATTTAGAAAGGAAAAATGGTTTCTGCTGATGAAAGCGTCATGAACTTTACTAGGGGCCACGACCGAAGTGGCGGCCCTCTAACCGAGGCCGAAGACAAAGCGGCCAAGGAGCGCGCCGAGCGCGAGAAGCAAGAGGCCCGAGTCGACGAGGTCCAGCAAGAGCTCCAGGATTTTGTTCGAAAATACGAGTCCTTGGAGCGTGACTCTAAGACGCAAGAGTCCGAGCTTGCGAAGGCCCTCCAGAGCGCACGAGACACCAAGGCCGAAGCTCAGAAGGACCTCCAGGAGATTCAAGCAGCCAAGAAGATTGCGGCGGGTAAGGCATTCATTATGCAAAGCAAGCATGTGAAGGAGACTTTCCTTTTACTTACCCGAATTTGGAGCTCTCCAGGAGCATTCGCAGATCTGCTGCACAGCATATCTGATGCCGCAGAGTTCTACCGAGCTAAAGAAGGGATCTCGACGGAGAAGTTGTTCTGGTCTCAGTATATTGGGACCAAACATCCGATGCCCTTGAGCTACCAGCTGAAGAAACTGGTCGAACTGCACAAGGCGGCTGAATTGGCCATGAAGGACCTCATAGTCCGGTTGTGGCCTGCCGAGCCCCTGCCCAACAGCTACTTCGGCCTAGTAAAGAGGCTTGTAAGTGCATGCCCGCGGCTTGAAGTTATAAAGCAGTCAGTTTGCACTGAAGGTGCGCGAATGGCCTTCGCCCGCGCAAAAGTGCACTAGGCGAAGATGGATGCTGAGAAGCTGATGACCGAAGGGCCGCCGAAGGGCAAGGAGCATCGCCACCCTGAAAAGTATTATGATAGTGTCCTCAAGGGCTCCCGCCTTGTGGCGGAGCAATGTGCGAAGGATGTAATCTATGAGTGAATACACTCATTTTATCCTGTAATATGAAACAAGTTCTTTTGCACAATATAACACTTGTTGATTTAAAATTTTACCTTCTATGCGGCCGTTTATAAAATCTGAGAGTTTCCAGTCGTCGGCTTCTGCCCCCATGTAACTAGTACTGGGGTGTTCGGGATAAATCTAAACACTCTTTATCCAAATTTTTGGTCCTTTAAGGAGGTGTTTAGTGCAACGAACAAGGCAATCGGACTATACAACTTTATCACTCTCACTTAGCCATAGAATTCCTATAATTTTAAATTTTAGCGTAGCCCCTGGTATTCGGAAGGCCGAACTTGGGGCGCTATACACGCCTAAATCGGACAAAGGCCGATTCCTCGCCCAAAGCGGAAAAATCTTTAAGGATTTGAGACCTCTCGAACAACGACCAGCTCTCGCCGCATCATGACAGTCAGTTTTCGGCTTTCTCTACTGAGGTTCTCGCCCGGAAGAACTGGGACACAATCGCAGTAGTTCTCCCTGTGCCACCTTAGCTGATGTAGCGGAACGTAAGGCAGCAAAACATGGGAGCCGGGCAAACCCAACTATTGACCCAAGACATGATTCAGAGCTGATGCATATAATGCTATAAGTTCGAGGTGCCGCAATGTCGAAAGTGTTCGGACTTTTCTTGCCGTGTTATGGGATACACTGAAGCCCCTGGCAAGCTGAACGTACCAAAATGTATGGGTGCAATTTGTAATAAATAAAAAGTCAAGGAAAAATATAAAGAAATGTAATAATAAGCTGACGGTGTATGTTATTTTCCATTGTTATTTGAATAATACGTCAAGGCGTATGTATACAAGTAGTGCGATAAGCAAAATAGGACTATTTGACATGTCCTTAACCAAGAGCGAGCTGCGTGTGCGTATGTAAAACAGGTATAGTGATCGTTATCAGAGACCGCCTGGGGATTCCCTTGTACGTCAAAGCTCCTTGCCTCCTTGGTGTTTCCGTCCTGTGATGGGTCCGATAATTAGGCTATCGGAAGAGCCTCCAAAAAATAGGGACCTGAAAGAAAGAAAAGGGATGAAGGTATACGGATCCTGGGCGGCTGAGCCGCATTGTGTACCGCATTCTAGCTGTGCCTCTGTCTATGCCCATGGTATTTTAAGTGCGTAATTATGTACGCGCGACAAAAATGTCACCGCTTGACTGGGAATTGGACGGAGGCCGAATTGCTAGGCGAGCTCTGGACGTGCCGGATGATCCCATTGCAGAGTACTTCAGACTCGCTTGGCGGTGTCCTGGGGTTTTATTGCCGAATTGGAGGTCTGCCTAAGAAGGATGCTCTATACTTCTGCCGCGAGGGCCGTAGTGTGCTCCTCTGTACGGAGGGAGCGCTCTGTGTTTCCGTTGACTATTATAACCCCGCGAGGTCCTGGCATTTTGAGCTTGAGGTATGCATAATGTGGTACTACATTGAATCTGGCAAATGTGGTTCGTCCGAGCAGTGCGTGATAGCCATTGCGGAAGGGGATGATATCAAAGATTAAATCCTCACTTTGGAAGTTGTCTGGAGATCCGAAGACTACTTGTAGTGTGATTGAGCCCGTTCAACATGCCTCTACACCTGGTATGACACCTTTAAAGGTGGTTTTGGTGGGTTTGATCCTTGAGGGATCGATGCCCATTTTGCACACTGTGTCCTGATAGAGCAAGTTCAGGATGCTGCCACCGTCCATAAGGACTCATGTGAGGTGGAATCTGTCAATGATGTGGTCAAGGACCAACGCGACCGAACCTCCATGACTGATACTGGTCGGATGGTCCCTGTGATCGAAAGTGATCAGACAAGAAGACCACGGGTTGAACTTTGGGGTGACTGGCTCCATCGCGTAGACGTCCCTTAGTGCACGCTTCCGTTCCCACTTGGGAATATGGGTTGTGTATATCATATTTACCCTTTTTACTTGGGGAGGAAATTTCTTCTGTCCTCCTGTGTTCAGCAGCCGGGGCTCCTCGTCATCATCACTATGCGGCCCCTTTTCCTTGTTTTCAGCATTCAACTTGCCGACCTATTTGAACACCCAACATTCTCTGTTGGTGTGGTTGGCTGGTTTATCGGGGGTGCCGTGAATTTGACATGAGCGATCGAGTATGCGGTCCAGACTAGACGGACCCGGATTGTTTCTTTTGAATGATTTTTTCCGCTGGCCGGACTTAGAGCCACTGAATCCGGCATTGACGGGCGTGTCTTCAGCGTTATCGCCATTGTTGTGACGCTTGCGTCTGTTGCATCGGGGCTTGCCGTTGCTATCTCTGGCATATGAGGTGGCAGGATTTCTTGATGTGCTATTGCTGCGAGCCAGCCAACTATCCTCGCCCGCACAAAAGCGGGTCATGAGTGTCGTGAGGGCTGCCATGGACTTCGGCTTCTCTTGGCCGAGGTGTTGGGCAAGCCACTCGTCACGGATGTTATGCTTAAAGGCTGCTAGGGCTTCGGCATCCGGACAGTCGACAATTTGGTTCTTTTTTGTTAGGAACCGAGTCCAGAATTTCCTGGCGGACTCTCCGGGATTTTGGGTTATGTGACTTAAATCATCAGCATCCGGTGGTCGCACATAAGTGCCCTGAAAGTTATCTAGGAATGCGTCTTCCAGGTTCCCCCAACTTCCAATGGAGTTTGCCGGCAAACTATTCAGCCAATGCCGAGTTGGTCCCTTGAGTTTTAGTGGGAGGTACTTGACATGTAGATCATCCCCACAGGCCATGTGAATGTGGAGAAGGAAATCTTCTATCCATACCGCGGGGTCTGTAGTGAAGCATAGGGGGTGTGCGGCGCCTCTATGCTGGGCTACATCACGACGCAGTTCAACTGAGTCTGGTCTGTTGTATTCGGCCTGGCCGAATTTGTATTTAGTATATCCGGCCCGGCGGTCATCATCACGCGTTGGGGCGCGCCTCCGTGATCCGTAGATCGATATTGACTGTCCTGCATTGTTTTCCAATTCGTCTTGCAGGTCATGCGTCTAGCCCCGGGCCTTCGTGTTTTTGTTTATTTGGCGACGGGGTGCGGGCTAGTGTTTGGGCTGATACGCCGCTTTGTCTCGGCCATGGGGTGGCCGGTCAGCCGCATCCTGCATTGGTAGTGTAGGCTCTAGTGCCTCCTCCTCGAATTGAGGTAACAACCTGCGCTTTGGGTAACTTTTGGTTGGGCGCTCGAGTCCGAATTCCTCGGCTGCCAGGACCTTAGTCCATCTATCAGTTAGCATATCTTGATCAGCTTGGAGCTGCTGCTGCTTTTTCTTCAGGCTTTTTGCAGTGGCTATAAGCCGGTGCTTGAAGCACTCCTGCTCGACGGGATCCTCAGGCACGATAAATTCTTCATCGCCGAGGCTCACCTCGTCTTCGGAGAGGGGCATGTAATTGTCATCCTCTGAGTCTCCATCCATTGCTTGTTTTTCAGGGCTAGCTTGCCCATCCTCCCGTCCGGCTTGCTCGAAGCTTGGCTAGACGGGATTGTTTTCATCTTCGGCATCATCCGGAGTGCTATTGTCTCTTGTGCCGGTATCGCTATTTTTGCTATGACGGGGCTTAGAGCGGCACCGCTGACGCCGACGCTTAGATTGCTTCTCAAGGGGATTATCCTCCGTTGCTTCATCGCCATTACTTTCTTTTGGTGTGTCCACCATATATATATATATATATATATATATATATCATATGATGAGGTGGCTGTCCAGCGCCCTTTGGGCGGTGGTTCCTGTTCTTCTCCGGCATCGTCGTCCATACTGTCGATGTCTTCGGAGTCAAAATCAAGCATGTCGGTTAAGTCGTCGACAGTGGCTATTAATTGGGTGGTGGGTGGGGAACGAATTTCCTCGTCGTCCGCTTCCCACTCAAGACGGACATAGTTCAGCCAAGAGTCTCCTGACAGGGAGAGAGATTTTAATGAATTTAGCACGTCGCCCAAGGACGAGTGCTGAAAGATATCCGCGGAGCTAAACTCCATGACCGGTGCCCAGTCAGGTCCGATGGGCATGGATGCATGCGGTTCGGAGCCCCTGGTCGGAGACGAGTCCGAGGGTTCAAAGACACAGATCTCCTTAGGAGTGGGATCTGTGTTCGGCTCTATCGCCGCTGAGTGTGCGGCCTCCGTGGCGGGGTCCATCCACCCGTCCTCGGATGCATGATCTGCTCCGGATTTAAAGCCAGGGCAGCTACAGGTGCGTTCTCCTGAACATCGTCCAATGGCAGATCTAAGTCATGCTCATCCTGACTGTACGGCGCACCTATCATGGGCTCGAATCCGTCGAAGATCAAGTCTCCGCGGATGTCGGCAGTGTAGTTCAGGCTTCCAAACCTGACCTGATGACCAGGGGCGTAGCTATCGATCCGCTCCAGATGGCCAAGCGAGTTGGCCTGCA
This sequence comes from Triticum dicoccoides, assembly GCF_002162155.2. Taxonomy (NCBI): domain Eukaryota; kingdom Viridiplantae; phylum Streptophyta; class Magnoliopsida; order Poales; family Poaceae; genus Triticum; species Triticum dicoccoides. The sequence goes on along the minus strand of NC_041393.1, from coordinate 492,055,285 downwards.
GTGCGTAGCCACCGAATACGAAGATCTGTCCGGGGAGGAAAACCTCACCCTGGATCGCATCATTGTGGATGATTGAAGGAGCCATCAAGCCTTACCATGACGAAACAGTGGAACTCTCAATGAAAGCACCAATGTCGGTGTCAAAACCGGCGGATCTCGGGTAGGGGGTCCCGAACTGTGCGTCTAAGGCTAATGGTAACATGGGGACACAATGTTTACCCAGGTTCGGGCCCTCTCTATGGAGGTAATACCCTACTTCCTGCTTGATTGATCTTGATGATATGAGTATTACAAGAGCTTATCTACCATGAAATCATAGAGGCTAAACCCTAGAAGCTAACCTATGATTATGATTGTTTTTGTCCTACGGACTAAACCCTCCGGTTTATATAGACACCGGAGGGGGCTAGGGTTACACAGAGTCGGTTACAGAGAAGCAAATCTACATATCCGAATTGCCAAGCTTGCCTTCCATGCAAAGGAGAGTCCCACCTGGACACGGGACGAAGTCTTCAATCTCGTATCTTCATAGTCAAACAATCCGGCATAAGTACATAGTCCGGCTGTCCGAGGACTCCCTAATCCAGGACTCCCTCAGTCTCCATCAACGTGGATGTACGATAGCACCACCTATCGGAACCACGCCAAAAATCTCCGTGTCAACATTGCGTTTGCTCCCTCCAAACTCCTCTCATTTACTTTCTTGCAAGTTGCATGCTTTACTTTCCGCTGCCCATATACTCTTTGCATGCTTGCTTGAATTGTGTTAAGATTGCTTGACTTGTGGTAAGTTGCTAAAATCTGACAAGAACTAAAATTGGGAAAAGGTTAAGTTTTTATTTGGTCAAGTAGTCTAATCACCCCCCCTCTAGACATACTTTCGATCCTACAAGTGGTATCAGAGCTTTGGTCTCCATTTTCCTTGATTTCCATAGCTTTGGTGATCATAGCCTTGGTTTCACAACCTAGGAGAGTATGGAGTCTAGCAAGGGAAATTACCACCGTAGAGGTCCTTACTTTGATGGTACTAATTTTTCTAGTTGGAAACATAAGATAAAAATGCATATTCTTGGACATAATCCCGCCGTTTGGGCTATTGTGTGTATTGGTTTGCAAGGTGAATTCTTTGATGGGAGAGAACCAAATCGTGAAGCTACCGCGGAGGAATTGAAGATGTTGCAATACAACGCTCAAGCTTGCGATATCCTCTTAAACGGACTGTGCCCCGAAGAATTCAACAAAATCAGTCGTCTTGAGAATGCAAAGGAAATTTGGGATACTTTGATTGATATGCACGAAGGTATCGACTCCGTCAAGGAATCCAATTTGGATGTGCTTCAAAGTCAACTTGAGAAGTTCAAAATGAAGGATGGTGAAGGTGTCGTTGAAATATACTCTAGGCTTGCTCTCATCACAAATGAGATTGTCGGCTTAGGAAGTGAAGAGATGACCGACAAGTTCATCATCAAAATGATCTTGAGAGCCTTGGATGGAAAATATGATACCGTGTGCACTTTGATCCTAATGATGCCAAACTACAAAGATCTCAAGCCAACCGAAGTCATTGGAAGAATTGTTGCTCATGAGATGTCACTCAAGGACAAAGAAGAGCTTCACAACAAGTCTAGTGGTGCTTACAAAGCCTCATGTGATGCTCCTACATCATCAAATGAGAAACAAGCCTTCAATGAATAATTGAGCTTAATGGTGAAGAACTTCAACAAATTCTACAATAGTAGAAGCAAGGAAAGAAATCCAAGTCAAGGTCATACAATGACAAAAGATCTTCTAGTCGTGAGCAAAATTGCTACAATTGTGGAAGACCCGAGCACTACTCCAATGAGTGTACGGCTCCCTACGAAAGTAGAGAAGACTCACCTAAAAGGAGAAGCAAAAGGGAAGAATCACCTCCAAGAGAGAGAAGGAGTAGAGATGATCGTTATGAACGAAGAACCTCTCGAAGAAGCAAGGATTCGAAAAGGAAGGACAAGTCATCAAGGAGCTACACAAAACGAATACATCAAGCTCATGTTGGTGAATGGGTATCCAGCTCCGACTCCGACCACCACTCCGAGAGAAGTTATCACTCCGACTCCGAATATACTCAAGATGAAGGTGTTGCCGGTCTAGCACTTGTGTCAATCAACTCCTGTGACATATTCGATTCACCAAATGAAGGGATTGGGAGATGATTCATGGCTAAAGGCCCCAAGGTAACACACCCCGAGTATGTTGATTTCAATAGTGATGAAGATGACTTGCTAGGTGATGATGATTTACTTGTTGACAATTCTAGTGATGAATACTATGATGAAAATACTATTAATCATGCTAAGCAAGATGAAACGAATGACGATGATAAGAAGGAGAGTGAGCATCTAACTAAAGAACTAAACACTCTTATGTTAGCTCATGAAACTACTTTAGAAGATCATCGAGAGCTTTTGAAAACTCATGAGAAGTTACGCTTCGAAAAGCTCAACCTTGAGCAAGAACATGGGTTCTTAAAAGCCATCAATGATGATCTTTGGAAGAAAAGTTCTTCTTACATTTCCAAGCATTTACTCTTGTCTACTTACATGCCACAAGTAAAATCTAGCAACAAGAACAAGAAAGGCTCTTCCTTTAGTAGTAACAATAATCATGCTAAATCTAATATTGTTGCTTCTAGTAGTTCTCTTGAATCCACTAATGATTCTCTTAGCCAAGTTACACTTGAGCAAGAAAATAGCTTATTGAAGGGAATTATAGAGAAAGGTGTTTACAAGAGCCTTGCCGGAAGTAAGCAATTTGAGGAAATTGTACGCAAGCAAGGAAGGCACCGGAAGAATCAAGGTGTTGGTTTTGAACGAAAGTTTAATGCCAATGGAGTTGAGTGGGAATAAGATCAATACCCCAAGACGAAGTTTGTTCCTTAACAAGAGAAGTATGATCCTACTTCCTTCAAGAGGACACAATCTCAAGATGATCTTCCACCACAAGACCACAAGCTAAAAGGCAAGGACAAGCTTCAAGAGGAGATTTATGCATTTGAAGATGCTCAAAAGGCCTTGGTCAAGTGGGTTTCCAATACTACATCAAGTTCTACTTCATCAAGTACTTCTACAACTCCAAGGATTCCCATCAAGATGATGTGGATCCCAAAGAAGAAGAACTAGAGAGTTCTTGAGGGTGACTCCGCCAGCATACTTCACTCATATTTATTTTGGCAAGGACAAATGCAAACAACTTCCACATCTTGCACTAGTTCAAGGAGTCACAAACCCTCTTGTTGGTAAGATAAGGGACAAGGTAATCTAATGTTTTCATGGACATCATCATGTGTGTGCTACACTCTATGTCTATGGATATCCTTGTTTGTTCCTTGTGGGACTAACCCATATAGGTATTGAAAGTGCAACTCACTCCAATGGATTGCTTCAAATGATCTACATCAACAATGAGCATCCACATCTTCAACATCTACATGAAGTCATCATCGAGAAAACCCAAGGTTAGTTCATCCCTCTTAGGGGGGATATCACATCTAGGGGGAGTGATACGTCTCCAACATATCTATAACTTTTTATTGTTCCATGCTATTATATTACCCCTTTTGGATGTTTGTGGGCTTTATTTTACACATTTATATCATTTTTGAGACTAACCTACTAATCGGAGGCCCAACCCGTATTGCTGTTTTTTTGCCTATTTCAGTATTTTGAAGAAAAGGATCAAACGGAGTCCAAACGGAATGAAACCTTCGGGAGCGTGATTTTTGGAACGAACGTGATCCGGAGAACTTGGAGTGCAAGTCAAGAAGCTTGCGAGGTGGCCAGGAGACAGGAGGGCGCTCCCACCTCCTCTGGGCGCGCCCCTATCTCCTGGGCCCCACAGGCGGCCACCGACGTACTTTTTCCTCCTATATATACCTACGTACCCCGAAAACATCCAGGGAGCCAACGAAACACAATTTCCACCACCGTAACCTTCTGTATCTGCGAGATCCCATCTTGGAGCCTTTGCCAGCGCTCCGCCGGAGGGGGAATCGACCATGGAGGGCTTCTACATCAACACCATAGCCCCTCCGATGAGTTGTGAGTAGTTTACCATAGACCTTCGGGTCCATAGTTATTAGCTAGATGGCTTCTTCTCTCTTTTTGGATCTCAATACAATGTTCTCCCCCTCTCTTGTGGAGATCTATTAGATGTAAACTCTTTTTGCGGTGTGTTTGTCGAGATCCGATGAATTGTGGGTTTATGATCAAGTGTATCTATGAGAAATATTTGAATCTCCTCTGAATTCTTTTATGTATGATTGAGTTATCTTTGCAAGTCTCTTCGAATTATCAGTTTGGTTTGGCCTGCTAGATTGATCTTTCTTGCCATGGGAGAAGTGCTTAGCTTTGGGTTCAATCTTGCAGTGTCCTTTCCCAGTGACAGCAGGGGCAGCAAGGAACGTATTGTATTGTTGCCATCGAGGATAAAAAGATGGGGTTTATATCATATTGCTTGAGTTTATCCCTCTACATCATGTCATCTTTCTTAATGCGTTACTCTGTTCTTTATGAACTTAATACTCTAGATGCAGGCATGAGTCGGTCGATGTGTGGAGTAATAGTAGTAGATGCAGGCAGGAGTCGGTCTACTTGTTGCGGACGTGATGCCTATATACATGATCATGCCTAGATAATCTCATAATTATTCGCTTTTCTATCAATTGCTCGACATTAATTTGTTCACCCACCGTAATACTTATGCTATCTTGAGAGAAGTCACTAGTGAAACCTATGCCCCCCGGGTCTATCTTTTATCATATAAGCTTTCAATCTACTTTTATTTGCATCTTTACTTTTTGCATCTATATTATAAAATACCAAAAATATATTTATCTTATCATATTATCTCTATCAGATCTCACTTTTGCAAGCGGCCGTGAAGGGATTGACAACCCCTTTATTGCGTTGGTTGCGAGTTATTTGTTTGTTTGTGTAGGTGCGTGGGACTTTTGAGGAGCCTCCTACTGGATTGATACCTTGGTTCTCAAAAACTAAGGGAAATACTTACGCTACTATTGCTGCATCACCCTTTCCTCTTCAAGGAAAACCAACGCAAGCTCAAGACGTAGCAAGAAGGATTTCTGGCGCCGTTGCCGGGGAGGTCTTCGCTCAAGTCTAGACATACCAAGTACCCATCACAAACTCATCTCCCTCCTATTTACATTATTTTCCATTTGCCTCTCGTTTTCCTCTCCCCACTTCACCCTTGCCGTTTTATTCGCCCTTCTTCTGTTTGTCTTTTCATTTGTTTTGATGTCCTACTTGGCTCGTTTGCTCGTTTGGTTGGAGTAGTTCTTTATTTATTACTAAATAGAGAAGCTAAGATCTATGGATCCTCATCCTCTTGATAATCTCTTTAAGAGATCCAATTATGTTGAACCTATTGCTAGTGAGTTGAGTGCACTAGATTATCTTTATGAAGTTTTGCTTGAAATTCGTGAATTTGAAAATTGTGATGAAGAACTTTATGAAGTGATTCACGATAGATCTTTGAATAAAAAGCATGATTGTAATGATTTCACTATAAATTCTCTTGATGTAAATTGTGCCAATAATATGCAAAACCCTAAGCTTGGGGATGCTAGTTTTGCTATGTCTACTACTTGTTGCAATGATCATGATTGGAGTTCTTCTTATGATCTTGAAAATTTATTTAAGCCCCATGATGAATATAAGATTGATAATAGTGTTTGCAATAATATTGAAAGTGGGTTTGAAGAGTGTCAACTTTAGATCCCACATATTTGGAGAATGTTCAATCTTATGGTATTTTTGATAAAAGTGGGTTTGGAGAGGTCATGACTTTAGTTAACGTTAATCCCACTATTTTGGAAGAGTGTCAACTTCGCATGCATGTGGATCATGCTGAAAATATTTTATGTGATAGTTATTTTGTTGAATTTGCTTATGACCCTACATGCAATTATTATGATAGAGGAAAATATGGTTGTAAAAATTTTCATGTTACAAAATTACCTCTCGTTATGTTGAGATTGCTATTCTTTCTTTCCACTTCCTTGCATATGCTAAATTTTACTTGCTATGGTAATTTGTTTGCTTATAAAATGCCTATGCATAGGAATTATGTTAGACTTAGATGTGTTTATCACATGTTTTATGATGCTCCCTTTATGCTTCAATTCTTATCTTTCATGTGAGCATCATTGAAATCTCAATGCCTAGCTAAAAAGGCTATAAAGAAAAGCGCTTGTTGGGAGACAACCAATATTTTTCCTTGCTGTTATTCAATAAATTTTGCATCTACCTTCTGTTTAGATGTGTTTTTATGTTTAAATTAGTGTTTGTGCCAAGTAGAACCTATAGGATAACCTATGATGATAGTTGATTTGATTCTGCTGAAAAACAGAAACTTTGCGCTCACGGATTTAGTTTTGTTAAATCACAGGAACATGATTTTGTGTTGATTCTTTTTGATGCTGACCAATAGACACATTGTACAGGACTTCCTATTTTGGTAGGATTTTTAGAGTTCCATAAGTTTGCGTTAGTTACAGATTGCTACAGACTATTCTGTTTTTGATAGATTCTGTTTTTCGTGTGTTGTTTGCTTATTTTGATGCATCTATGGCTAGTAAAATAGTTTATAAACCATATAGAAGTTGGAATACAGTAGGTTTAACACCAAAATAAATAAAGAATGAGTTCATTACAGTACCTTATGTGGTGGTTTTGTTTTCTTTCACTAACGGAGCTTATAAGATTTCCTGTTGAGTTTTGTGTTGTGAAGTTTTCAAGTTTTGGGTAAGGCTTTGATGGACTATGGAATAAGGAGTGGAAAGAGCCTAAGCTTGGGGATGCCCAAGGCATCCCAAGATATTTAAGAATAACCAAAAGCCTAAGCTTGGGGATGCCCCGGGAAGGCATCCCCTCTTTCGTCTTCGTGCATTGGTAACTTTACTTGGAGCTATATTTTTATTTGCCACATGATATGTGTTTTGCTTGGAGCGTCGTGTATTATATTAGTCTTTGCTTTTTAGTTTACCACAATCATCCTTGCTGTACACACCTTTTGGGAGAATCCCACTTGATTAGAATTTGCTAGAACACTCTATGTGTTTCACTTAGATCTTTTGAGCTTGATAGTTTTTGCTCTAGTGCTTCACTTATATCTTTTAGAGCACGGCGGTGGCTTAATTTTGAAGAAATTGCTCGTCTCTCTCATGCTTCACTTATATTATTTCGAGAGTCTTTTAGAACAGCATGGTATTTGCTATGGTTACAAATTTGGTCCTAGAATGATGGGCATCCAAGTTGGATATAATAAAAACTATCATAGAAAATGCATGAAACACTAGGATCAATTTGATGCTTGATAATTATTTTGAGATATAGAGGTAGTAATGTTAGAGTCATGCTAGTGGGTAATTATGAAATTGAGAAATACTTGTATTGAAGTTGGCAAGTCCCGCACGAATGGTAAAAGTTTTGTGACAAATTTGTTGCATGAGGAGCTCTTTTGATTGTCTTCCTTATGAGTGGAGGTTGGGATCGCGCGATGGTTAACTCCTACCAACCCTTCCCCTAGGAGCATGCATAGTAGTACTTTGCTTCGAGGGCAAGTAGAGTTTTGCAATAACTATATGAGTTCTTTATGACTAATGTGAGTCCATGGATATACGCACACACATCCTTCCACTTTGCTAGCCTCTATTATACCGCGCAACTTTTGCCTGTATCATGCACCCATTATTTACCTTCCTCAAAACAGCCACCATACCTACCTATTATGGCATTTTCATAGCCATTCCGAGATATATTGCCATGCAACTTTCCACCGTTCCGTTTATTATGACACGTTCCATCATTGCCATATTGCTCTTTGCATGATCATGTAGTTGACATCGTATTTGTGGCAAGGTCATCTTCATAATTTTCATACATGTCGCTCTTGATTCACTTCATATCCCGGTACACTGCCGGAGGCATTCATATAGAGTCATGTCTTGTTCTAGCTTTGAGTTGTAATTGTTGAGTTGTAAATCAATAAAAGTGTGATGATCTTCATTATTAGAGCATTGTCTCAATGAGGAAAGGATGATGAAGACTATGATTCCCCCACAAGTGAGGATGAGACTTCGGACTTTACAAAAAGAATAAAAAAGAAAGAGAAAAAAAAGAAGGGCCAAAAAAAAGAAAGGCCAAAAAGAAAAAAAGGAAGAAAAGAAAAAGAATAAAAGAAAAAAATAAAATGAGAGAAAAAGAGAGAAGGGACAATGCTACTATCTTTTTCCATACTTGTGCTTCAAAGTAGCACCATGATCTTCATGATAGAGAGTCTCCTATGTTGTCACTTTCATATACTAAGTGGGAATTTTTCATTATAGAACTTGGCTTGTATATTCCAATGATGGGCTTCCTCAAAATGCCCTAGGTCTTCGTGAGCAAGCGAGTTGGATGCACACCCACTTAGTTTCTTTTGTTGAGCTTTCATATATTTATAGCTCTAGTGCATCCGTTGCATGGCAATCCCTACTCACTCACATTGATATCTATTGATGGGTATCTCCATAGCCCGTTGATACGCCTAGTTGATGTGAGACTATCTTCTCCCTCTTTTTGTCCTCACAACCACCACCTTATACCACCATAGTGCTATGTCCATGGCTTTCGCTCATGTATTGCATAAGAGTTGAAAAAGCTGAAGCGCGTTAAAAAGTATGAACCAATTGCTTGGTTAAAACCGGGGTTGTGCATGATGGGAGTATTTTGTGTAATGAAAATGAAGCATGGCCTAACTATATGATTTTGTAGGGACAAGCTTTCTTTGGCTATGCTATTTTGATAGGACATGATTATTTGTTAGTATGCTTCGAAGCATTATTCTTTTTTATGTTTTATAAGCTTTTATCTTGAATCATTTGGATCTGAACAATCATGCCACAATAAAGAAAATTACATTGAGAATTATGCTAGGTAGCATTCCACATCAAAAATTCTCTTTTTATCATTTACCTACTAGAGGACGACCAGGAATTAAGCTTGGGTATGCTTGATACGTCTCCAACGTATCTATAATTTTTTATTGTTCCATGCTATTATATTACCCCTTTTGGATGTTTATGGGCTTTATTTTACACATTTATATCATTTTTGGGACTAACCTACTAACCGGAGGCCCAGCCCGTATTGCTGTTTTTTTGCCTATTTCAGTATTTCAAAGAAAAGGAATATCAAACGGAGTCCAAACGGAATGAAACCTTCGGGAGCGTGATTTTTGGAACGAACGTGATCCGGAGAACTTGGAGTGCATGTCAAGAAGCTTGCGAGGCGGCCAGGAGACAGGAGGGCGCGCCCACCGACGTACTTCTTCCTCCTATATATACCTACGTACCCCGAAAACATCCAGGGAGCCAACGAAACACAATTTCCACCACCGAAACCTTCTGTATCCGCGAGATCCCATCTTGGAGCCTTCACCGGCGCTCCGTCGGAGGGGGAATCGACTACGGAGGACTTCTACATCAATACCATAGCCCCTCCGATGAGTTGTGAGTAGTTTACCACAGACCTTCGGGTCCATAGTTATTAGCTAGATGGCTTCTTCTCTCTTTTTGGATCTCAATACAATGTTCTCCCCCTCTCTTGTGGATATCTATTAGATGTAAACTCTTTTTGCGGTGTGTTTGTCAAGATCCGATGAATTATGGGTTTATGATCAAGTTTATCTATGAGAAATATTTGAATCTCCTCAGAATTATTTTACGTATGATTGAGTTATCTTTGCAAGTCTCTTCGAATTATCAGTTTGGTTTGGCCTACTAGATTGATCTTTCTTGCCATGGGAGAAGTGCTTAGATTTGGGTTCAATCTTGCGGTGTCCTTTCCCAGTGACAACAGGGGAAGCAAGGCATGTATTGTATTGTTGCCATCGAGGATAAAAAGACGGGGTTTATATCATATTGCTTGAGTTTATCCCTCTATATCATGTCATCTTTCTTAATGCGTTACTCTGTTCTTTATGAACTTAATACTCTAGATGCTGGCAGGAGTCGGTCGATGTGTGGAGTAATAGTAGTAGATGCAGGTAGGAGTCGGTCTACTTGTTGCAGACGTGATGCCTATATACATGTTCATGCCTAGATAATCTCATAATTATTTGCTTTTCTATCAATTGCTCGACAGTAATTTGTTCACCCACCGTAATACTTATGCTATCTTGAGAGAAGCCACTAGTGAAACCTATGGCCCCCCGGGTCTATCTTTTATCATATAAGCTTTCAATCTACTTTTATTTGCATCTTTACTTTTTGCATCCATAGTATAAAATACCAAAAAAATATTTATCTTATCATATTATCTCTATCAGATCTCACTTTCACAAGTGGTCGTGAAGGGATTGACAACCCCTTTATTGCGTTGGTTGCGAGTTCTTTGTTTGTTTGTGTAGGTGCGTGGGACTTTTGAGGAGCCTCCTACTGGATTGATACCTTGGTTCTCAAAAACTGAGGGAAATACTTACGCTACTATTGCTGCATCACCCTTTCCTCTTCAAGGAAAACCAACACAAGCTCAAGACGTAGCAGGGAGCTTTACTCTAAGAATTGAGCTAAAGCAACTCTAATGGTGTGAACACAACAATGCTTTATTTAAAAGTGGTAACCCCACTTGTGCCTAAACGATGAGTATGACCTATGATCAAATGTTCTCATTTGACTCCTAAGTCAATATACTCATATATAGATGACCTAGTCATCGCCAATTGCTTGATAGATGATAGAGTGATTGTGCATGCTTTGCCACATATTTCATTTGCCATTTTATTGTGTGAGCATGTTGGTTGCATATTTTTCTCATTCGAGGACATCCATTTGTTGCTTTGATTGTTTGGGTCTTCTTCTTTTGCCAAATGGATGGACAAGAATGCCTAAGAACTCCCTCTAGCTATCTATGCTTTTCTCTTCTCAAACTCTATTCATGCTACATCACAAAGTTTTGTGTAAGTCAAATTCAAACCCTTTGGGTGAGGAGCACTCGGAGTCCCGGTTTGTCATAGACTTAAAACTTCCGAAACCTCTCTGTGTATTTTGGTCTGACTGATCCATCCATTTCGGTCACGCCGAGTTCACTGGGTTGATCAAGTTTTCAATCTCGATGCAACCAATTAGAACTTTTTGGTCTCACCGAGTTGCAGTAACCGCTTGCGATTCTGCATCTTGGTGCCACCAAGTTGTTCCACTCGGTCACACCAACAGTGCCAGGATATATATACTGATGGGTCAAAATTTGGAAATTTCTCCAAAACCTCTTCGCCTGCGCGTGTCCTGCTATGCCGCCTCGGGTCTCCGGATTGTCTCCTCATCGCCAGCAACCTCCCGCCACTGGTCTCCACTGTCGTCAATGGAAATCCTCCCCTCCGTTGCCGCCGTAGCGAGCTCATCGCCAAGCTAGGGTATGAGCTCAACACTTTGTGCTTTCGTTTAACTTCGATTCCTAGCACAAAGGCAATGTCATGTTTCTTTCCACAGAAATCATCCTTTAGATTAGATTTGATTGGAAAAATTTAGGGTTAGGTTTCCATCGGACTCATCTCAGACTGACCGAATTGTAGAAATCGGTCTCACCGATTTGGCTTAGGCCAGTGCACATGTGATTTTCGATCTGACCGAAAGTTGCAAATCTGTGTGATCGATGCGAGGACTTTGTGAAACCCTAGCAAACTTGGAGTCACCGAACTGTGTCTTGGTCTGACCGATTTCACTAGTTTAGACTCCAAAGTTGCTTTGGTGTCACCGAATTTTACAAATCGGTAGCTCCGAAATGCTTCCTGTAGAAAGCTAAAACTAAGTTTTTGACTCATTCTTTTTGTAAAAACTCTGCACTTTGCGATGCTCATCTACTCTATCTCATCTACAACTATTAACAGGGTCAGCTCTCAGTTTGCTGTGCAGAATGTCTGATCAAAGTGATAGTTAGAACAAGTCAAAGGAGCAGATGGACTTAAGTGAGGGAACTAGTCCCTCTAGAAGCTATGATTAAGGTAGCAGGAGCACACCTAGTAACCTGCCAAAGGATCAGACTAGGAGGAGGAAGAAGAAAACTTCAGACTCTGAGGAGAAGACTTTGAGATTGAAGATGTCAGCTCAAAGAAGAAGGTGCTAAAGAAGGAATATGCTGATGTTGCTTCCACCAAGCCAGGACAGCACAAGAAAGCACCTGCCAGGAGAATTCCAATGTCTAAGGCCAAGGGATCAACTCAAGAAACCATGGTATTCACACTTGAGCAAATAACAGGTGAAGAGGGCAAGAAGAGGGTATGGAAAACCACAGCTGGAGTGCTTGGAAATCCATCTATGAGGAGAGACTCTGCTAGTGAGGAAGAAGAGGAAGAAGAGGTTGCTGCACAAGCACCTCCTTCTAAGTCACAAAAGCTGATGGGGGATGCCATCAAGTTTGGGGCTACTCCTTCAAAGCCCAAGACAGCCCCCAAAGCTCCACCTCAAGCCTCCAAGACAACTCCTAAGAGAAGCACCAGGAACATCCCAGCTGCAGAAAAGAAAAAGGCCCCAGTGCCTGAAGTTGAGGAAGAAGATGCTGAAGCCCAAGTGCTTAGGAATCTCAAGCCAAAAATTCCAGACCATGATGACAATCATCCAGTGGCTGAGAATATGAAGGAAAGGAAAGATGCAGGTCTCAGATTGTGGAGACAAGCTGATTTACATGCAGTAAGGAGAAGGACAGCTGTGGACTACAGATTCCACACCAAAGAACAACAAGACTTTTATGAAACGGTTCTGCTTGACAAGAAACCCATTGTCAGTGACATGAAGTGGGTTGACTGGAAGTATATTGATGCTAATGAAGATCACTTTCCAGGAGTGCATGAGAGCTTCAAGTTCAATGGTGTTGACAAATTTGTGGGTCAAAAGCTAACCAAATGGAATGATGAGCTCATTATGCAGTTCTACTCTACAGCTCATTTCTATCCAGATGGTAAGATAGTGTGGATGACTGAAGGAACAAGATACCAGTCTACAACGAATGAGTGGACAAAACTCATCAAAGCACCCAAGGAGCATGAGAAAGACATTGATGTCTATGCTGAGAAAAAGAAAGACCACAACTCTATGGAAAACATGTACACGGAAATACCTGACAAAGCTTTGGAGACTCACAAGCTAGGGTCAGTGTACTACTTGATGTCTGGTCTGGCCACTATGACCACAATATTGAGGCACACCTTGTTGCCCAAATTAGGAGATCACAGGATGATCAGAGGCCATTCCAGGAATCTTCTTCAGATGTTTGATTTGCCACATAAGTTAAAAGTCATGAGTATGATTGTTGAGACAATCAAGAGGACATCTGCTGACCAGAAAAGGCCTTGTGGGTATTCGAATGCTGATCAACTCCAAGATGCCCAAGGGAGTGTACCTGTTGGACAAAGAGCATTTGCCTTTGCAACCAGACTTTGAGGACAACACTGTTGTCATGACAGCTGAGGATCTAACATCCCTAGAAGCTCAAGAGAAAAGACAGAAAGCCAAAGCAGAGAAGGCAGCAAGATGCCTAGTGCTGAAGAAGCTTCAGAAGTATTCCTCAAGTCAAAGCAAGACCAGCTTGGATATTTGATTCAAGCAACCTTGAGAACTGAGAAAGGACTGGCCACCCTGACTCAGAACCAGGAGAGCTTGGAGAGGATCCTTGAAACCAAATTCTACGATCTTGACTTGAAGGTGACTGAAATTCAGACAACAGTTGAAGAACTCCAGGAAGAAGCAGAAGAGAGGAAGCGAAAAGCAACTACACAAGTATTTCACAGAGTGCTTAGAGGACAGAGGTCTGCAGCAGTGCCAGTACCAGATACAAAAGCAACAACTTCAGCACCTCCAGCCACAGCTCCTGTTGCCCCTCCAATGGCAACTCCACCATCTCCAACATCTTCCACTGATGCTTTTGTCCTTGGGGTCATCTCAACACATCCTACTAAAGATCAAGCCTAGAGGGATGCATAGCACTATGCATTTTCAAGCTTTTTGGTAACTTGTTGCCAAAGGGGGAGAAAATGTATAGATCATAGGCTTCGGAGAGATAGATTTGCTTCTTTTGCTACTCATTTGCTTTGTTTGCTTGTGTGAGATACTTTATGTCTTTGTGTGTGAGATACTTTGTATGATCATGTGATTGATCATATTATGCTTAATGATTGTGTTTGAATGATGAAATTATCTATCTCTTATATACGATCATTCACTTTGCCTTAGTGATGTGTGCTTGTTTCTACTTTTTATCATTTTGAGCGCTCCACCAAGATGTATGTAACATGGAAGAGTAACCCATGGTCCTATTTATTTGTACATTTGCATTAAAAAGAAAATTTTAAGTAATGCACAAATTTAGGGGGAGCTCTTGCTTGTCACATACTTCTCAAAGCGACGTTGTAATTCATTCTTTTTATCACATGTCGAAGCTTTGATCTATATGTTGTCATCAATTACCAAAAAGGGGGAGATTGAAAGTGCAACTAATCCCTGGTGGTTTTGGTAATTCTTAACAACATATAGTTCATTGAACTAATGCTCTTTCAAGATGATCATTTCAGAAAGTTTAATGATTGGCATGGCATGGACTAGAGATGTGGACCCCTCAAAATGCTAAGGACACATATTGGCAACAAGCTCAAGACTCTACATTTTCCATTTAAGTGATCCAAGATCACATTGAGTCAATAGGAAAGCCAATACTATTAAAAGAGGATGAGGTGTTGCTTAATGGCTTACTTGCTCAAAATGCTTAGTGATATGCTCCAAAACCCTGAACCACCTTCTCAATTCCACATATGTCCTAAACCCAAAAGTCAAATTTGGCCCCACCGATTTGATCTATCTGGCGCCATCGAGTTTCATTTGACATAGCCACTGCCACAAACCCTAGTCACTTTGGTCTCACCGATGTCTCACTGAGATGGGATTGCGAACTCACTATTTCCTTTTTGTAACATTTCGGTCCAACCGAAATGAGCGAATTGGTCCCACCGAGTCTGCAATGCAAACTCACTGTTCCCCTTACGTAACACTTCGGTCCCACCGAAGTGAGAAGATTGGTCCCACAGAGTTTGCCTGACCAACTCTCTATGTGCCTATTACTGAAATCGGTCCCACCGAGTTTATGTAATCGGTCACACCGAGATTACGTTATGCCCTAACCCTAGCATATCGGCCCCATCGAGATGACCATGTCGGTCCCACCGAAAAGCCTAACGTTCATATTTTGACCTTAATTGGTCCGACCGAGTTTCACCATTCGGTCCCACCGATTTGGGAATCAGTGTGTAACGGTTAGATTTTGTGTGGAGGCTATATATACTCCTCCACCCACTCTTCATTCATGGGGAGAGCCATCAGAACGTGCCTACCCTTCCAGCATTCATTTTCTGAGAGAGAACCACCTTCTCATGTGTTGAGACCAAGACATTCCATTCCAACCACAAGAATCTTGATCTCTAGTCTTCCCCAAGTTTCTTTCCACTCTAATCATCTTCCCACCATAGCCAAATTTGTGAGAGAGAGTTGAGTGTTGGGGAGACTATCATTTTAAGCACAAGAGCAAGGAGTTCATCATCAACACACCATCTATTACCTTTTGGAGAGTGGTGTCTCCTAGATTGGTTAGGTGTCACTTGAGGGCCTCCATCAAGATTGTGGAGTTGAACCAAGGAGTTTGTAAGGGCAAGGAGATCGCCTACTTCGTGAAGATCTACCCTAGTGAGGCAAGTACTTCGTGGGCAATGGCCATGGTGGGATAGATAAGGTTGCTTCTTCGTGGACCCTTCATGGGTGGAGCCCTCCGTGGACTCGTACAACCGTTACCCTTTGTGGGTTGAAGTCTCCATCAACGTGGATGTACGATAGGACCACCTATCGGAACCACGCCAAAAATCTCTGTGTCAACATTGCGTTTGCTCCCTCCAAACTCCTCCCATTTACTTTCTTGCAAGTTGCATGCTTTACTTTCCGCTGACCATATACTCTTTGCATGCTTGCTTGAATTGTGTTAAGATTGCTTGACTTGTGCTAAGTTGCTAAAATCTGACAAGAACTAAAATTGGAAAAAGGTTAAGTTTTTATTTGGTCAAGTAGTCTAATCACCCCCCTCTAGACATACTTTCGATCCTACACTCTTTCTTCCAGTTCCTAAATAGTTTTGCCATCTTATTGAGAGCATACTCCTTGACCTTTGGCTCTATAACTGGGTTATTCGGCTCCTCCTCTGGCGGGAGGCTGAAATTTGTCTACAGCGAGGTCCAAAGATAACCTTTTAGTCTATCCTGGACATAAGATACTTGAGGGTCGTCCTTACTCTTGTTGCATTGCACGATGCTGACCGGGACGCTATCCCTAACAACAACTCCGCACTGATGTACAAATGCACCCTTGGTCCGCTTGGGAGCAATGCTTGGCCATCTTTCGCAATTTTTGTGATCGTGAACCTTCCATCCTGGCGCAACCTTTTCTTCTGGTCTCATCTCCTTACGGAAGTTTGTCTCGATCCAGAGGGATATAAAAGAGGAAAGAAGCGTTAATATATGTACATACCAAAACAATTAATGCATCAAGTCAGCATAGGCTTAATTAATATATATACCTCATCGGACTTTGCAACAGCTCCCTCCTCCGTTAGGTCACTGGAGCCATCATCATGGTCTCCTTCCTCCGCCATTCTGTCACTGGTACCATCATGATCTCCTTCCTCCTCCATTGTGGATCACCGGAGCCGTCATCCTCTCCTTCCCGACCATCGGTGTCATTGAGAAACGACAAGGGATCACCTCTGCCGAGGATTATATCCTCCAACAATTGTTCTTATTCTAAGTCTCTTTCCGTAGTTTCTGCAAATATTACAACATGGCAATATACAAACATGAGAGATGGATTAATTAGTGGCAAACATAGACCTATCAAATCACAACAATGAATCATATGCATATATGAGTAATGGATTAGTTGCAGACCGCCTCTCTCTCTCATGCATGTCCGACATCCCTCCTCATGTCGAAGTTATCGGGGTTATACTTTTAGGAGAAGACACTTTGCAAAAAATAATCGCTATGCAGGGATGGGGTAGATCAACAATGCTTTTTCTTCTAGGGTTTGGGTGGCCTCGAGAGTTGGTCGGGCGAGCGGACCGGGAGTAATTAGTAACTTTTAATTTGGTAAATTTGGGTGGCCTCGACAATGCTCTTTTAACTTGGTAAATTTGGGTGGCCTCGACAATGCTTCTAGGGTTTGGGGTGGCCTTGACAATGCTCTTTTAACTTGGTAAATTAGGATGGACTCGACAACGCTTCTAGGGTTTGGGGTGCCCTCGACAACGCTCTTTTAACTTAGTAAATTTGGGTGGCGTCGACAACTCTTCTAGGGTTTGGGGTGGCCTCGACAACGCTCTTTTAACTCATTTAACTTGGTAAATTTGGGTGGCCTCGACAACTCTTCTAGGGTTTGGGGTGGCCTTGACAACACTCTTTCAGTCCTGGTTTGGGTGGACTCGAGAGTTGGTCGGGCAAGAGGGGGTTGATCGACATCCCCCCTCATGTCGAAGTTACCCGAGTTTTCTATGAACAAAAAAAATTTCCACATGACAACATCTCATCTCATCTCCACAAAACATCTCATATCCACAAAAAATCCACACTAACTCATTTTAACTCATGTAACTTGGTAAATATTCTATGAACAAAAAAAATTCAAAAAAATACTACCTATCACATCTAAAAAAAATTCTCCTCCATCTCATCTCATCTCCACGAAACATCTATCTATCACATCTAAATAAGCAGAGCACATTTCAAAGTTTAGAACATCATGCATATTTATTTCATCCATCTATCTATTCATCTAAAAAGACATAGCACATTTCCACATGACATCTCATACATCTCATCTCATCTAAAAAACAGAGCACATACATCTCATCTCATATCATTATTCAACTAAAATTCATCTATCTATTCATCTCATTATGCAACTAAAAAACATAGGAAGAAGCACATCGGTGGCCATTTGGAGCAGTGGCAGCAGCGGCGAGGGCGAGGGCGAGGGCGCGGCGATGGGAAAGGGGGAGCTTACCGGGGGCGCGGCGATAGAGCCGAAGGCCGGCGACGACGAGGAATGGGCTCGGGGGAGCACGAAGGGACGGGGAGGAGGGCGCACGAGGAGGTCCGGTGTTGGTGACGGTCAGCGGGATCAGGTGCGGCAGGGTATCGGCGAGGGCGAGGGCGAGGGTGCGGTCCGGCAGCCTGGCGACATCGTGGTGTTCGGCGCGGCATCGGGGGAAAGAAGAACTGAGATTGGAAAACGCTAAGTGTTGGCTTATATAGCAAAGCCTTTACTCCCGGTTGGTGGCACCAACCGGGACGAATGCCCTCCTTTAGTCCCGGTTTGTGACACCAACCGGGACCAAAGGTTGGTTTCCGTCAGCCCAAAGGGCGGGAAGCAGAGACCTTTGGTCCCGGTTGGTGGCATGAACCGGGACTAAAGGGGGGCATTGGTCCCGGTTGGTGCCACCAACCGGGACGAAAGGGTGGCATAGGTCCCGGTTAGTGCCACCAACCAGGACGAAAGGAGGATGCTGCTGCAGCCAAAAGTTTAGTCCCACCTCGCTAGTTGAGAGGGGCTCGGAGTGGTTTATAAGCGCCGCTGCCGCTACCCTCTCGAGCTCCTCTCTAATGCATGCCTACGAGCCTAAACTCACTCACCCTACTTGTGGGCCTACTAGGCCTGCTACGAGCCTGCGTCCTGGCCCAACCAGCGGGTTGGGTTTCTAGTTGTATGCAGGCCGTGGTGGCCTAGTAGGTGACATTTTTTAATTGTTTTCCTGTATTTTTTTTGCTTTATTGATTTTCTTTTGTTTCTACTTAAAGCTAAATACTTAGAGTTTTTGAGTGATTCTTTTTGCATTAGGTCACAAAAATTATAAACTTTCTGTTAGTGCCATTAGTTTTCAAATTTGAATAGTTTAAATTTGAATTCTTTGAAATTTGTGTGAATTACTACTTTGTGAATAACTTTACTTTAAAAATAGTTTTTGAGTGATTCTTTTTCCTACTATTTAATATTAGTGTGTTTTATCATTATATTCAATTTGGTAAATTTTTAGATTATTAAATGGCTGTTTAATCAAAAACAGATTTTGTTATTTTAGTTTGCTATTAGTTTCTAACATGTAAGTTGGCACGGTATCATCATTTTACCCATATAGCATGTTCTAAAAAGTTGAGAGGGTTACAGCAAAAATTGGATGCACTTTATGTACAAAATGGACAATCTCTTTCGAAGTATTAGTGTTTCGGACGAAAACTCATATGTTACAAAAGGCATTTCATTTCTTGACATGTAACTGCAGTGATATTCTAGATCAAAGGCATCACCAAAATAGTTGTGGAGAGAAAGTCTTCACTTTTTTTCGCGTGTGTCCCTGGCGTATTGTGACGTAACCATGGATAATCTTAATCGTTTAACAGGGTGCTTGGGTCAGCCTTGACTTTGAAGGGAGGAATTTCATGAAACTTTTCATAATCTTCAGACATGTGTGTCTGGCCCTCCACGCCTGTGATGTCTCCTTTCCTTGAAAGAACTATGTGGCTCTTTGGCTCATCGTATGATGTATTCGCTTCCTCACCTTTTCTTTTTCTCGGTTTGGTAGACATGTCCTTCACATAGAAAACCTGCGCCACATCATTGGCTAGGACGAATGGTTCATCTGTGTACCCAAGATTGTTTAGATCCACTGTTGTCATTTCATACTGTGGTGTACCTGTACCCTGCCTCCTGACAGATTGACCCGTTTGCACAAAAACAAAGGGAACTTAAAATCATGTCCATAGTCAAGTTCCCATATGTCCACTATGTAACCAAAATATGTGTCCTTTCCCCACTTGGTTGCTGCATCAAAGTGGACACCACTGTTTTGGTTGGTGCTCTTTTGATCTTGGGCGATCGTGTAAAATGTATTCCCATTTATCTTGTACCCTTTGTAAGTCAATATAGTCGAAGATGGTCCCCTAGCCAACTAGTACAGCTCATCTGCAACAATGTTGTCATCCATGAGATGTGTTTGCAAACAACTGCCGAAAGTCCTGATGTGTTCACATGTAATCCATTTGTCACACTACTCCGGGTGTTTGGAGCACAGAATATTCTTGTGTTCATTGGCATACGGGGCCACCAAGGTAGAATTCTGTAGAACTGTATAGTGTGCCTGAGACCAAGAATGCCCGTCCCTACATATCATTGAGTCTGCTTCTAGCGTACCTTTCCCAGTCAGTCTCCCCTCATACCGCGATTGAGGGAGACCAATCTTCTTAAGGTCAGGAATGAAGTCAACACAAAACCCAATGAGCTCCTCTGCGGATGGCCCGTGGAGATGCTTCCTTCTGCCTAGCATGGTTACGAACATATTTCTTTAAGCTCCCATGAACCTCTCAAAGGGGAACATATTGTGTACAAATACAAGGCCCAGAATGGAAATCTCGTCGACTAGTAGGATTAGGGCGTGCATCACGATATTGAACAAGCATCGTGGGAACATCAACTCGAAATTGACAAGACATTGCACCAAATCATTGCTTAACCTTGGTAGGATTTCTGGATTGATTACCTTCTAAGAGATTGCATTGAGGAATGCACATAGATTCACAATAGCTAATCGAACATTTTCCGGTAGAAGCCCCCTCAATGCAACCGGAAGCAGTTGCATCATAATCACGTGGCAGTCATGAGACTTTAGGTTTTGGAACTTTTTTTGTGCCATATTTATTATTCCCTTTATATTCGACGAGAAGCCAGACGGGACCTTCATACTGAGTAGGCATTCAAAGAAGATTTCCTTCTCTTCTTTGGTAAGAGCATAGCTTGCAGGACCTTCATACCGCTTTGAAGGCATGCCGTCTTTTTCGTGCACACGTTGCTGGTCCTCCCGTGCCTCCGGTGTATCTTTTGTCTTCCCATACACACCCAAGAAGCCTAGCAGGTTCACGCAAAGATTCTTCGTCACGTGCATCACGTTGATTGCAGAGCGGACCTCTAGGTCTTTCCAATAGGGTAGGTCCTGATACGTCTCCAACGTATCTATAATTTTTGATTGTTCCATGATATTATATTATCTGTTTTGGATGTTTAATGAGATTTATTATATACATTTATACCATTTTTGGGACTAACCTATTAACCGGAGGCCCAGTCCAAATTGCTATTTTTTGCCTATTTCAGTGTTTGGTAGAAAAGGAATATCAAATGGAGTCCAAACGGAATGAAACCTTCGGGAGAGTTATTTTTGGAACAAACGCAATCCATGAGACTTGGAGTGGACGTCAAGAAAGAAACGAGGAGGCCACGAGGCAGGGATGCGCGCCCAGGGGGGGTAGGTGCGCCCCCACCCTCGTGGGCCCCTCGTGGCTCCCCTGATCGACTTCTTTCGCCTATATATACTCATATACCTTGAAAACATCGAGGAGCACCACGAAACCCTATTTCCACCGCCGCAACCTTCTGTACCCATGAGATCCCATCTTGGGGCCTTTTATGGCGCTCCACTGAAGGGGGAATCGATCACGGAGGGCTTCTACATCAACACCATAACATCTCCGATGAAGTGTGAGTAGTTTACCTCAGACCTTCGGGTCCATAGTTATTATCTAGATGGCTTCTTCTCTCTCTTTGGATCTCAATACAAAGTTATCCTCGATCTTCTTGGAGATCTATTCGATGTAATTCTTTTTGCGGTGTGTTTGTCGAGACCCGATGAATTGTGGGTTTATGGTCAATATTATCTATGAACAATATTTGAATCTCCTCTGAATTCTTTATGTATGATTTGTTATCTTTGCAAGTCTCTTCGAATTATTAGTTTGGTTTGGCCTACTAGATTGACCTTTCTTGCAATGGGAGAAGTGCTTAGCTTTGGGTTCAATCTAGCGGTGTCCTTTCCAAGTGCAACAAGGGCAGCAAGGCACATATTGTATTGTTGCCATCGAGGATAAAAAGATGGGGTTTATATCATATTGCTTGAGTTTATCCCTCTACATCATGTCATCTTTCCTAATGCGTTACTCTGTTCTTATGAACTTAATACTCTAGATGCATGCTGGATAGCGGTCGATGTGTGGGGTAATAGTAGTATATGCAGAATCGTTTCAATCTACTTGTCATGGACGTGATGCCTATATACATGATCATGCCTAGATACTCTCATAACTATGCACTTATCTATCAATTGTTCGACAGGAATTTGTTCACCCACCGTAATACTTATGCTATCTTGAGAGAAGCTACTAGTGAAACCTATGGCCCCCGGGTCTATTTTCCATCCTATAAGTTTCCGATCTATTTTATTTTGCAATCTTTACTTTCTAATCTATATCATAAAAATACCAAAATTTTTTATCTTATTATCTCTATCAGATCTCACTTTTGCAAGTGGCCATGAAGGGTGTCAGTGTCAAAACCGACGGATCTCGGGTAGGGGGTCCCGATCTGTGTGTCTAAGGCTAATGGTAACAGGAGGCAAGGGACACAATGTTTTACCCAGGTTCGGGCCCTCTCGATGGAGGTAAAACCCTACTTCCTGCTTGATTTATCTTGATGATATGAGTATTACAAGAGTTGATCTACCACGAGATCGTAGAGGCTAAACCCTAGAAGCTAGCCTATGATGATTATGATTGTCCTTCGATGGACTAAACCCTCCGGTTTAGATAGACACCGGAGGGGGCTAGGGTTTACACAGAGTCGGTTACAAAGAAGGAGATCTAATATCCGGATCGCCAAGCTTGTCTTCCACGCAAAGGAGTGTCCCATACGGACACGGAACAAAGTCTTGAGTCTTGTATCTCCATGGTCCAACAGTCGGGCCAAAGTATATAGTCCGGCTATCCGGATACCCTCTAATCCAGGCCTCCCTCAGTAGCCCCTGAACCAGGCTTCAATGACGATGAGTCTGGCGCGTAGATTGTCTTCGGCATTGCAAGGCGGGTTCCATCTCCGGATACTCCAAAGTAAACTTCGAAGACTTAAACCGTGTCCGGCCTTGCAAGATAATTCTCACATACCACCGTAGAGAGAATGATATTCCACAAATGTAATCTACTGACAACTTCAGATAACGTGACATGACAATACGGTTGAGTCATTATTCGAACCGTTTTCCCACAACCAGCCACAACACATATTGCGAGGCGGTTTCCTCGGCACGTCTTGTCGAAGCAGAGATCATGTCTCCTTATCACGGGATTCTCATAAATACAGGTACGGGTAACCCAACCGCGCCATCAATCGTGGCGCTTGGGAAATAAGCAATTTTCAACGGGCAAGTGGGGAGGCGCACCGTTTGCGTCGCCTCTATAAAGGGATAAGGATTCCCCATTTTTACCCACGCCTTCTTCCTTCTTCGCCTATCCATTCTCGCACCCTTGAGCTCCAGCGCCCTAGTTCACACCTTCTCCGCACAGCCAAACATGTCCGGAGCAGGAGGCAAGTGGGTGGCCTCCACCGTCAAGGAGGAGCATATTACGAGGCTCCGGGCGGCCGGATACTTGGCCACATATATCGTGCACTGGCTGCTGGACGTGGGGCAGATCATTCTGACTCCGGGACCCCACGAGAGGGTCGTGTTCCTTGCCCACTTCGTCTGTGGATTGGGATTTCCACTTCATCCCTTTGTCCGCGGGCTCATGTTTTACTATGGGCTGGACTTCCATGATATAGCCCCAAATTTCATCCTCAATATCTCAGCGTTTATCGTCGTGTGCGAGGCCTTCCTCCGCATCAAGCCCCACTTTGGCTTGTGGCTACGAATTTTCTGCGTGAAGCCGAAGATCGTGAGCGGTTAGCAAGCAGAGTGCGGAGGCGCCATGGTGGGCAGGATGCCCAATGTTACCTGGCTTGACGGCTCCTTCATAGAGACTGTGAAAGGGTGGCAATCGGGGTGGTTCTACATCACCGAGCCGCGCGACGCTAACTGGGTGGCGGCCCCCGAATTCTGATCCGGAATCCCCATGCGGCTCACTTCTTGGGAAAAGAAGGGCCTGGCCTGGGGTGAACCTGCAGAGCTGACAGAACTTCAGAACTGCATCAAAAATATGATGGACAAGAAAATCATGCTCGTCAACATGGTCCAGGTCATGCTCGTCCCCCGAATCCTTCTGTGCCAAAGACGGGTATTTAATCTGTGGGAGTTCGTTCCGGCCGAACACCAGACACTTCAAGAGCTTTACGACACGACACACAAGGACGCATGGAAGGTGCTATTCAAGGCTTTCGAAATACCTCCTCCCACATCCGAGGACCGCGGACTTCATGCCACGCGGCTCCCCCATCCGGTGAGTTTTCTGACCATCACCAGATGTACCTTTCCCAGCATACTCATGGGAGGATTTTAAGTCATCGTGTGTATTTAATCAGGATTATGTGGTGACGGCGGAGCGGATCGACTGTTCAGCTCCACTGCCAGAAGACCCATCAACCGCTCTCCTAACGGAGATGCTAGTCCCGGCGCCTTACAAGGTGCCGGAAAAGAAGGCCGAAAAGAAGGCCACTGGGACCAGGAAGGGTCTCCGGCGTAAGGTCACACTGGACGCCTCGTCCGAAGACGATGAGGCACACTCCTCCCACGAAGGGGGGGGAGGAGAAGAAAAGGGCCGCCCCATCCGGGGAGGCCGAAGGGTCCAAGAGGGCGGCCTTGGGGACCAGGAAGGGTCCCCGGCGCAAGGCCGTCATAGACTCGTCGCCCGAGGACGACGAGGCAGATTCCTCCCGCAGAGGCGAGGGGAAACAAGAAGAAATTCCGCCTCCCCATATTGGGGAGGAGAGGAAAAGGAAAGCTGCCCCGCAGAGGGAGGCTAAGACGCCGAAGAAGGGAAAGGCGTCCCTTCCGGATCACTCCACCGCAACCGCCTACAACGAGGAGGAGTGGCTGCCCAGGGGCAAGCCCCTAGTGAGATCGAAAGTATCCGCACCCTGTTAATACTATAGTGCCACTTAGCTTCATAGTTTGTTATAATGCCGAACACGTATATGCAGTCCGGCCAGGGCCCATCCTGAGGTATCCTCTTCAGATGGGTCTTTGAGCGATTCGGCGATGAATTCACTCCCGATGGCCACCTCCCCTCGGCCTGTGGATGACACGGAGGTGGAGTCCCAAAGGGTCCCAGAGCAGGGGGAGGCGACTTTGGAGACGCCCCAAGGCGAAATTCCAGACGCCGGGCACATGGGGCGTAAGATCCCCGCAGATTATGCTGACGAGAGCCGCAGCAAGTTGGGCCCCCAGCCAGACACTATACCAGAACCTCCAAAGGTTCCGGACTCGGGCATGCAACCCCTCGCTAAGGCGGGCGAGCCGACCGTGCCGATGACTTTTGTCATGCCAGAGGCGTCGGATAGTCTGCTGGAAGTGCTTCGCGGTGCTTCCATGGATGAAGAGCACCGTACTCTGATGAGTGCGGTGATTCAGAAGGTTCGGTCCGCCAAAAGCGGATTGACCGAAGCCTGTAACAGCCTCCTGACAGGCTTTGAGGTAAGTAATCAAAAGTGTGAGAAATTATCCTCCAATAGACAGTAGCCCCTGTTACTCTGTTTGGTGTTCGGAAAGAAAAGCCAAATGGAGGGTCAACTCTAAACCGCATGAGTCTAACAGTATGTGTCTACGTGAATAAGCACGCGGTACTGCTTGCCGCTGCTACCCGCACAGCAGAGGTCACCGGACTTAAACGGGACCTGGAGCAGGCCGAAGGGGAGCTCCGCCTCACGAAGAGGCAGCTCGAAGAGAACAAAGGTGAGTGATACCCCGTTCACATATCATATAGTAGGAAAAATTGGTGACGCTAACAAAAAGCGTCATGATTTTGTAACAGGGGCCACGACCGAAGTGGCGGCCCTGAAGAAAGCGCTATCCGAGGCCGAAAACAAGGCGGCCATGGAGCGCATTCAGCGTGAAAAGCAAGATGCGAGGGTGGGCAAGGTACAGCAAGATCTCCAGGAGCTCGGCAAGAAGTTCGAGTCCTTGGAGCATGACTTCAAGACGAAGGAGTCTGAGCTTGCGAAGGCCCTTTTGAGCACGAAAGATGCCAAGGCCGAAGCCCAAAAGGCCCAACAGAAAATCCATGCGGCCAAGAAGATAGCGGTGGGTAAGGCATTCATTATGCAAAGCAAGCATGTGGAGGAGACATTTCTTTTACTTACCCGAATTCGGAGCTCTCCAGGGGCATTCGCAGATCTGCCACACAGCATATCGGATGCCGTGGAGTTCTACCGTGCCGAAGAGGGGAGCTCAATGGAGAAGCTGTTCTGGTCCCAGTATGCTGGAGCCGAACACCCAATGCCTCTGAGTGACCAACTGAAGCAATTGGTTGAACTCCCACTACTAGGGAAAAGCCTAGCAACAACGCGGGTTTTGGGCCTCTCAGTAGCGCGGGTACCAACGCTACTAATAAGGCGCTACAACTAACGTATAGCAGTAGTGCCTATTGTCCCACGCTACTGCTATACATGAATAGCTGTAGCGCTCTTTGGAAAAGGGCGCTACTGATATTATCTGCAGCGCTTTTTACAGGGAAGCGCTACTGGTAAGGCGGCGCTACTGCTAAATTTTCCCCCTCGCTACTACTAGTTTTATTAGTTTTTTTCCTGCATATTTGTTTTGTATTTTTTTGTATTTGAATAGGCTTTATACAATAATATTTTGCATATCATACACATACAAATGTAATCATAGCATATACATACAATTAGTCTCATCAAATCATGTCATCATCATAATCATCATCCAACACAAAGTGGTCTCTCGTCATCAATCTCGAAAATAGCTATACAAGTCTCGATTACTTGCAAATACATCGTCATCCATCTAAACAATGATATACGCGAGAAGAGCTATCACTTTGAGTACATGAGTTTGTATCCCTCTCTCGCCTAGCGTGAACCTAAACTAACTACTGCCTGTCGCTCGGAAACCGGAAACCGGTACACCTGGGCCTGACACTTCGGCCACTTGTCGTATATATACTGCTGGCGTAGCACTTCTTCGCCATCTATGATCTATGCACCTGCATCGTCACATGAGTCGATGATATGCAACATATATAGTTGAGCAACAAAAAGAGACAGACTTGGCAAAAATAGAAACAACATATCATAAGCATAAATAACAAAGTTCATCGTACCCAAAATGCCCTAACTAGAGTGAATTTCGCTAGTCGAGGAGGAGGACGGTTTAATTACATCACAAATAAAGTTTCACCGTGCATAACTCAAAGTTTTGTCATACAGAAAGTATGGACTAAATGGACACATTGTCATATATCGACAATCACTCCATCATGTCGTGCCATCCATCCATGTGAGGGAGATAGTCCTTGAGCTTAGTGAAAGGCTTCATGTCGAGACGCTGAGAGGCTATCCATGTTCGGACGTCTACCCGCGACATTTGTCCTTCTCCGTAGAACATCCCTGTTTTTCCGACGACCTCGTTCATGATGATTTGGGCAAGTTCGCGCTGGATGTTATAGAACTCAGCTCGAAGTCGATGATCCTCGACATCTCCTATGTACTTTGCCCATTGCAGAATATGGGCATCGCCATATCTAGGTGACATGTGAAGGTTCTGGTGATCCCGTCTGTACTCCAGCGTGTGGTGTAGGACATAGAATCCATCATTAAGAGAATTGTTTGGTTTCTGGATGCAGGAGAAGTCGGTCTTATGGTGGAAGGCGGCCCTGCCGCCCCTTCTCTTCTTGTCCCTAACCTCTCCACCCCTTGCTTGGTAGTAAAACATAGCACTGTTGAGAACATCTTTGATGTGGGTGTAATCCTTTTTGTGAATGTTCTTCGACGAGTCCAAGTAAAGAGCGTGGGAGAATCGGGGGTAGAGGATGATGAGGACGGCGCGCCCGCCGCTGCGCAAAATGAGTACACCTCAAATTAATTAGCCTCCACCGTGCAAATGAATTATTGAAATCGAAGGAAGGATAGCAGCGCAGATGACTTACACGGGATGATAAGGCACGAGAATCGCCTCCTTGTCCTTATTGGCGAGCATGAAACTGATGATGTAATCACTCGCGTATTCGCGCTGCTTTGCACAGACTCCCAAGAAGCCCTCGTGCATGTAGTACGGGTCAGCAACACAGATATGACATATCTGCTCAACCCCAATGATGTAGTTCATGTGCAAGGCATAAAGGCGGACAAACGTAAAATCCAGCTTCTTCACGTGAAACATGTCGAATATGTAATCGAATCGGAGGAAGAACTTATCCATGGGGAAGCTGTCGATGCACGACATTTGCCGCGGAACGTTAACCACATAGAGTGGGTATCCTGGATCTTTCGAGGCGATGAGGCCTTTCTCTACCCGCAGCACATCGTCATGAAGTCTCCTTAGATCGCTCAATCTGGCCTGTAGCGCTGTTGCGGGTAGGATTGGTTGACCGGGGATATGACATTTATCCGCATCGGGGATATCTATACGGTTCTGAAGCCGAGGCTGCTGAGGCGGCTAGATCATAGAATCAGCTTTTTTGCCTTTCCTCGCTCTCTTCCTAGACTTCTTTACTACCGGAAGGTTGTTAATAATACATTGAGACGGTAATTCAGGCACCGACTCATGACGCTCAAACCCTGAGGAGGCGCCAGTATAGACATACCGTTCAGCGCCATCGTCATCCTCATCCTCATCCATGGTGAGGTCATCAGCGATTAATGGAGCCTCATCCTTACCCCATCCGCTATCACCCAACCCGACACCCGACGCTAATTGGGTAGGTGGGGTGTTGATGTTCATACCTTGCTAAGGCTGCGTGCTCGTGGGTGTGCTCCCGGCCGCCTCCAGATGAAGCAAACTCTTTGGCCACAACAGGACCCACCCATTGCAACAATCACCAAGCCGCCACGGGGTCTCGTCGTCATCCCCCACTAGTATTAGAGGAGGCAAATTCTCGTGGCCCGGTTTGACACTGGCCACGGAAACCTTGAAGACGTTCGGGGGATCGGCCGGCTGTGGAACAATGGTTCATTCGGCTCCATTATCGTCGCCTTCCCCACGTCCACCTTCTGTTCGCCGATGGTGTACAATATGGTGCACGGGGTTTCGTCGGCCTGCAAAGAAAAGTCTGCGACGTGAGACATCCGAAAGGCAACGAAAACGGGAGATTATACATTTATATTGAAGGGGGGCCGGTGTGACAGATACCGTGAGGGCATCGAGCTCAGCCAAAGAGGAGGCACCACCGAGCACGTCCAGTGTGGGAGCCGGTGCGGGAGTAGGTGCGGGAGCAGGTGCGGGAGCCGGTGCGGGAGCAGGTACAGGAGCCGGTGCGGGAGCAGGTGCTCCCAAGAAGTCAGCAAGGGGAAAGTCCTCTGCATTTTTTTCTGGATTTTGCCTTGTCCAAGTGAAAACACCTGTCACCAAGGAAGTAGACATATCTGCAATCGCCTGTTTTGCGGCAGCTACCGCTGTTGCGACTGTCTGAGATGATTTCTTCTCAACCGCAATCTCAACCTTCTTGTCGATGTTTTCTTCAGTTAACCTCCGTCTTTCCTTTCTCTCCTCCGTGGTCTCACGGTAGTACTTCTTCCATGTGGCGCCGTCTTCGACATCGTGCACGCGTCCATACGACGGTCGAGTATCCACCGGTTGTCGTTTCAATATGTTCAACGCCCGGTTGAATGGAGTGTCCCACTTGGGCCTCGCCAATGCCTCAGACGGTGAGTCGCTTTCGGCCGCAATCCGGTGCTGCTCTCTCTGCAAAAGGCACAAGGATCGTTTACAAATATGACTAACGTGTGCAGTCGAATTGATCAGAAACTAAAATTACCAGCAGTCTCATGAACTCCGTAATGACCGGTGTTGTCTCGTAAACCTTCTTCACTGGGTCCCAACGGTGCCGGGCCCTCAGGACGTCACGCTCCTGCAGGACGGTGAAATCCGCCAAGGGGTCTGGGATGCCCAGACTCGCGGCTTCCGCGTCCTCCTTGGCCCATTTGGACCTCTTTCCGCCGTAACCACGACTTCCGAGGTGGTGGCTCCCAATGTTCCTCTTTTGAAGCCCCTTCATGTACTTAGACTTTTTTTGGCAGCTTCGGCCTCGCAAGCCTCCTTGAATATTTGAAACTGCTCTTCCATGATTGTCGGATTATCCTTTACAATCTCGGAGTAGGGTTCCCCGTCGTTGATCTTTGCTTTCACTCGATTTTTCCAGGCGGCCAACGCGTCACTAAACTTGGTCATGGCGTGTTTGTTTATCTTCTTCATTACCGGGTCCTCGTCTGGATCTTCATAATCCCTCTCATTCCGGCCTGGGAACAAGAATATCTGGTGAAACTTCTTTAGGAGGGAGCTCCTCATATTTTCTATCTTCTGTAGTTTCTCATCGTTGATGGTGGCGGTTGTCCATACGATGCAGCCTATTTGATTGCCGTAGCACGCACGCGCTTCCTCGGGCGCCTTTGGCTCAAAATTGCCGTCGTCCACCTCCGTGAGCACCAGTCTAGTAGTCCTGAGTTTGTTAGGAACCTGTTGCCTCTTTGCTTTCGGTTCTACACCGGCTCCGCTCCCCGAGGCAGCACCGGTCTCAGCGCCGGTCTCGATGCTGGTCTGAATCTCAGCGCCGGTCTCAGTATCAGCACCGGTCTGCGTGTCGGTCTCAGTCCCCGATGCCACCGGTGGGCCCAGCAACAACATCGGTTGATCGTCGGTAAGGCTAAAAAATTCGTCTGCCGCCCGGTAGACGTCGTCGCAATCACCAGAACCCTATCCTTCATCGTTGCTAGCCATGTTTCCTATGATTAAATCAAGTCAATTAATTCTAGACCTAATAAAATGAATAATGACATAAAAAAGGACTATTGTTTTGCAGGAATGTTGACTCCTTCCTGGTGCGGCAAATCCCGGGCACTCGATATGTCCTAGTTTGTAGCACAAGTCATGCCGAAATTCACGGAAAATTTCGGCATGACCTTTGCTAAAAAGTGGACAAATCGAGAACTTGAAATTTGCTGGAACAGAAATGAATCAACATTCCGGCAAAACATAGGCCACTCAGCATCATTCCCTGGAAACAACAAAGCCACTTGGGCACAATCGAACAACTTCAATGAAAAGATATAACATGACCACTTCAATGAAAAATAAAATTTGCCTAAATTCTTTTCCTTGAAAAATAGTGGTCTTTTCAAAAATCAAAAACCTTTGCAAAATGACCTCACTAAACACTTCTCTGCCTAGGACAGAACCCAAATTATGTTGATCTAGATATTCCTCTCTCACACACAAACACACATTATTTTCTCTAACCCTTCTCTGCCTAGGACAGAACCCAATTAAATTGCGAAGGAACTCCATTTCTCTAACCCTTCTGACCTAATGCTCTAAAATAAAATTTTCCTCTAACCTAGCCAGCCTACTTAACCTAGCTTGTTAATCCAACGAACCTAATTAACCTACCTATTTAACCTAGTTAGTTAATCTAGTTTACCTAGATAATTAACCCTAATTAAACTAGTTAACGCAACTAGTTCTCTATCAAAGCCCAAAATAAATTTTTGCACTAATTGACCTAGATAATTAACCTAATTAAACTAGTTAACCTGACTAGTTCTCTGTCAAGGCCCTAACTAAATTTTTGCACTAACCTAGATAATTAACCTAATTAAACTAGTTAACCTAACTACTTCTCTGTCAAAGCCCTAACTAAATTTTTGCCCTAACCTAGATAATTAACCTAATTAAACTAGCTAACCTATGCACGAGAGAGAGGAGGGGTGGGGGCTTACAAAGGATGGCTCCGGTGGTGGCGACGGAGGCAGGGGCGTCTCCGGTGACGGCGAGGGAGGCAGGGGCGTCTCCGGTGACGGTGAGGGAGGCAATTGTGGCGAGGAAGGATCTGGTGGCATCGACGGCGGCTCCGGTGGTGTTGACGAGGCCGCGCGGCTCCGTGGCGTTGGGGGCGGCTCCAGTGGCGTCGACGGCGCACGACTCTGGTGGCGTCGACGTCGGCAGGAGATGGCAGCGAAGTGGGGCGACGGCAAATCGGGGAGACGGCGGCGCGCGGGGTGGGTTGAGGGATTTGGGGGAGAATTGGTGGACGGGGGGAAACGGTTTTTTGGTTAAGTCAAACTTAGCGGTAGCGCGTTTGGTGAAACGCGCTATAGCTAAGATAGCTATAGCGGTTTTTACAAAATGCGCTGCTGCTATAGCTATGTAATTTTCTTCCATTTTTAATTTCCTTTTCTGTTTCTATAGCGGGGGTCTAGGACACGCGCTGCAGCTACGTTAGCTACATCGCCTCTTACAAACACACGCTGCTGCTATGTCTTCCTCCGTTTTTTCGCTTTTTCATTTATTTTGCTTTACATTTTAATTTTTCCTTTGTCCTTTTTCTATTTCTTTCATTTTCATTTACTTTTCTATTTGTTTTTCATCTTATTTTATTTCCGTTAGTAGTAGCGCTCTTCTTAGGAAACGCGCTGCTACTTATGCCCTAGCGGTAGCGCGTTTCTTCCAAGCCCACTACTGCTATGCGTAGCCTATCATTCTAGCAATTGGAATATTAGTAGTAGAGCTTTTGCCACTACACGCGCTACTGCTAAGATTGTATCTGTAGTGCGGTTTTCCTTCGATCGCTACTGCTATCTAGCACTAGCGCCCTTTTTTGACCCGCGTTGTTGCTAAATTTCTGTGTATAAGGTTTTCCCTAGTAGTGTCCACAGGGCGGCCGCAGTGGCAATGAAGGATTTCATAGTCCGGATGTGGCCTGGTGAGCCCCTGCTGGCCAGCTACTTCGGCCTTATAAAGCGGATGGTAAATGCCTGCCCGCGGCTTGAAGTTATCAAGCGATCCGTTTGCACTGAGGGTGCCCGCCGGGCCTTTGCCCGTGCGAAGATGCATTGGGCCAAGCAGGATGCAGAGAAGCTGGTGAAGGAAGGACCGCCGGAGGGCAAGGCGCATCGCTACCCCGAGAAATATTATGATGGCGTGATGAAAGGTGCTCATCTCGTGGCTGATGAATGTACCAAGGACACAATCTTTGAGTGAATGTACTCGTGTCGTCTTTGTAATATGAAAACGAACTTGTTTGCGCTATATAGCATTTTGTTGATTTAAAATATTACCTTCTGTGCGCCTGTTTATAAAATTCTGAAAGTAGGCCAGTCGTCGGCTTCCGCCCCCACGTAAGTAGTACTGGGGTGTTCGTGGAAAACCCAAAACACTCTTTTATCCAAATTTTTGGTCCTTGAAGGAGGTGCTTGGCGCAGCGAACAAGGCAATCGGACTATGCGGCTTTATAACTCTCACTTAGCCATAGAAGTCTACAATTTTAAATTGCGGCGAAGCCCCTAGGATTCGGAAAGCCGAATTGGGGCGCTATACACGCCTAAATCGGACGAGGCCGACTCCTCGCCTAAAGCAGAAAAAATCTTTAAGGATTTTAAGACCTCTCAAACAGCGACCAGCTCTCGCCGTATCATGATAGTCAGTTTTCAGCTTTCTCTACTGAGGTGCTCGTCCGGAAGAACCGGGACACAATCGCAGTAGTTCTCCCTACGCTACCTTAGCCGATATAACATAACGCAAGGTACCAAAACAAGGGAGCCGAGCAAACCCAACTATTGACTCAAGACATGATTCGGAGCTGATGCATATAGTGTTATAAGTTCGGGGTGCCGCACTGTTGAAAGTGTTCGGACTTATCTTGCCGTATTAAGGGGCACCATGAGAAGCCCCTAGCAAACTGACCGTACCAAAGTGTACAGGTTCAATATTAGATAAACATTTTTAGGGAAAAGGTGGACATAGGAATAATAAGCTGACGCTATATATTATATCCCATTGATAAATAATACGTCCAAGCGTATGTGTACAATTAATGCGTTGAGCAGAAGCAAATAAGACTATTTGACATGTCCTATCCAAGGGAAGGACGCATGTAGGTATATAAAACAGGTATAACGATCATTGACAGATACCACTTGGGTATTCCCTTTGTGCGTAAAGCCTTTTGCCTCCTTGGTTTTCCCTCCTGAGATGAGTCTGATGATCTGGCTCTCTGAAGAGGCTGCCCGAAAGTAGGGTCCTGCAAGAGAAAATGGGGTTATTAAAGTATGTTACGGTTGAACTGCACTGTTGACCGCATCACCATTGCGCCTCCACCTATGCCCATGGTATTTTGAGTTCGTAATTGTGTATGCGCGGCACAAATGCTGCTTGAATGGGACTAGGGCGGAGGCCGGACTGCTAGTCGCGCTTTTGGCATGCCTGGCGATCCTGTTGCAGGGTGCTCCGGACTCGCTTGACGATGTTCGGGGTTGTTGTCGCCGGATTGATGGTTTGTCGGAGAAGGCTGCTTTGTACTTCTGCCGCGAGGGCCGCAGTGTGCTCCTCTGTATAGAGAGAGCGGTCTGTGTTTCCATTGACTGTTATAACCCCGCGAGGTCCTAGCATCTTGAGCTTGTGGTATGCATAGTGTGGTACCGCATTGAATCGAGTGAATGCGGTTCATCCGAGCAGTGCATGATAGCCACTACGGAAAGGGACATTGTCAAAGATTAACTCCTCGCTTCGGAAGTTATCCAGGGATCCAAAGACCACTTCCAGTGTTATTGAGCCCGTACAACGGGCCTCTACTCCTGGAATTACACCTTTGAAGCTAGTTTTGGTGGGCTTGATCCTTGAGGGATCGATGCCCATTTTGCGCACTGTGTCCTGATAAAGCAGGTTCAGGCTACTGCCACCGTCCATAAGGACTCGCGTAAGGTGGAATCCGTCGATGATTGGGTCGAGGACCAATGCGGCTGAACCGCCGTGACGGATGCTGGTAGGGTGATCCCTACAATCAAAAGTGATCGGACAGGCTGACAATGGGTTGAACTTTGGGGCGACTGGCTCCATCGCATAAACGTCCCTTAGTGCTCGTTTTTGTTCCCGTTTGGGAATGTGGGTGGCATAGATCATATTGACCATTTTCACCTGGGGAGGAAATTTCTTCTGTCCCCCCGTGTTCGGAGGCCAGGGCTCCTCGTCATCGTCACTGTGCAACCCCTTGTCCTTGTTTTTGGCATTTATTTTGCTGGCTTGTTTGAACGCCCAACAATCTCTGTTATTGTGGTTTGCTGGCTTATCCGGGGTGCCGTGAATTTGGCACGAGCGATCAAGTATGCGGTCCAGACTGGACGATCCCTGATTGTTTCTTTTGAATGGCTTTTTCCGCTGACCAGATTTTGAGCCACTGAATCCGGTGTTGACTGCCGTGTCTTCGGTGTTGTCGCAATTGTTTCGACGCTTATGTCTGCTGCACCGTGGCTTGCCGTTATTGTCGCGGATATCTGAAGTGCCGGAGTTTATTGGCGTGGTGCTACTGCGGGCCAACCAGCTGTCCTCGCCCGCGCAAAAGAGGGTCATGAGTGTCGTGAGGGCCGCCATGGACTTCGGATTTTCCTGGCCGAGGTGTCGGGCGAGCCACTCGTCGCGGATATTATGCTTAAAGGCCGCCAAGGCTTCAGCGTCCGGGCAGTCAACAATTTGGTTCTTTTTAGTTAGGAACCGAGTCCAAAATTTTCTGGTTGACTCTCCAGGCTGTTGGGTAACGTGACTCAAGTTATCAGCATCCGGTGGTCGCACATACGTGCTCTGGAAGTTGTCGAGGAACGCGTCCTCCAGGTTTTCCCAACTGCCGATGGAATTTGCTGGCAGGCTATTTAGCCAGTGCCGGGCCGGTCCTTTGAGCTTAAGGGGAAGATACTTGATGGCGTGTAGATCGTCACCGCGGGCCATGTGAATGTGGAGAAGGAAATCTTCGATCCATACTGCGGGGTCTGTTGTTCCATCGTATGATTCGATGTTTACGGGTTTAAACCCTTCTAGGAATTCGTGATCCATCACTTCGTCAGTGAAGCAGAGGGGGTGTGCAGCGCCTCTATGCCAGACTATGTGGCTGCGCAGTTCGAATAAGTCTGGTTGGCTGTGTTCGGCCCGGCCGGACTTGTTGATAGTGCATCCGGCATGACTATCATCGTCACGTGTTGGGGCACGCCCCCGCGATCCGTAGATCGATCTTGGCTGTCCTGCCTTGTTTTCCAGTATGTCTCGCAGGTCCTGCCTATTGCCCCGAGACGTAGTGTATTGTCGTGGGGGTGCGGGCTGGTATTCGGGCTGATACGCTGTTTTATCGCGGCCACGAGGTGGTCGGTCAGCCTGATCCTGTGCTGGTAGTACAAGCTCTTCTTTGAGTTGAGGTAGCAACTTGTGCTTTGGGTAACCTTTGGTGTGGCGTTCGAGTCTGTATTCCTCGGCTGCTAGGACTTCAGTCCATCTGTCTGTGAGCAGATCTTGATCAACCTGGAGCTGTTACCGCTTCTTTTTCAGGCTCCTCGCAGTGGCCATAAGCCGGCGCTTGAGGCGCTCCTGTTCTACGGGGTCCTCATGCACGTCGAATTTATCATCGCCGAGGCTAATCTCGTCTTCAGAGGGGGCATGTAGTTGTACTCCTCCGGGTATCCGTCCGTCGCCTGTTCGTCTGGGCTGACCTGCCCGTCTTCCTGTTCGGCCTGCTCGAAGGCAGGCTGATCGGGGTTGTATTCATCTTCGGCACCATCCGGATTGTTTTCGTCTCCTGTGCTGGTATTGCTGTGGCAGGGATTGGAGTGGCGCCGATGACGCCCATGCTTTGCTTTATTCCTTGAGGGGTTATCCTCCATTGCCTCATTGCCATTGGTTTCTTTCGGAGTGCCCACCATATATATATATATATATATATATATATATATATATATATATATATATATATATCATATGAGGAGGTGGCTGTCCAGCGCCCCGTGGGTGGTGGTTCCTGTTCTTCTTCTGCACCGTCGTCCACACCGTCGATGTCTTCGGAGTCGAAGTCAAGCACGTCGGTCAAATCATCGACCGTGGCAATGAAGTGGGTGGTGGGTGGGCAACGAATTCCCTCGTCACCTGCTTCCCACTCGAGCCGGACATAGTTCGACCGAGAGTCTCCTAACAGAGAGAGATACTTTAATGAGTTCAGCATGTCACCGAAGGGCGAGTGCTGGAAGATATCCGTAGCGGTGAACTCCATTACCAGAGCCCAACCAGATTCGGCGGGCTTGGGGGCGCGCAGTCTCGAACCTACAGCCGGACACGAGTCCGGGGGTCTGGTGACATAGGCTTCCTTGGGGGTGGAGTCTGTGTTCGGCTCTACCGCCAATGAGTGTGCGGCCTTAGAGGCGGGGTCTATCCACCCGTCCCCGGACGACGCAATCTACCCCGAATTTAGGTCCGGAGCTCCTGCAGGTGCGATATCCCGAGTATTGTCCGACAGCTGGTCTAGGCCGTGCTCGTCGTGACTGTTCGGCGCTCCCGGCGTAGGCCCGAATCCGTAGAAGATCAAGTCTACGCGGATATCGGCCATGTAGTTCAAGTTTCCGAACCTGACCTGATGGCCAGGGGCGTAGCTGTCGATCTGCTATAGATGGCCGAGCGAATTGGCCCGTAGTGCGAAGCTGCCGAACACGAAGATTTGTCCAGGGAGAAAAGTCTCGCCCTGTACCGCGTTGTTGTTGATGATTGAAGGAGCAATCGAGCCGTGCAGCAACGACACAGAGGAACTCTCAATGAAAGCACCAATGTCGGTGTCAAAACCGGCGGATCTCGGGTAGGGGGTCCCGATATGTGCGTCTAAGGCTAATGGTAACAGGAGGCAAGGGACACAATGTTTTACCCAGGTTCGGGCCCTCTCGATGGAGGTAAAACCCTACTTCCTGCTTGATTGATCTTGATGATATGAGTATTACAAGAGTTGATCTACCACGAGATCATAGAGGCTAAACCCTAGAAGCTAGCCTATGATGATTATGATTGTCCTTCGATGGACTAAACCCTCCGGTTTATATAGACACCGGAGGGGGCTAGGATTTACACAGAGTCGGTTACAAAGAAGGAAATCTAATATCCGGATCGCCAAGCTTGTCTTCCATGCAAAGGAGAGTCCCATCTGGACATGAAACAAAATCTTGAGACTTGTATCTCCACGGTCCAACAGTCCGGCCAAAGTATATAGTCCGGCTGTCCGGATACCCCCTAATCCAGGCCTCCCTCAAAGGGATTGACAACCTCTTTATCGTGTTGGTTGCAAGGTCCTTATTTGTTTGTGTAGGTACGAGGGATTTGCGTGTAGCCTCCTACTGGATTGATACCTTGGTTCTCAAAAACTGAGGGAAATACTTACGCTACTTTGCTGCATCACCCTTTCCTCTTCAATGGAAAACCAATGCATGCTCAAGAGGTAGCAAGAAGGATTTCTTGCGCCGTTTCCGGGGAGTCTACGCACAAGTCAAGACATACCAAGTACCCATCACAAACTCTTATCCCTCGCATTACTTTATTTGCCATTTGCCTCTCATTTTCCTCTCCCCCACTTCACCCTTGTCGTTTTATTCGCCCTCTTTTTCCCGTTCGCCGCTTTTTCGCTTGCATCTTGTGTGTTTGTGTGTTGGATTGTTTGTTACGATGGCTCAAGATAATACTAAATTATGTGATTTTTCCAATACCAACAACAATGACTTTCTTAGCACTCTGATTGCTCCTCTTACCGATGCTGAATCTTGTGAAATTAATGCTGCTTTGTTGAATCTTGTCATGAAAAATCACTTCTCTGGCCTTCCTAGTGAAGATGCCGCTACTCATCTAAACAACTTTGTTGATTTGTGTGATATGCAAAAGAAGAAAGACGTGGATAATGATATTGTTAAATTGAAGCTATTTCCGTTTCGCTTAGAGATTATGCTAAAATTTGGTTCTCGTCTTTGCCTAAAAATAGTATTGATTCATGGAATAAGTGCAAAGATGCTTTTATCTCTAAGTATTTTCCTCACGCTAAGATCATCTCTCTTAGAAACGATATTATGAATTTTAAGAAACTTGATCATGAGCATGTTGCACAATCTTGGGAGAGGATGAAATTAATGATTCGCAATTGCCCTACACATGGATTAAATTTATGGACGATCATACAAAAAATTTATGCCGGGTTTGAATTTTGGTTCTAGAAATCTTTTAGATTCAGCCACGGGAGGCACTTTTATGGAAATCACTTTAGGAGAAGCTACTAAACTCCTAGATAATATTATGGTTAATTATTCTCAATGGCACACCGAAAGATCTACTAGTGAAAAGGTTCATGCCATAGAAGAGATTAATGTTTTGAGTGGAAAGGTGGATGAACTTATGAAATTGTTTGCTAATAAGAGTTCTCCTATTGATCCTAATGATATGCCTTTGTCTACTTTGATTGAGAATAATAACGAATCTATGGATGTGAATTTTGTTGGTAGGAATAATTTTGGTAACGGCGCGTATAGAGGAAACTTTAATCCTAGGCCGTTTCCTAGTAATTCCTCTAATAATTATGGTAATTCCTACAACAACTCTTATGGAAATTTTAATAAGATGCCCTCTGATTTTGAGATTAGTGTTAAAGAGTTTATGATTTCTCAGAAGAATTTCAATGCTTTGCTTGAAGAAAAATTGCCTAAGATTGATGAATTGGCTAGGAACGTGGATATAATTTCTCTTGATGTTGATTCTTTGAAACTTAGATCTATTCCACCTAAGCATGATATCAATGAGTCTCTCAAATCTCTGAGAATTTCCATTGATGAGTGCAAGGAAAGAACCGCTACGATGCGTGCTAAGATAGATTGCTTTGTAAAAGCGTGTTCTTCTAGTTTTCATGATAATAGGTAGTTTTCATGATAATAGGGATGAAGATTTAAAAGTGATTAATGTGTCTCCTATTAAATCTTTGCTTTGCAATATGAATCTTTATAATGATGGGACTGGAGACGAGTCAACTTTAGTTAAGAGGCATCCCAATGATTCAGAGTTTTTAGATCTTGATGCAAAAATTGGTAAAAGTGGGATTGAAGAGGTTAAAACTTTACATAGAAATGAACCCACTATTTTGGATTTCAAGGAATTTAATTATGATAATTGTTCTTTAAGAGATTGTATTTCCTTGTTGCAATCCGTGTTAAATTCTCCTCATGCTTATAGTCAAAATAAAGCTTTTACTAAACATATCGTTGATGCTTTAATGCAATCTTAGGAAGAAAAACTTGAATTAGAAGTTTATATCCCTAGAAAACTTTATGATGAGTGGGAACCTACTATTAAAATTAAAATTAAAGATCATGAATGCTATGCTTTGTGTGATTTGGGTGCTAGTGTGTCCACGATTCCAAAAACTTTGTGTGATGTGTTAGGTTTCCGTGAATTCGATGATTTCTCTTTAAACTTGCACCTTGCGGATTCCACCATTAAGAAACCTATGGGAAGGATTAATGATGTTATTATTGTTGCAAATAGTAATTATGTGCCCGTAGATTTTATTGTTCTTTATATAGATTGCAATCTTTCATGTCCTATTATTCTCGGTAGGCCTTTCCTTAGAACGATTGGTGCAATTATTTATATGAAAGAAGGAAATATTAGACTCCAATTTACATTAAGGAAAGGCATGGAACACTTTCCTAGAAATAAAATAAAAATTACCTTATGAATCTATTATGAGAGCCACCTATGAATTGAATACCAAAGATGGCAATAGTTACATCTATTCTTGCTTTTATGCCTTGCTAGGGGCGTTAAACGATAGCGCTTGTTGGGAGGCAACCCAATTTTATTTTTGTTCTTAGATTTTTGTTACTGTTTAGTAATAAATAATTCTTCTAGCCTCTGGTTAGATGTGGTTTTATGTTTTAATTAGTGTTTGTGCCAAGTAAAACCTATAGGATCATCTTCGGTGATAGTTAATTTGATCTTGCTGTAAAACAGAAACTTTTGTGCGCACGAGAATAATTTTCATAAATCACAGAAACGTGATTTTAAGTTAATTATTTTTGCATAAGATTAATAGATAAATTTTCTAGGACTTCCTATTTTGGTAGAAGTTTTAGGGTTCCATAAGGATTCGAAAGTTACAGATTGCTACAGACTATTCTGTTTTTGACAGATTCTGTTTTTCGTGTGTTGTTTGCTTATTTTGATGAATCTATGGCTAATATCCGGGGGTATGAACCATAGAGAAGTTGGAATACATTAGTTTTAACACCAATATAAATAAATAATGAGTTCATTACAGTATATTAAAGTGGTGGTTTGTTTTATTTCGCTAATGGAGCTCATGAGATTTTCTGTTGAGTTTTGTGTTGTGAAGTTTTCAAGTTTTTGGGTAAAGATTTGATGGGTTATGGAATAAGGAGTGGCAAGAGCCTAATCTTGGGGATGCCTAAGGCACCCCAAGGTAAAATTCAAGGACAACAAAAATCCTAAGCTTGGGTATGCCCCGGAAGGCATCCCCTCTTTCGTCTTCGTCCATCGGTAACTTTACTTGATGCTATATTTTTATTCACCACATGATATGTGTTTTGCTTGGAGCGTCTTGTATGATTTGAGTCTTTGCTTTTTAGTTTACCACAATCATCCTTGATGTACACACTTTTTGGGAGAGACACACATGAATCGAAATTTATTAGAATACTCTATGTGCTTCACTTATATCTTTTGAGCTAGATAATTTTGCTCTAGTGCTTCACTTATACCTTTTTAGAGCACAATGGTGGTTTTATTTTATAGAAATTATTGATCTCTCATGCTTCACTTATATTATTTTGAGAGTCTTTTAGAACAGCATGGTAATTGCTTTGGTTAAAATTTTAGTCCTAAAATGATGAGCATCCAAGATAGGTATAATAAAAACTGTCATATAAAGTGCATTGAATACTATGAGAAGTTTGATACTTGATGATTGTTTTGAGATATGAGGATGGTAATATTAGAGTCATGCTAGTTCAGTAGTTGTGAATTTTAGGAATACTTGTGTTAAAAGTTTATGATTCCCATAGCATGCACGTGTGGTGAACTGTTATGTGATCAAGTTGGAGCATGATTTATTTATTGATTGTCTTCCTTATGTGTGGAGGCCGGGATCGCGCGATGGTTAACTCCTACCAACCCTTCCCCCAGGAGCATGCATGTAGTACTTTGTTTTGATAACTTGTAGATTTTTGCAATAAGTATGTGAGTTTTTCATGACTAATGTTGAGTCCATGTATTATACGCACTCTCACCCTTCCACCATTGCTACCCTCTCTTGTGCCGCGCAACTTTCGTCGGTATCATACACCCACCATATACCTTCCTCAAAACAGCCACCATACCTACCTATTATGGAACTTCCATAGCCATTCCGAGATATATTGCCATGCAACTTTCCACTGTTCCGTTTATTATGACACGCTCCACCATTGTCATATTGCTTTGCATGATCATGTAGTTGACATCGTATTTGTGGCAAAGCCACCATTCACAATTCTTTCATACATGTCACTCTTGATTCATTTCATATCTCGTTACACTGCCAGAGGCATCCACATAGAGTCATATTGAGTTGTAATTCTTGAGTTGTAAATAAATAAAAGTGTGATGATCTTCATTATTAGAGCATTGTCCCATGTGAGGAAAGGATGATGGAAGCAATGATTCCCTCACAAGTTGGGACGAGTCTCCGGACTTTATGAAAAATAAAAGAGGCCAAAGAAGCCCAAATAAAAAAGAGAGGCCAAAGAAGCCCACCAAAAAAATGAGAGAAAAAGATAGAAGGGACAATGTTACTATCCTTTTACCACACTGGTGCTTCAAAGTAGCACCATGATCTTCGTGATAGATAGTCTCCTATGTTGTCACCTTCATATGCTAGTGGGAATTTTTCATTATAAAACTTGGCTTCTATATTCCAATGATGGGCTTCCTCAAATTGCCCTAGGTCTTCGTGAGCAAGCAAGTTGGATGCACACCCACTTAGTTTCTTTTGATGAGCTTTCATACACTTATAGCTCTAGTGCATCTGTTGCCTGGCAATCCCTACTCACTCACATTGATATCTGTTAATGGACATCTCCATAGCCCGTTGATACGCCTAGTTGATGTGAGACTATCTTCTCCTTTTTTGTCTTCTCCACAACCACCAACCTATTCCACCTATAGTGCTATGTCCATGGCTCACGCTCATGTATTGCGTGAAGATTGAAAAAGTTTGAGAATACTAAAGTATGAAACAATGGCTTGGCTAAAACCGGGGTTGTGCATGATTTAAATATTTTGTGTGATGAAGATAGAGCATAGCGAGATTATATGATTTTGTAGGGATAACTTTCTTTGGCCATGTTATTTTGAGAAGACATAATTACTTTGTTAGTATGCTTGAAGTATTATTATTCTTATGTCAATGTTAAACTTTTGTCTTGAATCTTTCGGATCTGAACATTCATGCCACAATAAAGAAAATTACATTGAGAATTATGCTAGGTAGCATTCCACATTAAAAATTCTGTT
Organism: Triticum dicoccoides; assembly: GCF_002162155.2. NCBI lineage: Eukaryota > Viridiplantae > Streptophyta > Magnoliopsida > Poales > Poaceae > Triticum > Triticum dicoccoides. The sequence goes on along the minus strand of NC_041393.1, from coordinate 492,011,852 downwards.
TTTATCATTTACCTACTCGAGGACGAGCAGGAATTAAGCTTGGGGATGCTTGATACGTCTCCAACATATCTATAATTTTTGATTGTTCCATGCTATTATATTATCTGTTTTGGATGTTTAATGGGCTTTATTATACTCCCTCCGTTCCTTGATATAAGGTGTATAGATTTTTGAGAAAAAAATCCGAAATATAAGGTGTATTGCATTGCACCACTCGTTTGGATAATATTTTTAGGGATTTGATTACATTTCCTTATATTAGGTATGCTCCTCTATTTTCTCATGTCAATTAGTCAGGTGAAATCTCGCCCAAAACTTGTGAAATTTTCCCTCGACATGCGTTCTTTAATTTCCGTGCCAAAAACTATACACCCTATATTTAGGAACAGAGGGAGTATACTTTTATACTATTTTTGGGACTAACCTATTAACCGGAGGCCCAGTCCAAATTGCTGTCTTTTTTTGCCTATTTCAGTGTTTCGCGGAAAAGGAATATCAAATGGAGTCCAAACGGAATGAAACCTTTGGGAGAGTTATTTTTGGAACAAACGCAATCCAGGAGACTTGGAGTGGACGTCAAGAAAGAAACAAGGAGGCCACGAGACAGGGAGGCTCTCCCAGGGGGTAGGCGCGGCCCCCACCCTCGTGGGCCCCATGTGGCTCCCCTGACCGACTTCTTTTGCCTATATATACTCATATACCCTGAAAACATCCAGGAGCACCACAAAACCCTATTTCCACCGCCGCAACCTTCTGTACCCATGAGATCCCATCTAAGGGCCTTTTCTTGCGCTCAGCCAGAGGGGGAATCGATGACGCAGGGCTTCCTCATCAACACCATAGCCCCTCTGATGAAGTGTGAGTAGTTTACCTCAGACCTTCGTGTCCATAGTTATTAGCTAGATGACTTCTTCTCTCTGTTTGGATCTCAATACAAAGTTCTGCTTGATCTTCTTGGAGATCTATTAGATGTAATTCTTTTTGCGGTGTGTTTGTCGAGATCCGATGAATTTTGGGTTTGTGATCAAAATTATCTATGAACAATATTTGAATCTCCTCTGAATTCTTTTATGTATGATTTGTTATCTTTGCAAGTCTCTTCGAATTATCAGTTTGGTTTGTCCTACTAGATTGATCTTTCTTGCAATGGGAGAAGTGCTTAGCTTTGGGCTCAATCTTGTGGCGTCCTTTCCCAGTGACAACAAGGGCAGCAAGGCATGTATTTTATTGTTGCCATCGACGATAAAAAGATGGGGTTTATATCATATTGCTTCAGTTTATCCTAGGGCTGGAAAAAAGCTCGAAGCTCGCGAGCTAAACGAGTAGCTCGTGACTCGGCTGGAATCGACTCGAACTCAAAGAATAACGAGTCGAGCCAAGCTTTAGTTTAAGATCGTTTATAGACCAAGTTAAACGAGCCAATCTTACGAGTACTCGTGTAACTCGTTACGCTCGGTAGTCGGTACAAAAGATCAACCACTCCAATACAAAAAAGATAAGCCACTCAGCACCCTACGTTCTAAGAGCACAAACAAGGCCTAACCGCCTAGGAGACTCATGCGTTACAAGGAAATTACAATTGTTTAGTGATATATATGTTTAATATATACATAACCATTTTTATCATTTTGAGGGTTTTATGTTCATATCTTTAATGAGCTTAACAAGCTAAACAAGCCAGCTCGCGAGTTATACGAGTCGAGCCAATCTTGGGTTTAGGCTCGTTATAGTAACGAGTCGAGTCGAGCTAGCTCGCTAACGAAACGAGCTCTAGCGAGTCGAGCCGAGCTGGCTCGACTCGGCTCGAATTCCAGCCCTAGTTTATCCCTCTACATCATGTCATCTTGCCTAATGCGTTACTCTGTTCTTATGAACTTAATACTCTAGATGCATGCTGGATAGCGGATGATGTGTGGAGTAATACTAGTAGATGCAGAATCGTTTCGATCTACTTGTCGCAGACATGATGCCTATATACATGATCATGCCTAGATATTCTCATAACTATGCACTTTTCTATCAATTGCTCGACAATAATTTGTTCACCGACCGTAATACTTATGCTATCTTGAGAGGAGCCACTAGTGAAACCTATGGCCCCTGGGTCTATTTTCCATCATATAAGTTTCCGATCTATTTTATTTTGCATTCTTTACTTTTCAATCTATATCATAAAAATAACAAAAATATTTATCTTATTATCTATATCAGATCTCACTTTTGCAAGTGGCCGTGAAGGGATTGACAACACCTTTACCACGTTGGTTGCAAGGTTCTTATTTGTTTGGCAGGTACGAGGGATTTGCATGTAGCCTCCTACTGGATTGATACCTTGGTTCTCAAAAACCGAGGGAAATACTTACGCTACTTTGCTGCATCACCCTTTCCTCTTCAAGGGAAAACCAACACATTCTCAAGAGGTAGCATGTTACAAAATATAGATTTCTTCTTCCACATGGGTGTGTGTCCCTCAGCGTCATTCAGAACAGATAGTCCGCCATGACCCTTTCCAAATATTACTTGTAAATCATTGACCATAGAAAGTATGTGATCACTAGTAAGTATGGCGGGCTTCCTCCGGTGATATGCCTTGCCTTTGTAATTCTTGCCTTTCTTTCAACATTGATGGTTGGTCGGAAGAAATCGACGATGTCCCAGGTACACATTCTTCCTGCATTTGTCCAAATATATACTTTCGGTGTCATCTAAACAATGCCTGCATGGGTGGTATCCCTTGTTTGTCTGTCCTGAAAGGTTACTGAGAGCAGGCCAATCATTGACGATTGCAAACAACAACACATCTAGGTCAAATTCCTCCTGGTCGTGCTCATCCCACACAGTACACCTTTTCCATTCCACATCTGTAAAAGTTCTTCAACTAATGTACTTAGGTACACATCAATGTCGTTGCCGGGGTGCTTAGGGCCTTGGATGAGCACTGCCATCATAATGAACTTCCACTTCATGCACAACCAAGGAGGAAGGTTATAGATATATAGAGTCATGGGCCAGGTACTATGCTTGCTGCTCTGCTCCCCAAAAGGATTAATGCCATCCGTGCATAACCAAACCATTCATTCCTTGCGTCACTTGGAAAGTCCCCCCATGTTCTCTCTTTTTTTGGCACTACGACCCGTCAGCGGGTGCTCTCAACTTCCCGTCTTTCCTATGGTCCTCTTTGTGCCATCGCATCAACTTGGCATGCTCTTTGTTTTTCTGAATAGACGTTTCAACCGGGGTGTTATAGGAGCATACCACATCACCTTGGAAGGAACCCTCTTCCAGGGGCGCTTACCCCCAACATCACCAGGGTCATCTCGTTTGATCTTATACCGCAATGCACCGCATACCAGGCATGCGTTAACATCCTCATACGCACCGCGGTACAGGATGCAGTCATTAGGGCATGCATGTATCTACTGCACCTCCAATCCTAGAGGGCATATAGAACCTTCTTTGCTCCGTACGTACTGTCGGGCAATTCGTTATCCTTTGGAAGCTTCTTCTTCAATATTTTCAGTAGCTTCTCAAACCCGTTGTCAGATACACCATTGTCTGCCTTCCATTGCAGTAATTCCAGTGTGGTACCAAGCTTTGTGTTGCCATCTTCGCAATTTGGGTACAACCCTTTTTTGTGATCCTCTAACATGCGACCGAGCTTCAATTCTCCCTTTCACTTTGGCATTGTCTCTTTGCATCAACAATGAATGACGAAGATCATCATCGGGCACAGCGTCTGGTTCCTCTTGATCTTCAGCTTCCCCCGTTGTAGCATCACCGTATTCAAGGGGCGGATAGTTGTCATCATCCTCTTCTTCTTTGTTGTCTTCCATCATAACCCCTCTTTCTCAGTGCTTGGTCCAAACATTATAGTGTGGCATGAAACCCTTCTCAAGAAGGTGGATGTGAAGGGTTTTCGAGTCAGAGCAAGACTTCGTATTCCCACAGATAGGGCATGGACAACACATAAAACCATTCTGCTTGTTTGCCTCAGCCACTTCGAGAAAATTATGCACGCCCTTATTGTACTCGGAGGTGCGTCTGTCACCGTACATCCATTGTCGGTTCATCTGTGTGCATTATATATAATTAAGTGTGTCAAAAACCATTACAGAACATCATGAATAGAGAAGTGACCAAATTAATAGAAGTTCGTCATCACATTAAAACCAAAGTACAGTAGTGATGAAATGTTGTTATTGAAAAAATAAATACATAAAGTTCATACATAGTTCTCATTTAACAACATGTAGCTCTCTAGAGCATTTAATAAAACCATACATTGCAACTATGTATAACATTTCAATGCAACAACAAATGCGATCATAATCGCAACTAAGGTAACAATTGATCCAACAACATAATGATACCAAGCGTCAGTATGAACGTCATATTTTCTAATCTTTTAATCCTCAAGCGCATTGCATCCATCTTGATCTTGTGATCATTGACAACATCCGCAACATGCAACTCCAATTTCATCTTCTCCTCCTCAATTCTTTTAATTTTTTCTTCAAGCAATTGTTTTCTTTTTCAACTAAATTTAATCTCTCGACAAGAGGGTCGGTTGGAATTTCTGGTTCACATACCTCCTAGATAAAAACATCTATGTCACGTTGGTCAGCATAATTGTCATAAACACTAAATAAAACAAATGGTTATAAAAGATAATATATACCACATCTGAATCATAGACATGATGAGGGCCGACGGGGGCGGATACCAAAACCATCACACTATATAACAACAAACAATAATAAAAGTAAGAAAATTATACAAGTATCTATCTAAATCATACAATTTAGATTTTTTTGATAAGAACAAGATTCTCACCACGGTGGTGCCGGCGGTGAGATCGGCGCAGGCGATCGACGGCGGTGAGGATAGGGACGGGACAGGACGGGCTGCCAAACCTAGACAAATCTTGAGGAAAATGGAGTTTGGACAAGGATCTTGGAGAGGAGAAAGCTTAAGTGTGGCTTGGGCATTTCATCGAACACCTCATGTGCATAGGAGGTGAGCTAGAGCAACACACACCTCTCCCACGGCGGGCCAAAAAAACAGAGCAGTGGCTCTGTTCGCGGGCACGGGCAGGTGAGGGAGTCCTGGATTAAGGGGTCCTCGAGCGTCCAGCATGTTGACATGGGCCGGAATGATGGGTTGTGAAGATACAAGACCGAAGACTCTCACCTATGTCCGGATGGGACTGTCCTTGGCATGGAAGACATGCTTGGCGCCCGGATATGAAGATTCCTTTCTCTGTAACTGACTTTGTACAACCCTAGTCCCCTCCGGTGCCTATATAAACTGGAGGGCTTAGTCCATAGAGGCAATCATAATCATAGAGGCTAGACTTCTAGGGTTTTAGCCATTACGGTCTCGTGGTAGATCAACTCTTGTTATACTCATATTCATCAAGATCAAGCAAGCAGGAAGTAGGGTATTACCTCCATAGAGAGGGCCCGAACCTGGGTAAACATCGTGTCCCCCCGCTTCCTGTTACCATCAACCTTAGACGCACAGTTCGGGACCCCCTCCCCGGGATCCGCCGGTTTTAACACCGACATTGGTGCTTTTATTGAGAGTTCCGATGTGACGTCTAAGACAGGATTGATGGCTCGCCTGGTTGTTAGTGACAGTATCACCTCCGGAGGGCCACTGGCCCCAAGTCAAACCCTCCAGCTGGGCGGCATTACCATGACCGCTCGTTCGGCCGTCGAGCCAATGATGACTTCTTGGGTCATCAAGAATTGCCTCCGTGTTGATTTCGAACACTCCAAACAGATGGACCGACGGAGTTGTCATCTTTAAATGAGCTTCTTGATCACATCGCCGCCCTGGGGGTCGCTACAGACTACGATCGGATTGGGCTTAAACCCGATCAAAGAGAAATCAAATCTCCACCGATCACCCATCAGGTAGCGGTAATCGAGGAGCGAAACAACAACTCTCCCTCTATATTGAGGACGAACTATGTCCGGGATTGAAGATCCAGATACCTGTCTACGGAACAAGATGCCCTGCCCACTGAACCTAGAATCGGACAACGGGCCTGAAAAATCAGTTGATATCCCGGAGCCTGAACTATTAAGTTCGGAAGTTTCTCAAACTCCGGATCCCAAATTGGATCAGGGTTCGGACTTAAATCCACCCATCCACCCAGATACATTCGATGTTAGGTACATACGACATCAGTCTCAAGAAACGATCCATCACTTTTGGGCCAGATTCCTCCTTGTCAAAAATAAGATCAAAGATTGCCACGACGAAGACATGATCTCACTATTCTGCAATAATTGCACTGACGAGGGAATCCTCAATACCATTAACCGCCATCGCGTATTACACTTGCTGACTTGGGAACCATACTACAGAAGTACTGCACAATGGAAAGCGCTTGGAAAACTCAGGCAGCTCCCTGGGATCCACCAGTTTCCACTCAACCCCTCGTCCGAGGAAAAAGGATGCACCCTCGTGGGTCGCCCGATCCAATAGTAAAGAAATCGAAGCCCATTACGGGGTGTGTAACCATTCTGGAGGGATGGCTCGATAGGCCATGCGAAATACACACAACACCAGATACCATACCAACCCACAGCCTTAGAGCACGTTGGATACTCCGACAAGTGGCCAAGAGCGGCGAGGATCTCCTCACCAAAAATACCACAGAGCAACACCTCACGGAAGACGACGACCTTAGAGTATTGATGGTCTTCGAGACTTTAGTCTCAAACAATAGGCACAAAAGGGCACTCCATGGCCTCACTGAAGTCTGCCAAGTAGCAGCAACAAACCCGTGGAACGACATGGCCATAACTTTCAATGCCGGTGACGAACCAAAATTCAGGACAGTCCGGGCACCAGCCGCCTTGGTCCTCAGTCCAATCGTGGATGGCTTTCGTCTTACTAAAGTGCTCATGGACGGCAGCAGCGAACTAAACCTCATTTACGAGGAAACTCTCAACAAAATGGAAATAGATCGGAGCAGTAGCACGACCTTCCGAGGAATAATTCCCAGTTGGGAGGCGGAATGTGTGGGAAAAATCACACTCGACGTGGTATTCGGCATGCCGGTAATCAGTCTGAAGAGATAACCTTCCAAGTGGCCCCTTTGAACAGTGGATATCACGCCTTATTAGGGCGAGATGCATTTACACGCTTCCAAGCTATACCTCATTATGGGTACATGAAACTCAAGATGCCCGGGCCCAATGGTATTATCACTCTTGCTAGTGATCCGGACATAGCACTCCGCACCGAAAACAAAACTGCAGCCCTGGCCCTCGAGGCATTGTCTGAAGCCCTCGCGGCCGAAGAGTTAACCACACTATGCTCCACGGTGGATAGGGACGACGTGATCCTGGACAAGAGACCCAAATCCACCTCCTTTAAACCAGGAGATGAAATAGTCATATTTCAAGTCCACCTGACGGACCCCAAGAAGACAACATCCATCGGGGCACAGCTGGACCCAATGGTTGACACCATGCTACGAGAGTTCCTGTGCGAGAACTGGGACATATTTTCGTGGCACCCTTCTGATATACCGGGAATCCCATGCAGGTTGTCTGAACACAGCCTAAACATACTGAAGGGATATAAACCGGTCAAACAAACATTGCGACGCTTTTCCGAACCCAAACGACAAGCTATGCGGGAGGAGCTAGCCAAGTTAATCAAGGCCGGATTCATCAAAGAAATAAAACACATGGACTGGCTGGCAAACCTGGTGATGGTGCCAAAGAAGGATAAATCCTGGCGCCTATGCGTCAATTTCAAAGACCTCAACAAGGCCTGCCCTAAGGATCCATTTCCCCTCCCTCGCATCGATCAGGTTATTGATGCTACAGTCGGACACGACTCACTGTGTTTCCTCGATGCATACTCTGGATACCATCAAATCAAAATGAAGGAGTCCGACCAAGCCGCAACAACATTCATTACCCCATATGGGCCGTTCTGCTTCAACACTATGCCCTTCGGACTTAAAAATGCCGGTGCCACCTACCAACGCATGATTCAAATATGCCTGAAGAAACAGATCGGCAAGACAGTTGAAGCGTATGTGGATGACGCCATCATCAAAACTAGGCACCTCAAGTCAGTAATAGACGATTTGCATCTCACATTCGACAACCTTTGTACATATGACATCAAGCTCAATCCGAAAAAGTGTCTTTTTAGCGTTTCCGCTGGAAAACTGTTGGGCTTCATCGTTTCCAATAGAGGAATTTAGGCGAACCCAGCCAAAATTCGAGATTTGTCACAGTTGGCTACAACAACAGACCTTAAACAAGTCCAAAAACTAGCCGGTTGTGTGGCAGCTTTAAGCCGCTTTATCTCCAGACTAGGAGAAAAAGCATTTCCACTTTATCGCCTTCTCCGACGCACCGATCACTTTGAGTGGACGGACGCGGCAATGGCCAGACTGGAAGAAATAAAGGCTCTTTTAGCGAGCAACCCAATCCTGGCCGCACCGAACATCGGCGAACCAATGTTATTATACATATCGGCAACACACCAGGTCGTAAGTGTGGTGCTCGTCGTTGAACGAAAGGAGGACGAACACAGATTCCTGCTTCAGAAGCCGGTATACTATGTATCCACTGTCCTCATGATACGTATCCAACGTATCTATAACATTTGATTGTTCCATGCTATTATATTACCTGTTTTGGATGTTTATGGGCTTTACTATACACTTTTATATCATTTTTGGGACTAACCTATTAACCGGAGGCCCAACCCAAATTGCTGTTTTTTTGCCTATTTCAGTGTTCCGCAAAAAAGGAATGTCGAATGGAGTCCAAACGGAATGAAACCTTCAGGAGAGTTATTATTGGAACAAACGCAATCCAGGAGACTTGGAGTGGACGTCAAGAAACACACGAGGAAGCCACGAGGCAGGGAGGCGCGCCCTAGGGGGGTGGGTGCGCCCCCCACCCTCGTGGGCCCCTCATGGCTCCCCTGACCGACTTCCTTCGCCTATATATATCTACATACCCTGAAAACATACAAGAGCACCATGAAACCCTATTTCCACCGCCGCAACCATCTGTACCCGTGAGATCCCATCTGGGAGCCTTTTCCGGCGCACCGTCGAAGGGGGAATCGATCACGGAGGGCTTCTACATCAACACCAGGGCCTCTCCGATGAAGTGTGAGTAGTTTACCACAGACCTTCGGGTCCATAGTTATTAGCTAGATGGCTTCTTCTCTCTCTTTGAATCTCAATACAAAGTTCTCCTTGATCTTCTTGGAGATCTATTCGATGTAACTCTTTTTGCGGTGTGTTTGTCGAGATCCAATGAATTGTGGGTTTATGATCAAGTTTATCTATGAGAAATATTTGAATCTCCTCTGAATTCTTTTATCTTTGATTGGTTATGTTTGCAAGTCTCTTCGAATTATCAGTTTGGTTTGGCCTACTAGATTGATCTTTCTTGCCATGGGAGAAGTGCTTAGCTTTGGGTTCAATCTTGCAGTGTACTTTCCCAGTGACAACAGGGGCAGCAAGGCACGTATTGTATTGTCGCCATCGAGGATAAAAAGATGGGGTTTATATCATATTGTTTTAGTTTATCCCTCTACATCTTGTCATCGTACCTAATGCGTTACTCTGTTCTTATGAACTTAATACTCTAGATGCATGCTGGATAGCGGTCGATGTGTGGAGTAATAGTAGTAGATGCAGAATCGTTTCAATCTACTTGTCGCGGACATGATGCCTATATAGATGATCATGCCTAGATATTCTCATAACTATGCACTTTTCTATCAATTGATCGACAGTAATTTGTTCACCCACCGTAATACTTATGCTATCTTTAGAGAAGCCACTAGTGAAACCTATGCCCCCTGGGTCTATTTTCCATCATATAAGTTTCCGATCTACTTTATTTTGCAATCTTTACTTTCCAATTTACATCACAAAAATACCAAAAATATTTATCTTATTATTATCTCTATCAGATTTCACTTTTGCAAGTGGCCGTGAAGGGCTTGACAACCCCTTTATCGCATTGGTTGCGAGGTTCTTATTTGTTTGTGTAGGTACGAGGGACTTGTGTGTAGCCTCCTACTGGATTGATACCTTGGTTCTCAAAAACTGAGGGAAATACTTACGCTACTTTGCTGCATCATCCTTTCCTCTTCAAGGGAAAACCAACGCAGTGCTCAAGAGGTAGCAAGAAGGATTTCTGGCGCCATTGCCGGGGAGCCTACGCTCAAGTCAAGACATACCAAGTACCCATCACAAACTCTTCTCCCTCGCATTACATTATTTGCCATTTGCCTCTCCTTTTCCTCTCCCCCACTTCACCCTTGCCGTTTTATTTACCCTCTCTTTCCCGTTCGCCTCTTTTTTGCTTGCCTCTTGTGTCGTTGTCCATCGTCATGGCTAGTCCTTCTATCATTGTTAGTACTCCCGATCATGAAGTTCTTGATTTTAAACAAAGGGAGGGAGAAAATCTAAAAGATGCTTGGCATAGAATTTGCAATGCTCAAAATATATCTACTAAGAAGCAATCTACTTCCGTTCTTCTTTGCAATTTTTATGTAGGCATCACTCCTTGGAATAGATATATTCTTGATACCACTACCAGAGGGAATTTCTTGGGTAGCCATACTTTTGATGCTTATAATGCTATGTTAGATTTGTTTGGTCCACCACCTCTTTTGGTTAATGATACTATTTTAAATTTGGAACATGTGATGCAAAGGCTTGAAATTATTGAAAATAAAATTGCTACTGTTGAGTTAATTTAAAATTTGGATAAAAAGATCCACAACCAAATTACCCAATATGGATCTAAGGTTGGAGTTACTCTGATTTTTTTAAAGAAAAGGAACCTATAGTTAACAAAAGAATAGATCAAGATTCTACAAGAATTGGTAAACTTGAGGATATTATTACCAACTTAGGGTCTGCCTTTTCATCTATGAAAAACACTCCAAATCCTCCTACCAAAATTGCCAAATTAATGTATGTCCCTAAAAATAAGGGTGAATCTTCTAGTAAGGAAAATGCGGATCTCAAATCAATTAGTGTTCATCCCCGTTTTTTTCACTATCATTAAGGAACCTTTTGCTACAAACGAATTTCTTGATTTCTTGCCTAGAAGTTTAATCATTGATAAAAAGAAGGGAACTCCTAAGGGTTATAAGTGTTTTATTTAAGAATTGAATACCAAAGATGGCAATATCTAGATCTATTCTCGCTTTTATGCCTAGCTAGGGGCGTTAAACGATAGCGCTTGTTGGGAGACAACCTAATTTTATTTTTCTTCCTTCCTTTTTATTCATGTTTAGTAATAAATAATTCATCTAACTTCTGCTTAGATGTGGTTTTATGTTTTAATTAGTGTTTGTTCCAAGTAGAACCTATAGGATCATCTTGGGTGATAGTTAATGTGATCTTACTGAAAAACATAAACCTTTGCACGCACGAGAATAATTTTAATAAATCACAGAAACGTGATTTTCAGTTGATTATTTTTGAAATAGATTAATAAACAAATTGCCTAGGACTTCCTATTTTGGTAGAATTTTTTAGGTTCCAGAAGTATTCGAAAGTTACAGATTACTACAGACTGTTCTGTTTTTGATAGATTCTTGCTTTCGTGTGTTGTTTGCTTATTTTGATGAATCTATGGATAATATCGGGGGGTATGAACTATAGAGAAGTTGGAATACAGTAGGTTTAACACAATTATAAATAAAGAATGAGTTCATCACAGTACCTTAAGTGGTGGTTTTCTTTCTTGCACTAACGGAGCTTACGAGTTTTCTATTCAGTTTTGTGTTGTGAAGTTTTCAAGTTTTGGGTAAACATTTGATGGATTATGGAATAAGGAGTGGCAAGAGCCTAAGCTTGGGTATGTCCAGGGCACCCCAAGGTAAAATTCAAGAAGAAGCAAAAGCCTAAGCTTGGGGATGCCCCGGAAGGCATCTCCTCTTTCGTCTTTGTCTATCGATAACTTTACTTGGAGCTATATTTTTATTCACCACATGATATGTGTTTTGCTTGGAGCGCCTTGTATGATATGAATCTTTCCTTTTTAGTTTACCACAATCATACTTTCTGTACACACCTTTTGGGATATACACACATGAATCGGAATTTAATAGAATACTCTATGTGCTGCACTTATATCTTTTGAGCTAGATAATTTTGCTCTAGTGCTTCACTTATATCTTTTTAGAGCACGTCGGTGGTTTTATTTTGTAGAAATTATTGATCTCTCATGCTTCACTTATATTATTTTGAGAATCTTTTAGAACATCATGGCATTTTCTTTGGTTATAAAATTGGTCCTAATATGATGGGCATCCAAGTTGGGTATAATAAAAACTATCATATAGAGTGCATTGAACACTATGATCAATTTGATACTTGATAATTGTTTTGAGATATAAAGGTGGTAATGCTAGATACATGCTAGTTGGGTAATTATGAAATTGAGAAATATTTGTGTTAAAGTTGGCAAGTCCCGTATCATGCACATATGGTAAAAGTTGTGTGAAAAATTTGTAGAAAGGGGTGCTCTTTGATTGCCTTCCTTATGACTGGAGGTCGGGATCGCGCGATGGTTAACTCCTACCAACCCTTCCCCTAGGATCATGCGTAGTAGTACTTTGCTTCGAGGGCTAATGAACTTTTGCAATAAGTATATGAGTTCTTTATGACTAATGTGAGTCCATGGATTATACGCACTCTTACCCTTCCATCATTGCTAGCCTCTACGGTACCGTGCATTGCCCTTTCTGACCTTGAGAGTTGGTGCAAACTTCGCCGGTGCATCCAAACCCCGTGATATGATACACTCTATCACACATAAACCTCCTTATATCTTCCTCAAAACAGCCACCATACCTACCTATTATGGCATTTACATAGCCATTCCGAGATATATTGACATGCAACTTTCCACCGTTCCGTTTATCATGACACGCTCCGTCATTGTCATATTGATTTTGCATGATCATGTACTTGACATCATATTTGTGGCAAAGCCACCTTCATAATTCTTTCATACATGTCGCTCTTGATTCATTGCATATCCCGGTACACCGCTGGAGGCATTCACATAGAGTCATATGTTGTTCTAAGTATTGAGTTGTAATCCTTGAGTTGTAAATAAATAAAAGTGTGATGATCTTCATTATTAGAGCATTGTCCCAAGTGAGGAGAGGATGATGGATACTATGATTCCCCCACAAGTCGGGCTGAGACTTCGGACTTTATGAAAAATAAAAGAGGCCAAATAAGCCCAAATAAAAAAAGAGGCCAAAGAAGCCCACCAAAAAAAGAGAGAAAAAGAGAGAAGGGACAATGTTACTATCCTTTTTCCACACTTGTGCTTCAAAGTAGCACCATGATCTTCATGATAGAGAGTTTCCTATGCTGTCACTTTCATATACTAGTGGGAATTTTTCATTATAGACTTGGCTTGTATATTCCAATGACGGGCTTCCTCAAAATGCCCTAGGTCTTCGTGAGCAAGAAAGTTGGATGCACACCCACTTAGTTTCTTTTGTTGAGCTTTCATACATTTATAGCTCTAGTGCATCTGTTGCCTGGCAATCCCTACTCCTCGCATTACCATCAATTGATGGGTGTCGGTGTCAAAACCGGCGGATCTCGGGTAGGGGGTCCCGAACTGTGCGTCTAGGCGGATGGTAACAAGAGACAAGGGACACGATGTTTTTACCCAGGTTCGGGCCCTTTCGATGGAGGTAAAACCCTACTCCTACTTGATTAATATGGATGATATGGGTAGTACAAGAGTAGATCTACCACGAGATCGGAGTGGCTAAACCCTAGAAGCTAGCCTATGGTATGATTGTTGTTCGTCCTACGGACTAAAACTCTCCCGTTTATATAGACACCGGAGAGGGCTAGGGTTACACAGAGTCGGTTACAATGGGAGGAGATCTTCATATCGTATCACCAAGCTTGCCTTCCACGCCAAGGAAAGTCCCATCCGGACACGGGACGGAGTCTTCAAACTTGTATCTTCATAGTCTGGGAGTTCGGCCAAAGGTCTTAGTCCGGCCATCCGGACACCCCCTAATCCAGGACTCCCTCAGTAGCCCGTGAACCAGGCTTCAATGACGACGAGTCCGCCGCGCAAGTTGTCTTCGGCATTGCAAGGCGGGTTCTTCCTCCGAATATTTCATAGAAGATGTTGAACACCAGGGTAGTGTCCGGCTCTGCAAAATAAGTGCCACATTCCATCGTAGAGAGAGTAATATTTGTATCAATCGGATCTGCTGACGTATTCCGCGGCGTGACATCATGCCACGGCCAGGCTTTTATTCATTTTATTGTTCCACCTCAATGCGTTTTGCGAGGCGGTTTCCTTGGCACGTCTTGTCAAAGCAGAGATCGTGTCCCCTTATTCCGGGATTCTCATCAATACGGGTGTGGGTAACCCAACCGCGCCATTAACCGCGGCGCTTGGGAGATAAGCGAGTTTTATTAGGCCGGTGGGGGGCTCGCAGTTTTGGCCGCCCATATAAGGGGATAAGAATCCGTCCTTTCCATTCACGCCCTCTTCCTCCTCTGCTTATCCGTCCCTGCGCGCTCGAGCTCCAGCGCCCAAGCCCGCACTTCCCACCTCAACCTTCTCCAACCATGTCAGGAGCGGGAGGTAGATGGATGGCCTCCTCCGTCATGGAGGGACAAATCAAAAACCTGAGGAAGGCCGGATACTTGTCTAACGACATCGCGCACCGGCTCCCAGATGTGGGGCAACTCATCCCCACCCCCAGGCCCCATGAGAGGGTTGTTTTTCTTCCCCATTTCCTCCGCGGGCTGGGTTTTCCTCTTCACCCGTTCGTCCGGGGGCTCATGTTCTACTACGGCCTGGACTTCCACGATCTGGCCCCAAACTTCATCCTCAATATCTCGGCTTTTATCGTCGTGTGCGAGGCCTTCTTCCGCATCCAGCCCCACTTTGGCCTATGGCTAAATATCTTCAGCGTCAAGCCGAAGGTCGTGCAAGGCCGACAGGCGGAATGCGGAGGCGCCATGGTGGGCAAGATAGCCAACGTCACCTGGCTCGAGGGTGCCTTCGTGGAAACCATCAAAGGGTGGCAATCGGGGTGGTTTTATATCACCGAGCCACGTGACCCTAAATGGGCAGCGACCCCCGAATTTTGATTCGACATCCCCACCTGGCTCACATCTTGGAAAGAGACGGGCCTGTCGTGGGGCAATCTGAAAGAGGTGACCGGACTCCAAACCTGCGTCCGAGACCTGGTGACCAAGAAGGTCAAGCTTGTCAACTTGGTCCAGGTCATGCTCTTCCGCCGGATCCTCCCGTGTCAACGACGGGACTTCAATTTGTGGGAGTTCGACCCGGCCCGGCACCAGACTCTGTCCCGGCTCTTCGAAACGAAGCACGAGGACGCCTGGAAGGTGCTTTTCAAGAGTTCCGAGGTCTGCCCTCCCGTCACCGAGGATCGCGGATTCTGCGCCAAATGTCAAGCCTCCGAAGTAAGCTTACATTTAGTCCCTTACGGGATACCCGAATTTCATAGTGTGACTTTATGCAGGATCTAAACTCCCGTTCCTTTGACAGGACTGGAAGAGGACATCCAGACAGTTTGATTGTCCGGCCCCTTTGCCCGAAGGCCCAGTAGACGCACACTTAGCGAAGCTACTGGTTCCGGCACCTCACGTGGTGCTGGATAAGAAGGCCAAGGAGAAGGCCACGGGGACCCGAAAGAGTTCCCGGCGCCCGGTGTCGTCGGATTTGCCCGACGGCCCCAACGCACCTTCCCCCTCCGAAGACGAGGAGGAGGAGGAAGAAGATGCCTCTCCCCCTCCAACGGGGGGAGGAAAGAAGAGAAAGGCCGCCCCAACTAGGGAAGCCGGAGGGTCCAAGAAGGGGAAGACCCTTCTGCCGGACTACGAGCCCGACGCCGAAGACGGCGGGGAGGACTGGCCATCCATGGTCAAGCCCCTAGCAAAATAGTAAGTGTCCGGCTACCCGAATGACTTATTGCACTCCTTTATTATTTGATAGCTTTTAACGCCGAAGCTAATCATGCAGTCCACCCAGAGCTCAGCTTGGCGATTCGTCGAGCGGATCTGTGAATTCGTCGGATGTGAATAGTGCTTCACTTCCGACGGCCTCCTCCCCTCTCCCTGCAGACGATGCTGAGGTGGAGTCCCGTAGGGGACAAAACCAGGAGGAGGTGGTCCTGGAAGCGCCACAATGCGGCCTTCCGGACTCCAAGCCCAAAGGGGGTAAAGCCCCGGAGGGATCTAAGTCCGAACCCGGGCCGGACACTGCTCCGGAACCATCAGTGGTTCCAGAGTCTGACAGGCGGTGCCTTCGTAAGAAGGGCAAGCCCGCGACGACGGCGACTTCCGTCCACCCAGAGGTGCCGGACAATTTGCTGGAGGCGCTTAACGGTGCCTCCATCGATGAAGAACACCGCACTGTTATGAGTGCGGTGATTCAGAAGGTTCAGTCCGCCAAGAACGGGCTAACGGAAGCCTGCACAAGCCTGTTAACGGGCTTTGAGGTATGTGTTCAAAAACATATAAAAAATGTTACCGCATAGACAGTAGCCCCTGATGCTCAGTTCGGTGTTCGGAAAGAAAAGCCGAACTGAGGATCTCAAAAGATATACGCATGAGTCTAATAGAAATATGTCAATATGGGAATGCAGGCTGCGCTGCTGACCTCTGCCGCACTGACCGCGGAGGTCAATGCCTTGAAGGAAAGCCTCGAGCGGTCCGAGAGCGAGCTCGGCCGTGCCAAGAAGCAGCTCGAGGATAAAGAGGGTACATAGTACCTCCTGTAAATGTATATAGAAATACTTGGTTGCATAATAATAACAGGACCAACATTAATGTTGCAGGAGCCACAACCGAGGTGGCGACCCTAAAAGAGGCGGTCTCGAAGGCCGAAAAGAGTGCAGCCTTGGAGTGCACCGAGCGAGAGAAGCAGGAGGCGCGGGTGGCGGAGGTGCGGCAAGATCTCCAGGCTCTCGTGGAAAAACACGAGATTTTGGAGCGTGACTCGAAGACTCGAGAGTCCGAGCTTGCCTTGGCTCTTGAGAGTGCCAAGACTGCTAAGGCCGAAGCCCAGAAGGCCCTTCAAGAGATCGAGGCGATGAAGAAGATAGCGGCGGGTAAGGAATTCTTTATGCAAAGCAAAAATATAATAGTTAATTATCTTCTACTTACCCGAATCCGGAGCTCTCCAGGAGCGTTCGCCGATCTTCCCCGTAGTGTGTCTGATGCCGCCGCATACTACCGAGCCGAAGAGGGGAGCTCGACGGAAAAAGTGTTCTGGCCTCAGTATGCTGAGGCCGAGCATCCGGTGCCCCTGAGCGACCAGCTGAAGCAGCTGGTCGAGCTCCACAAGGTGGCCGAACAGGCCATGAAGGGCCTCATAGCTCGGCTGTGGCCTGGAGAAGTCATGCCTGGGAGCTATTTCGGTCTGGTGCGGCGGCTGGTAGACGCGTGTCCGTGGATTGAGGTCGTCAAGCGCTCCGTTTGTATTGAAGGTGCCCGTCGGGCCCTTGCCCGTGCTAAGGTTCACTGGGGCAAGCTAGACGCGGAGAAGCTGTTGACGGACGCGCCACCGCCGGGCAAGGAGTATCGCACGCCCGAGATGTATTATAATGGCGTTCTGAAGGGTGCCCGCCGCATAGCAGATGAGTGCCCCAAAGATGTAATTTTTGAGTAAACTCGCATTTGTTATCCTGTACGCTGAAGCTTTGTTCATATGCGTTAAGCAACGCTTGTTAATTTAAAATATTACCTTCTGTGCGGCCGTTTATCAAATCTGAGAGATGCAAGTCGTCGGCTTCGACCCCCATGCCACGAGTGCTGGGGTGTTCGGGATAAACCTGAGCGCTCTTGTTCCCATTCTTGGGTCCATCTAGGGGGGCGTTCAGCACAACGAACCAGGCCGTCAAACTTATAATGCTTTATCACTCTCACTTAGCCATAGAATTCTATAATTTTAAATTTCGGCGAAGCCCCTAGTATTCGGAAGACCGAGTTCGAGGCGCTATCCACGCCTAAGCCGGATAAGTCCGGTTCCTCGCTCGAAGCGGCATAAGTCTTTAAGGACTCGAAGAAACCTCGCGAATAGCGACCGGTCTCTCGCACTATCATGATAGTCAGTTTTAGCTTTCTCTACTGAGGTGTTAACCCAGCTCAACTGGGGCACAATCGCAGTAGTTCTCCCAGTGCTACCTTAGCCAACAATGCGGAACGTAAGGTACCAAAACATGGGAGCCGGGCAAGCCCAACTATTGACCAAAGACATGATTCGGAGCCGATGCATATAGTGCTATAAGTTCGGGGTGCCGCACTCGTTAGAGTGTTCGATCTTCTCACACCATGTTATGGGGTGTTGTAAGCCCCTGGTGTATTATCCGTACCAAAGTGTACGGTTGCAGAATGTCACGACTGAACATATTTGTATATAAAAATAGATAAGTACAATAATAGGTAAGAGCTATATATTGTTTATTAAAAAAGGGCTGCTGCGAAAGCAGAACGATACAAAAAGTGCGGTAAGCAAGAGATGGGAGTATTTGACATATTCCCCTCCAGGGGCAAGCTGCAGGATTGTAAGAGAAATAGGTATTAAACTCGTTATAGAGACCACCTGGACTTTTGACGTGGCTTGCTTCCTCCCTGGCTATTGCATCGTGGGTTCGGCGAGAGTATTGCCGGACAGGCCTTCCGAATCGTTGGGTCCTGAAAGTTTGTGAAAAGGAAAACAGCGAAATAGGGAGCCCCTTAGTGCGGTTGAGCCGCATTCTGGGCGTGCCTTTGTTGTGCCCCTCCCCTTATACCCATGGTATCTCTAAGGCGTAATTATGTACACGTGGTACCAGTATCGCCGTTTGACGGGGGCTGGGGTTGGGGCCGCACTGCCAGCCGGATTTGTTGGAGGTTACTTCGGGCTCGCTTGACGTTGTCCGGATGTTTGGCACCTGGATTGGAGAACTGCCTTGAGAGGCCACTCTGTACTTCCGCCGCCAAGGCCGCCGTGTACTGCTCCGTTCGGAGAGAGCGTTCGGTGTTTCCGTTTACCGTGATGACTCCGCGAGGTCCTGGCATCTTGAGTTTGAGATATGCATAGTGCGGCACCGCATTGAATTTTGCAAATGCGGTTCGTCTGAGCAGGGCGTGATAGCCGCTGCGGAATGGGACTATGTCGAAGATTAACTCCTTGCTTCGGAAGTTATCCAGGGATCCGAAGGCCACCTCGAGTGTGACCGAGCCTGTACAGCTGGCTTCTACCCCTGGTATGACACCTTTGAAGGTTGTCTTTGTGGGTTTAATCCTTGAAGGATCGATGCCCATTTTTCGCACTGTGTCCTGGTAAAGCAGGTTCAGGCTACTGCTGCCATCCATTAGGACTCTGGTAAGGTGAAATCCATCGATAATTGGGTCTAGGACCAATGCGGCGAATCCGCCGTGACGGATGCTGGTGGGATGGTCCCTTCAATCGAAGGTGATCGGGCAGGAGGGCCATGGGTTGAACTTTGGGGCGACTGGCTCCAGCGCATAGACGTCCTTGAGAGCACGTTTCCGCTCCCTTTTGGGGATGTGGGTTGCGTATATCATATTCACCGTCCGAACTTGCGGGGGAAATCCCTTCTGTCCTTTGTTGTTCGGCGGACGGGGCCCCTCCTCGTCATCGCTATGTAGACCCTTGTCTCTGGTCTCGGCACTTAACTTGCCTGCCTGCTTGAACACCCAACAATCCCTGTTGGTGTGATTGGCTGGCTGTTTGGGTGTGCCATGTATCTGGCACGAGCGATCGAGTATCCGGTCTAAGCTGGATGGTCCCTGAGGGTTTCTTTTGAATGGCTTCTTCCGCTGACCCGGTTTAGAGCCTCTGAATCCGGCATTGACTGCCGTATCTTCAATATTGTCACCGTTAATGCGGCGCTTATTCTTGTTGCGACGTGACCTGCCGTTGTTATCCTTGGTATCCGAATTGCCGGGGCTCTTGGTTATGTTATTGCTACGAGCTAGCCAACTGTCTTCTCCCGCGCAGAAGCGGGTCATGAGTGTCATGAGGGCTGCCATAGACTTCGGCTTTTCCTGTCCTAGGTGTCGGGCAAGCCATTCATCTCAGATGTTGTGCGTGAAGGATGCAAGGGCCTCGGCGTCCGGACAATCAACTATTTGGTTTTTCTTGGTTAGGAACCGTGTCCAGAATTGTCTGGCCAATTCCTCTGGCTGCTGGATTATGTGGCTTAGGTCATCGGCGTCTGGTGGTCGCACATACGTGCCCTGGAAGTTGTCAAGGAATGCGGATTCCAGGTCCTCCCAACAACTAATTGAGTCTACTGGCAGGCTGTTAAGCCAATGTCGAGCTGGTCCTTTAAGCTTGAGCGGGAGGTATTTGATGGCACGTAGATCATCACCACGGGCCATGTGGATATGAAGGAGATAATCCTCGACCCATACCGCGGGATCTGTTGTGCCATCATATGATTCGATGTTTACGGGTTTGAAGCCCTCGGGGATTTGATGATCCATTACTTCGTCTGTGAAGCATAGTGGGTGTGCGGCGCCCCTGTACTGGGCTATATCACGACGCAACTCGGACGAGCTTGGTCTGTTGTATTCAGCCGGGCCATACTTATTATGTCCGGCGTGACGGCTAGCGTCACGTGAAGCGGGGCGCCCATGCAATCCGTAGATCGATCTTGTTCGCCTTGCCTTATTCTCCAAGATGTCTCGCAGGTCTGTTGCGTCTCCCCGTACTCTGGTATGTTTTGAGCGGTGTCAGGGTGCGGCTTGGGTTGAGGGCCTGAAGGCCTCTCTATCGTGGCCACGGGGTGGCCGATCGGGCGCATCGTATGCTGGTGATGTAGGTTTAGTTGCTTCCTCCTCAAGTTGGGGTAGCAGCCTGCGCTTTGGGTAGCTCGTGGATGGGCGTTCTAGTTTATACTCTTCGGCCGCCAGAACTTCGGTCCATCTGTCGGCTATCAAGTCTTGGTCAGCTCTAAGCTGCTGCTGTTTCTTCTTGAGGCTGCTTGCCGTGGCTATGAGCCTGCGTTTGAAACGCTCTTGTTCGACGGGATCCTCTGGCACGACGAATTCGTCGTCGTCGAGGCTTGCCTCGTCTTCGGAGGGAGGCATGTAATTGTCGTCCTCATCCTCTTTGTCGGCCGCTCTCTCATGAGGGCTGGCTTCTTCGTCCTCTTGCACTGAATCCTGTTGGAGGGGGTTGTCTTCGGCACTATCCGGCGTATTGTTATCTCCGGTGCCGGAATCGCTGTTTTTGCTTTGGCGGGACTTAGAGCGGCGCCGCTAACGTCGGCGCTTGGGTTGCTTCTTGGAGGGGTCGTCCTCCGTTTTCTCCTCGCCATCCCCCGCTTTAGGGATGTCCACCATGTATATGTCATATGACGAGGTGGCTTTCCAGTTCCCTATAGGTGCTGGTTCTTGATCGTCTCCTTCATCGGCTTCCATGCCGTTGATGTCTTTAGAGTCAAAGTCGAGCATGTCGGTTAAATCGTCGACAGTGGCTACGAAGTGGGTGGTGGGTGGGCTACGAATTTCTTCGTCGTCCGTATCCCAACCGTGTTAGCCGTAGTCCGGCCAGGGCTCTCCTGACAAAGAGAGAGACTTTAACGAATTTAGGATATTGCCGAAAGGCGAGTGCTGAAAGACATCCGCGGCGGTGAACTCCATGACCGGAGCCCAATCGGGCTTAATCGGAAGAGGTGCGGGATTTACGGAGTCCGGATCGAAGTCCGACACCTTGGAGTCACGGGCCTTGCGAGGGACTAGTCTGGTATCTAGCTCTATCGCCGTTGAGGTTGCAGCTTCCGGGGCGGCGTCCAACCGTCCGTCCCCGATTGGCGCAGTGGGCTCTGAGCTAATGGTTGGAGCGGACACCTGAGCTGCGCTCTGGGTGTTGTCCGATGACAGAGCTAAATCATGCCCATCGTGACAGCGCGGCGCGCTCGGTCGTGGCTCGAATCCGTCGAAGATCAAGTCCCCGCGGATGTCGGCCGTGTAGTTTAAGCTTCCAGACCTGACCTGGTGGCCAAGGGCGTAGCTTTCGATCTGCTCCAGATGGCCAAACGAGTCGGCCCGCAGTGCGAAGCCGCCGAATACGAAGATCTGTCCGGGGAGAAAATTCTCATCCCGAACCGCATCGTGATTGTCGAGCGAAGAAGCCATCGGGCCTAAAGGCGACGACACATAGGAACTCTCAATGAAAGCACCAATGTCGGTGTCAAAACCGGCAGATCTCGGGTAGGGGGTCCCGAACTGTGCGTCTAGGTTGATGGTAACAGGAGACAAGGGACACGATATTTTTACCCAGGTTCGGGCCCTCTCGATGGAGGTAAAACCCTACTCCTGCTTGATTAATATTGATGATATGGGTAGTACAAGAGTAGATCTACCACGAGATCGGAGTGGCTAAACCCTAGAAGCTAGCCTATGGTATGATTGTTGTTCGTCCTACGGACTAAAACTCTCCGGTTTATATAGACAACGGAGAGGGCTAGGGTTACACAGAGTCGATTACAATGGGAGGAGATCTTCATATCGTATCGCCAAGCTTGCCTTCCACGCCAAGGAAAGTCCCATCTGGACACGGGACAGAGTCTTCAATCTTGTATCTTCATAGTCCAGGAGTCCGGCCAAAGGTCTTAGTCCGGCCATCCGGACACCCCCTAATCCAGGACTCCCTCAATGGGCATCTCCATTGCCTGTTGATTAGCCTTGTCAATGTGAGACTTTCTCCTTTTTGTCTTCTCCACACAACCTTCACCATCATATTCTATTCCACCCATAGTGCTATATCCATGGCTTACGCTCATGTATTGCGTGAGAGTTAAAAAAGCTGAAGCACATTAAAAGTATGAACCAATTGCTTGGATGAAACCGGGGTTGTGCATGATGGGAGTATTTTGCGTGACGAAAATGAAACATAGCCTAACTATATGATTTTGTAGGGACAAGCTTTCTTTGGCTATGTTATTTTGATAAGACATGATTACTTTCTTAGTATGCTTGAAGTATTACTATTTTTATGTTAATACGAACTTTTATTTTGAATCATTTGGATCTGAACGTTCATGCTACAATAAAGAAAATTACATTGAGAAATAGGCTAGGTAGCATTCCACATCAAAAATTCTGTTTTCATCATTTACCTACTCGAGGACGAGCATGAATTAAGCTTGGGGATGCTGATACGTCTCCAACGTATCTATAATTTTTGATTGTTCCATGCTATTATATTACCTGTTTTGGATGTTTATGGGCTTTACTATACACTTTTATATCATTTTTGGGACTAACCTGTTAACCGGAGGCCCAGCCCAAATTGCTGTTGTTTTGCCTATTTCAGTGTTTCGCAGAAAAGGAATATCAAACAGAGTCCAAACGGAATGAAACCTTCGGGAGAGTTATTTTTGGAACAAACGCAATCCTGGAGACTTGGAGTGGACATCAAGAAACACACGAGGAAGCCACGAGGTAGGGAGGCGCGCCCTAGGGGTGTGGGCGCGCCCCCACCCTCGTGGGCCCCTCGTGGCTCCCCTGACCGACTTCCTTCGCCTATATATATCTACATACCCTGAAAACATCCATGAGCACCACGAAACCCTATTTCCACCGCCACAACCTTCTGTACCCGGGAGATCCCATCTTGGAGCCTTTTCCGGCGCTCCGCCGAGGGGGAATCGATCACGGAGGGCTTCTACATCAACACCATAGCCTCTCCGATCAAGTGTGAGTAGTTTACCACAGACCTTCAGGTCCATAGTTATTAGCTAGATGGCTTCTTCTCTCTCTTCGAATCTCAATACAAAGTTCTCCTCGATCTTCTTAGAGATCTATTCGATATAACTCTTTTTGCGGTGTGTTTGTCGAGATCCGATGAATTGTGGGTTTATGATCAAGTTTATCTATGAGAAATGTTTGAATCTCCTCTGAATTCTTTTATGTTTGATTGGTTATATTTTCAAGTCTCTTCGAATTATCAGTTTGGTTTGGCCTACTAGATTGATCTTTCTTGCCACGGGAGAAGTGCTTAGCTTTGGGTTCAATCTTGCGGTGTCCTTTCCCAGTGTCAGCAGGGGCAGCAAGGCACGTATTGTATTTTTTGCCATCAAGGATAAAAAGATGGGGTTTATATCATATTGTTTGAGTTTATCCCTCTACATCATGTCATCTTGCCTAATGCGTCACTCTGTTCTTATGAACTTAATAGTCTAGATGCATGTTGGATAGAGGTCGATGTGTGGAGTAATAGTAGTAGAGGCAGAATCATTTTGATCTACTTGTCGCGGACGTGATGCCTATATACATGATCATGCCTACATATTCTCATAACTATGCACTTTTCTATCAATTGCTCGACAGTAATTTGTTCACCCACCGTAATACTTATGCTATTTTGAGAGAAGCCACTAGTGATACCTATGGCCCCCGGGTCTATTTTCCATGATATAAGTTTCCGATCTACTTTATTTTTCAATCTTTACTTTCCAATCTACATCATAAAAATACCAAAAATATTTATCTTATTATTATCTCTACCAGATCTCACTTTTGCAAGTGGCCGTGAAGGGATTGACAACCCCTTTATTGCGTTGGTTGCGAGGTTCTTATTTGTTTGTGTTGATATGAGGGACTTGCGTGTAGCCTCCTACTGGATTGATACCTTGGTTCTAAAAAACTGAGGGAAATACTTACGCTACTTTGTTGCATCACCCTTTCCTCTTCAAGGGAAAACTAACGCAGTGCTCAAGAGGTAGCACCTCACACCATGCAAATCCTGGTACCCTCATTACCAAAAATAGCATACGCGGTCTTCATGGCATCCCGGAAGCTACGACACTACTTTCAAGAGTGCTCAATCACGGTGGCCCCCGGAGTACCACTCAATGACATAATAAACAACCGCGATGCCATGGGACAGATTGCCAACTGGGCCATTGAGCTCCTCCCATTCGACATAACATACATACCGTGCCGGGCCATTAAATCCCAAGTACTGGCCGACTTCATCGCCGAATGGACAGAGGCCGAACTCCCTAAAGAGTACGACATATATTCCAACCTGGTCATGCACTTTGACGGCTCCAAAATGTTGGCGGGTTTAGGAGCGGGTGTTGTCCTAACATCCCCCATTGGAGATACAGTTCGGTATGTACTCCAAATATTATACACAGATTCCAACAATGCAGCCGAATACGGGGCCTTATTGCATGGTCTTCGGATGGCTGTCTCCATGGGCATACAACACCTAGAAGTGCGCGGGGATTCAAACCTTGCAATATCTCAAATAAATGGAGATTTCGATGCCCAAGATCCAAACATGGCCGTAACACCGTTCTCAAAATGTTGGCTCGGTTCGAGGGGCTCGAGTTTCATCATGTGGCTCGAGAAAGTAATCAAGCGGCGGATGTCCTTGCTTGTATCGGCGCCAAGCGCGACCCCATCCCACCTAACATCTTTCTAGAAAGGATCTTCAAGCCATCCGTGGTGTGGCAAGGGGAGAGCGGCAACACCAGTCTGGATCCGACTATAACCCCAGATTCCGAACACACCGATATCATCGGCGGCTCAGCCACCAAAATAACACCGTCGGCCCATCTTATCATGGCAGGCATTGCCCCATGGACCAAACCTTTCTTGGCCTACCTTAATAGGTGTGAACTCCCTAAGGATCAGAATGAGGTGCACCGCATTGTCCGGCGCCCGAAAGCCTACAAGGTTCACGACGGAGAACTCTACAAGAAAAGCGCTACCCGAGTACTTCAAAGATGTATCTCCGAGGAAGAGGGGTAGCAGCTCTTGGCTGAAATTCATGCCGATCCCGGTGGTCACCATGCCGCAGCTCGGGCCCTTGTAAGCAAGGCCTTCTGTACAGGTTTCTATTGGCCGACGGCCAGAGCAGATGCACAGGACCTTGTCCAACGTTGCGTCGGATGCCGGCTTTTCGCCAACCAAAGCCATATGCCACCCACCACTCTACAAACAATCCCCATCACCTGGCCTTTCACGGTCTGGGGGCTTGATATGGTCGGACCCCTTAAAGGAGGAAGCCATAAAAAAAGTATCTGTTGGTCATGGTGGATAAATTCACTAAGTGATAGAGGCAAAACTAGTTAAAACGGCCGAAGTTGGACCAGTGATAGACTTCATATCCGGTGTTGTGCACCGTTATGGTGTTCCACAGCATCATCACCGATAACGGCTCCAATTTCACAGTCGATGAGGTATAAACCTGGTGTGTTAATTTGGGGATCAAGCTCGATTACGCCTCAGTCTATCACCCGCAAACAAACTGTCAAGTCGAATGAGCCAATGGTCTTATATGAGCGGCATTAAGCCCAGACTAGTGTGGTCTTTGAAAGAATCGGACAAGCACTGGGTCGAGGAGCTCGACTCCATACTCTGGGGGCTGCGGACCACGCCCAACCACACTGTCAGTGTTATGGGAATGGGGGTCCCCAGACTTGCCTGCCTGCGGCCTGCGGCGTGGCTCAAGTGGTGGCCCAGTACGGCCCGTCTTCATCAGTACAAGACTCAAGACCCTGGCGAGGGGCCGAGCCTCGCGGGGCGGATGACACAAGGCTTCCTTAGGGACGGCCTCGCCAGGAAGGCTCGCGAGGAGGCGGAGAGATCAAGGCAGGGTACCTCACGAGGTGCCCATGACGCAAGCCATGACGATCGAGACCAGGCGGGCGCCAGCCTGCGCAGTGTCCTTGTTTCCTCTTTGGTGCAAAGGGGGCAAGCACAGACGTGGAGTACCGAGGCATCAGGCAAAGGTTGCCATTTCAGTGCAACGAGACCAAGACCAGCGGAGCGGCAGGATGGAGGTCACCGTGGAGCCCAAGACGGCGTCATCACCAGTGCTTTTGGCAGTCGAAGACCAACTTTCGTCAGGATAACTTGTACTAGATGTTCCCCTTCGAAATGTCTGTTGTTGGCGCCCTTCCCGCTCAATATTTGGGAAGAGGCCCAGGGCCTCTATAAATAGAGCTAGCCACCACAGAGTAGGGGGGTCCAGATTTAGGGTAGACTAGAGAGAGAGAGAGGCAATTGAACTCACCCAAGCAGTTCATCGCACCAGCTCAAGAACACCTCTTGCAAGGCCGTTCTCCCCCTGTACTATTCATCATCAGCCCCTGAGGTAATCCACCACACCACACCACACACTGGAGTAGGGTGTTACAACACATCGGTGGCCCAAACCAGTATAAATCTCGTGTCCCTTGTGTCGTTCATTGTTTTCCAGCTTAGATCTCACGAGAGGATCGGATGTGGATAGATAGGGGAGAGATCTTCGTGCGCACCCCAGAGTTCGAACCTCAAGGGTCTGCCGGAACCCAACATTCGACATTTGGCACGCCGGGTAGGGGTGCGTCGGAATCTTTCTTCTGTTGTCCGCATTCGATCTTCCGTCGTGTCCATGGCTGACGCTCGCCGGGCTCGCGCCGAGCATCCGGCTGCTCTCGCCGCCCACGTCGCCCAGACGGCGCCCGTCGGCGGGTGCCCCCGTCATTCCCCGTCGCCTACCGCCAACGCCGCCACCGGCCCGGCGGGGAACGAGCAGCAGGCCTTGTCTCTGCATCCTTCGGTGCGGCGGGAAGGCCGCACCGCCACCCCGTTGCTGACTCTAGCCAGTTCGTCGTCCCACGACCGTCGCGCCTCCACGGATGCTGTCAGGACCCCGACCCAATGCCACATCGATCTAGCATGTAACACCTCATATCACTTTGCGGCCTCACGCACGGTATTCCCACGGATGTTGCCTTACCATGCCCGGGACCGTTTGCGCCTTTTGGCACACGTATATGATAGTGTTGCTAGCATCCATATGACAAGGAGTCCGGGCTGACATGGCTAGTCGTAAACCCAAAGTGGCACTAACTTACAGGGACAGGCATCCATGACCCAGCATCGAACGTGTCGGTCATCAGCGAGTGAATCCAGGCTATAGCACTGGCTAACAGGACTCCGGTGAACCGGGCTGTAGCGGGCTAGCAGGACTCCGGTGTTCATCGCGTGACATTTCCCCGAAGGGACAGACACAGGAACGAAGAAGGACACATGCCGGCCAGCCTAAGTGATCTGGAGCAGTAGCAAGCTACCAGGGCTCAGTGGAAGCACTAGGAGACATTTCCCGGTAAGAGAGGCTACTAAGGATAAACAACTAGATAGTCAGATCCCACACATAGCAATACACATTACACGTACACATAACATGCAAGTATGTGCTGTACAACATGGCATCACAGCATAACTCAACAACTCATATAGATAAGGCTCAAAGAGCCATCATAGCATTTATTGCAAACAGGGGTCACAAGACCCATCATACAGAGCATACAAGCAACAAGCGGAAGCATTACATGTCTGGGTACAGACATCTACAAATGAAAAAGGCTAAAGAGCCTGACTATCTACAACATCCGATCAAGATCGTAGGTGAGGTACAAGCTACTCGTCGAAGTCCACGAGAACACTAGTAAGACCGAAGTCTCCGCTGCAAAAACATAAATAAGGCAACATGAGTACAAAGGTACTCATCAAGACTTACATCAGATCCTATCATACATGCATTTGTATCAAGAGGGTAATGTGGGGTTTAGTTGCAGCGAGCCAGCTTTGACTCTGTGGCTATCCTGTTCTACGACTACCAGCAACTCTTGAGGTGAGACAACGTACACGAGTCCACTAATCACCACACAATACACTACTATGGATCCATCCCCGTCTCCCTACGAGAAGGCCATCCATAGCACTCACACTTGTCTTGAGCATTTTAGAGTATCCACTTCAAGTTGTCTATGTACCATGTAAGCATCCAAGAAGTCCATAACCGCAGACCCGGCTATTCGAATAGATCATGTTAACCCTGCAGGGGTGTACTTCTTCACACACGCTCTCGCCACTTACCGCCATGTACACGTCATGTATCTCGGCAACCTTCAAGCGGAAGCCTGGCGAGGGTGTTGGCCACGACCTGACTAACCACACAAGACTCTAGCCCAGGTTTATCGCCTACTCGGGTTCCATCTGCAAGGAGATCCGGCCGGGGTTTCGCTCACGGCCCCAAACGATGTGTGCATGGTTCCCAAGCCCACCATCCGGGTGCCACTCGGTACACCAGGCCACGTGTGCCTAGTCTGTCCCAAGCCCACCCTGCCGGGTGCCACTTGGTAGAAAAATAGCACTACCTACAAACACCAGAAACTAGTTGCGACTCCTGGACATAGATCAAGTTGGTTAATAAGTCGAGAGGGGTCGAGTTACCGGAACCCAATGTGTGGTAGTATCGAGTCATTGGACAACATACATAGAACTCAGTGCTTAAGGACGGTTCCAGTGAGACAACCCACCATGTACTCCTACATGGCCTCTCACCGCTACCTTTACCAAATCGTGTTCACACACTTCACTCTCAGCATCAGAACATAGGACTGCACTCCAATTCATTCCCAATGAATCAGACTTGACACACTCTAAGAAATAGCAGGCATAGCATGGTAGGAACACAACAATGGCTTCAATCAACTCCTACACATGCTAGTGGGTTTCAACTATTTACTGTGGCAATGACAGGTCATGCAGTGGAATGGGTTCAACTACCGCAGCACAAAGTAGCAGATGAATCGTTGTTGTCCTAATGCAATAACTGAGAGCAGGAGCGAGAGAGTAGGATTGTATCGGAATGAACAAGGGGGTTTGCTTGCCTGGTAGATCAATAAGGGAGGCACTGCTTCACAGACATGTACTCTGGAACGGTCTCCGGAGCAGAACCTATCGAGAAGGAACGGTGCCAACAATCAAAACACAAGCATATGCAACACAATGATGCATGAACATGGCATGAAGATGTGATGCTGATTGAGCTAATGCAACTAGTATTCAATTGGTTTGAAGTCCATTTGAACCAAAGGTTCAAATGCATCTCCAAATTAAGTCCTTTATATAAGCCATTTTGGTGTTTCACTTATACAGCATGTATAAGTTGGTTTTTCATGCATGAAACTAGTACAGATGGATAGATTGCATTTTTCTGATAATTTTTCATATATAAATTATTTCAATCTGAGCTACGGTTGAATTTCTATGATTTTTTGAAGTTTAAATCATTTTCTGGAATTTCCTGATTTATTTTAATTCCAGAAAATATATTATTGCGCCAGCATGATGTCAGCACGACGTCAGCAGGTCAACCGGGGCTGACCAGGGTCAAACCTGACGTGTGGGGTCCACACGTCAGTGTCACAGTTAGTTAACAGGGGGAGTTATTTGCTTAACTAAAAGGATTAGGGGGCCGGGGCCCACCGGTCAGTGTCAGTGGTTAATTAGATGGTGATTAGCACTAAGCTAATCCCCTGGCAGGTCGGGCCCACACGTCAGGCCGGCGAGGTTAACACCGGCGACCTCTGGACGCGGCGGCGTCCGTGTTACAGCCCACGGGGGCGGCGACTAAGGGCACCGGGGCGTAGCCCGGGCTCTCGCGCAGCCAGCGGAGAAGGTAGGGGGAGCTAGGGTGGCCGGAGCTCGCCGGAGCGGAGCTCGGGGCGGCGGCCGGGGCACGGCTTCGGCGGCAAAGGGGCTAGAGGGCGCCGGAAGAGCAGGGGAGAGGGGGGTTCGACGGCGGGGCTCACTGCGGACTTGCAAAGCTGCTCGTTGTGGCCGGGGGCGCGTTGGAGACGACGACGCGACGATGGCGATCTGCGGCGGCTAGAGGGGAAGACGATGGCGATGGCGGCGCTCCAGGGCTTCCCGCGTCACGTAACTCGACGGGGAGGTAGCAGACGGCGGCGCGGAACTTGCAGACACAGAGAGAGAGCGAGGGGGAGGCGGTGGCCGCGGTGGTGCTTGTCGGCGGCGACGGCGTTCGGTTTCGGGAGAGAACGAGGGGGGAGGAAGAGAGAGTGAATGCGAGGGAGAGGAGAGGAGAGGTGTGGGGCGTCGTGGCGTCGTTCGAGGGCGTCCAGGGCGACGAGAGGGAGAAGCAGGAGGTGGCCGGGCGCGTGGCCGCGGCCGGCTGTGGCGCGGGCACGTACCTGCTTGGCGAGGGGGAGAAGGCGACAGAGGAGGAGGCGGGCTGGGCCGGGCTGGCCAGCTGGGCCGGCCAGGTCGCACAGTGCCGGGCCAGCACAGGAGCTAGGTGCCAGGTAAGTCTCTTCTCCCTTATATTTTCTTTTCTATTTTCTGACATTTGTTTTGATTTAATAAAAATACTAAACCATTTTATTTTCTTATGCCAATTTTTATAGAAGCTAGTTATATTATTCCAGAGCTCCTTTATAAATGGCATAATTTTTGGACAATATTATATATATATAACAATATATATCCAAAGCAAATAATTTCTGCATTAATTCCAAATGCCCAAAATAGATACTTATGAGCTCCTAAAAATATTGGTTTGATTTTTATCTCTTTCCAATATTTTCAGGGAGCAACGTGAGCATTTTCTTGGACCTTTTTGGAGCAATTTTTATTTGGGTCATTTCCAAAATGATTCTGAGGGTTTCACAAATCCTCATTTCAAATTTAAATGGAATTTAAACATGATGCACAGATGACTAGCTAGTCTAGGTCATACCAGAACTAGGGATGTGACAACTCGCCCCCACTTGAAAGAATCTTGTCCCGAGATTCTGGGGTCGACGGAAAGAAAGTGGGGTACTCCAGTCGAAGACGATCTTCTCGCTCCCAGGTAGCTTCTCTCTCGGAATGATAAGACCACTGAACCTTGAGAAACTTGATGTTCTGACGTCGAGTGACACGCTCTGCTTGATCAAGAATGCGAACCGGGTACTCTCGATATGTGAGGTTATCTTGGAGATCAAGTGTTTCGTGGTCCACTTCGCGGATAGGATCCGAGAAGCAACGCCTGAATTGAGAGACGTGGAAGACATCATGGACTCGAGAATGATGTGGGGGTAGTTCCAACTGGTAGGCAACCTCTCCTCGTTTAGCGAGTATGCGACAAGGACCAATGTAATGAGGAGCCAACTTGCCCTTGATACCGAAACGATGGGTACCCTTCAGAGGAGTGACCCGAAGGTAAGCTTTGTCGCCAATTTCATAAGTCATATCCTTATGATGGCGGTCATACTGACTCTTTTGACGAGGCTGGGCTGTTTTCAAATTCTCACGAATGATGCGAACTTGCTCTTCTGCCTCCTGGATCATGTCCGGTCCAAAGAATTGTCTTTCACCGGTTTCTGACCAGTTCAAAGGTGTTCGACATCTTCGTCCATAGAGAACCTCAAAAGGAGCTTGATAGCTATTGTTATAAGCAAACTCGGCGAAAGGAAGACATTTCTCCCAATCCATACCGAATGAGATAACGCAAGCTCTAAGCATGTCTTCGAGAATTTGGTTGACCCTTTCCACCTGACCACTCGACTGAGGGTGGAAAGCGGTACTGAAGGAAAGATGGGTTCCCATGGCAGTTTGGAAACTCTCCCAGAAATGAGAAGTGAAAAGACTACCACGGTCTGAATTGATCTCTAGTGGAACACCATGAAGTGACACTATTCGAGAAATGTATAAGTCAGCGAGCTGACTAGTAGTGATACTCTCTAGAACAGGAAGGAAGTGAGCCACTTTGGAAAGACGATCAATGACTACGAAGATAGCATTATTCCCTTTCTTGGTCCTGGGAAAGCCGGTGATGAAGTCCATACCAACTTTATCCCATTTCCATTCAGGAATAGCTAAAGGCTGAAGGGTGCCAGCAGGCCTTTGATGCTCTGCCTTAACGCGACGACAAACGTCACAGTTAGCAATAAACTGAGCGATTTCTCTCTTCATCCTAGTCCACCAGAACCTCTGGCGTAGGTCCTGATACATCTTAGTACTACCGAGATGAATTGTGAGAGGGGATTCATGCTCCTCCTTAAGAATCAATTGCCGAAGATGTTGCTTATTGGGGACCACCAGGTGGTTCCCAAAGAAAACAACACCTCGATTATCTATAGAGAAACTACCAGCGATACCCTTGGCAATGTTTCTCTTGATTCGGGTAATCCCCGTATCATGCTTCTGGGCTTCTATAATATGATCCACAAGAGTAGGTTTCGCCACCAAGGTAGAAAGGAATCCGTGAGGAGCAATGTGAAGATTGAGCTTACAGAATTCCTCATGGAGAAGTGGTTGGCCTTGCTGCAACATGAGATTGTTGCAATAGGATTTACGACTTAGGGCATCAGCCATGACATTGGCTTTGCCTGGAGTGTAGGTAATCCCTAAATCATAATCTGTGATCAACTCCAACCAACGTCTTTGCCTAAGGTTCAGATCCGGTTGGGTGAAGATATACTTGAGACTCTGGTGATCGGTGTAGATCTCACAACGTTTACCAAGGAGGTAATGTCGCCAGCTCTTGAGTGCATAGACTACGGCTGCAAGCTCTAGATCATGTGTAGGATAATTATCCTCATGTGGATGCAACTGTCGAGATGCATAGGCAATCACATGACGATCCTGCATAAGAATGCAACCTAGTCCCTGTCGTGAGGCGTCGCAGTAGATAACAAAGTCCTTTGTGAAATCCGGTGGCACAAGTATGGGAGCAGAAGTCAGGCGCCTTTTCAGTTCCTGAAAACTGTACTCACACTGTGGGGACCACTCGAACTTTTTATCATTCTTGAGAAGTTCCGTGAGGGGTTTGGCTACTTTGGAGAAGTTTTCAACAAAGCGGCGACAATAGCTGGCTAGACCAAGGAAACTCCTAACTTGTTTAACGGTTTCAGGTGGAGTCCAATCGAGAACGGCCTTAACTCTCTCGGGATTGACAGCAATGCCCTTACCAGAGATTACGTGGCCTAGGTAGGTCACTTCTGGCAACCAAAATTCACACTTGGAGAACTTGGCATAAAGGCGATGCTCTCTGAGTTTTTCTAACACAAGTCTAAGATGTTCGGCATGCTCTTCCTTGTTCTTCGAGTAAATAAGAATATCATCGAGGTAAACCACGACGAACTTATCTAAGTACTCCATGAAGATCGAGTTCATCAAGCGGGAGAAAGTAGCTGGAGCGTTGGTTAGACCAAAAGACATGACGGTGTACTCGTACTGGCCATAACGAGTGACAAAAGACGTTTTAGGGATGTCCCCGTTTCTGATCTTGATTTGGTGGTAGCCTAACCTCAAATCCATCTTGGAGAAGATTGAGGATCCAGCGAGCTGATCATACAGGTCGTTGATCCTGGGAAGCGGATACTTGTTCTTTATGGTGACCAAATTAACGGGATGATAATCTACAACCATCCGGTCCGTACCATCCTTCTTCTTGACGAAGAGGACGGGGCAAGCCCAAGGAGAAGAACTAGGACGGATGAAACCCTTTTGCAAGGACTCATCAAGTTGTTTCTTAAGCTCGGCTAGTTCTAAAGGTGCCATCTTGTAAGGTCTCCTTGAGATTGGAGCTGTTCCTGGAATAAGATCTATGACGAACTCTACATCTCTGTCAGGTGGAACACCTGGCAGTTCCTCTGGAAAGACATCCGGAAAGTCACGGACTACCGGGATATCTTCAAGGTCTGGAAGAGGGCTGGCATTAAGAGAATAGAGCTGATGCGTTGCAACTCTAGTGGAAACAGTGACTATCTTGCCAGGTGGGTGGGTAAGCTGAACAGATCTGGTGTAACAATCAATCTTGGCATGATGAGCTGTCATCCAGTCCATACCCAAGATGATGTTAATATCTGAGGACTTGAGAGCTACAAGTGATGCAAGGAATACAAGTCTATCAACAAGGATTTCATTACCATGGCTGATTCTGGTGGTCTGCCATCTAGACCCTGGGGTTTGGATTTCAAGCGGAGTTGGCATATCACAAAATGACATGTCGTGCAAACGAGCATAGCCTTCAGAAATGAAGGAGTGAGATGCTCCAGTATCGAATAGAACCGATGCTGGATGACAGTTGACAAGGAGTGTACCAAGAACGACATCCGGATCATCATGAGCGTCTTTAGCTGAGACGTGATGCACACGTCCACGTTCAGTGGGGGCTGGCTTGGCACTGATCGTCTTGCTTGATGGCTTAACACAACCAATAGTCTTCTCGGGCTGGGGTGGAGCATAACTAGTCTGAGAGCAGTCACGTGCATAGTGTCCTGGCTTCCCGCATGTGAAGCAAGTCCCTGAGGTTGGATGTGGACCCGCACTGACAAGCGGTCTACCAGTAGACCTGGGTGGAACATACGACTGAGCTGGGGAAGGCACCACATGGGATGGCCTCGGTGCATATCCGGAAGGAAGAGCGGGGGTTGGAACCCAAATCCGGCGCTTCTGAGAACTAGAACCGGAGGAAGATCCCAAATCACGGGTGTGCTTACGAGACTCCTCGTAAGTGAGCTGAGCTGTCTCTGCATCGATGGCCTTGTTCACAAGAGCTTGGAATGTATCGCAATGATTTAGGTGGAGATCACGATGCAACTTGGGGTTGAGACCCGTCCGGAACCTAGCCTGCTTCTTGGCGTCTGTGGACACCTCTTCTGTGGCATAGCGGGCGAGGTTCTCAAACTCTCTACTGTAAGCATCAACAGCCATGTTACTCTGGGTGAAACTACAGAACTCTTATCTCTTGCGATCGATGAGGGCTTCAGGAATGTGATGCTCGTGAAAAGCATCAGTGAAATCTCTCCAGGTAGGAATCTGGCCAGCTGGAAGCATAGGCTCATAGTTCTGCCACCAAAGACTAGCAGGACCTTCCAGGTGGTATGTGGCGTAGGTGACCTTGTCATCTTCAGCTACGTTCGCGGAACGCAACTTATGAGTGATGCTACGGAGCCAGTCATCTGCATCGAGTGGCTCGATGGAATGATGAAAGGTAGGTGGGTGCAAGCGAATAAAGTCATGAATGGTTGCAGACCCTTTGAACTGATGTGCGGTGTTCTCCTCGATACGTGCCAACAAGCGGTTAGACTCCCACTTGTTTCTCTCCATCTCTAACATGAACTCTGCCAACGAAGACTGGTCGGGAGGATCCTCATCCCTACCATCTCCGTGGTTCTGGCTACGGGGAACAGAACTTTGCTTAGCTGATGACATCCTGAGAAACGAAACCAAGGAAGGAATCAGCATCATCTATAGGCTATAGAATGTAGGACAAGGAAATTAGTATCTCTCAAACTCCTAGGGCAATTCCGGCAGCATAACGGCAGTAAAATGCTCAAAATGAGACATCCTGCCAACAATGGGGTAGCAACATACTCAACATCACCACTCAAGGTTCTGAGATCATACTAAACAGACTACACCGGAAGTACTCAGAACTGGGGTATGACTCTGATCAACCAATCCTATGGGACTACGGAGTAGTAACACGTGATCCTGATAGACGGAAGAGAAGCCTAGTTCCTTAACCCCGTAGGAAAGATAGGACGACTCAGATCAGAAGGCCATGAGGTATAAGGAGTAAAAGGAGCCTTACGTTCCTTCCCACAATCAATTCCCTTATATAACTAAGAATTTCTAGACTCAACTTCGACCAGTTTGGCTTGGTAATCCTACAGACAGTCAGGCTCTGATACCAAAGCTGTCAGGAGCCCGACCCAATGCCGCATCGATCTAGCATGTAACACCTCATATCACTTTGCGGCCTCATGCACGGTATTCCCACGGGTGTCGTCTTACCATGCCCGGGACCGTTTGCACCTTTTGGCACACGTATATGAAAGTGTCGCTAGCATCCATATGATAAGGAGTCCGGGCTGACATGGCTAGTCATAAACCCAAAGTGGCACTAACTAATAGGGACAGGCATCCATGACCCAGCATCGAACGTGTCGGTCATCAGCGAGTGAATCCAGGCTGTAGCACTGGGCTAACAGGACTCTGATGAACCGGGCTGTAGCGGGCTAGCAGGACTCCGGTGTTCATCGCGTGACATTTCCCTGAAGGGACAGACACATGAACGAAGAAGGACACATGCCGGCCAGTCTAAGTGATCCGGAGCAGTAGCAAGCTACCAGGGCTCAGTGGAAGCACTAGGAGACATTTCCCGGTAAGAGAGGCTACTAAGGATAAACAACTAGATAGTCAGATCCCACACATAGCAATACACATTACACGTACGCATAACATGCAAGTATGTGCTGTACAACATGGCATCACAGCATAACTCAACAACTCATATAGATATGGCTCAAAGAGCCATCATAGCATTTAATGCAAACAGGGGTCACAAGACCCATCATACAGAGCATACAAGCAACAAGCGGAAGCATTACATGTCTGGGTACAGACATCTACAAATGAAAAAGGCTAAAGAGCCTGACTATCTACAACATCCGATCAAGATCGTAGGTGAGGTACAAGCTACTCGTCGAAGTCCACGAGAACACTAGTAAGACCGAAGTCTCCGCTGCAAAAACATAAATAAGGCAACATGAGTACAAAGGTACTCATCAAGACTTACATCAGATCCTATCATACATGCATTTGTATCAAGAGGGTAATGTGGGGTTTAGTTGCAGCGAGCCAGCTTTGACTCTGTGGCTATCCTGTTCTACGACTACCAGCAACTCTTGAGGTGAGACAACGTACACGAGTCCACTAATCACCACACAATACACTACTATGGATCCATCCCCGTCTCCCTACGAGAAGGCCATCCATAGCACTCACACTTGTCTTGAGCATTTTAGAGTATCCACTTCAAGTTGTCTATGTACCATGTAAGCATCCAAGAAGTCCATAACCGCAGACCTGGCTATTCGAATAGATCATGTTAACCCTGCAGGGGTGTACTTCTTCACACACGCTCTCGCCACTTACCGCCATGTACACGTCATGTATCTCGGCAACCTTCAAGCGGAAGCCTGGCGAGGGTGTCGGCCACGACCTGACTAACCACACAAGACTCTAGCCCAGGTTTATTGCCTACTCGGGTTCCATCTGCAAGGAGATCCGGCCGGGGTTTCGCTCACGGCCCCAAACGATGTGTGCATGGTTCCCAAGCCCACCATCCGGGTGCCACTCGGTACACCAGGCCACGTGTGCCTAGTCTGTCCCAAGCCCACCCTGCCGGGTGCCACTTGGTAGAAAAATAGCACTACCTACAAACACCAGAAACTAGTTGCGACTCCTGGACATAGATCAAGTTGGTTAATAAGTCGAGAGGGGTCGAGTTACCGGAACCCAATGTGTGGTAGTATCGAGTCATTGGACAACATACATAGAACTCAGTGCTTAAGGACGGTTCCAGTGAGACAACCCACCATGTACTCCTACATGGCCTCTCACCGCTACCTTTACCAAATCATGTTCACACACTTCACTCTCAGCATCAGAACATAGGACTGCACTCTAATTCATTCCCAATGAATCAGACCTGACACACTCTAAGCAATAGCAGGCATAGCATGGTAGGAACACAACAATGGCTTCAATCAACTCCTACACATGCTAGT
The DNA here is from genome assembly GCF_002162155.2 of Triticum dicoccoides. Lineage (NCBI taxonomy): Eukaryota > Viridiplantae > Streptophyta > Magnoliopsida > Poales > Poaceae > Triticum > Triticum dicoccoides. The sequence continues at coordinate 491,973,422 of NC_041393.1, read as the reverse complement.
GGGTTTCAACTATTTACTGTGGCAATGACAGGTCATGCAAAGGAATGGGTTCAACTACCGCAGCACAAAGTAGCAGATGAATCGTTGTTGTCCTAATGCAATAACTGAGAGCAGGAGCGAGAGAGTAGGATTGTATCGGAACGAACAAGGGGGTTTGCTTGCCTGGTAGATCAATAAGGGAGGCACTGCTTCACAGACATGTACTCTGGAACGGTCTCCGGAGCAGAACCTATCGAGAAGGAACGGTGCCAACAATCAAAACACAAGCATATGCAACACAATGATGCATGAACATGGCATGAAGATGTGATGCTGATTGAGCTAATGCAACTAGTATTCAATTGGTTTGAAGTCCATTTGAACCAAAGGTTCAAATGCATCTCCAAATTAAGCCCTTTATATAAGCCATTTTGGTGTTTCACTTATACAGCATGTATAAGTTGGTTTGTCATGCATGAAACTAGTACAGATGGATAGATTGCATTTTTCTGATAATTTTTCATATATAAATTATTTCAATCTGAGCTACGGTTGAATTTCTATGATTTTTTGAAGTTTAAATCATTTTCTGGAATTTCCTGATTTACTTTAATTCCAGAAAATATATTATTGCGCCAGCATGACGTCAGCACGACGTCAGCAGGTCAACCGGGTCTGACCAGGGTCAAACCTGACGTGTGGGGTCCACACGTCAGTGTCACAGTTAGTTAACATGGGGAGTTATTTGCTTAACTAAAAGGATTAGGGGGCCGGGGCCCACCGGTCAGTGTCAGTGGTTAATTAGACGGTGATTAGCACTAAGCTAATCCCCTAGCAGGGCGGGCCCACACGTCATGCCGGCGAGGTTAACGTCGGCGACCTCTGGACGCGGCGGCGTCCGTGTTACAGCCCACGGGGGCGGCGACTAAGGGCACCGGGGTGTAGCCCGGGCTCTCGCGCAGCCAGCGGAGCAGGTAGGGGGAGCTAGGGTGGCCGGAGCTCGCCGGAGTGGAGCTCGGGGCGGCGGCCGGGGCACGGCTTCGGCGTCAGAGGGGCTAGAGGGCGCCGGAAGAGCAGGGGAGAGGGGGGTTCGACGGCGGGGCTCACAGCGGACTTGCAGGGCTGCTCGTTGTGGCCGGGGGCGCGTTGGAGACGACGACGCGGTGATGGCGATCTGCGGCGGCCGGAGGCGAAGACGATGGCGATGGCGGCACTCCAAGGCTTCCCGCGTCACGTGACTCGACGGGGAGGTAGCAGACGGCGGCGCGGAACTTGCAGACACAGAGAGAGAGCGAGGGGGAGGCGGTGGCCGCGGTGGTGCTTGTCGGCGGCGACGGCATTCGGTTTCGGGAGAGAACGATGGGGCAGGAAGAGAGAGCGAATGCGAGGGAGAGGAGAGGAGAGGTGTGGGGCGTCGTGGCGTCGTTCCAGGGCGTCCAGGGCGACGAGAGGGAGAAGCAGGAGGTGGCCGGGCGCGTGGCCGCGGCCGGCTGTGGCGCGGGCACGCACCTGCTTGGCGACGGGGAGAAGACGACAGAGGAGGAGGTGGGCTGGGCCGGGCTGGCCAGCTGGGCTGGCCAGGTCGCACTGGCCGGCCAGGTCGCACAGTGCTGGGCCAGCACAGGAGATAGGCGCCAGGTAAGTCTCTTCTCCCTTATATTTTCTTTTCTATTTTCTGACATTTGTTTTGATTTAATAAAAATACTAAACCATATTATTTTCTTATGCCAATTTTTATAGAAGCTAGTTATATTATTCCAGAGCTCCTTTATAAATGGCATAATTTTTGGACAATATTTTATATATATAACAATATATATCCAAAGCAAATAATTACTGCATTAATTCCAAATGCCCAAAATAGATACTTATGAGCTCCTAAAAATATTGGTTTGATTTTTATCTCTTTCAAATATTTTCAGGGAGCAACATGAGCATTTTATTGGACCTTTTTGGAGCAATTTTTATTTGGGTCATTTCCAAAATGATTCTGAGGGTTTCACAAATCCTCATTTCAAATTTAAATGGAATTTAAACATGATGCACACATGACTAGCTAGTCTAGGTCATACCAGAACTAGGGATGTGACAGATGCGCACGCCGTGTTGCTCCTGGCGCGTGAGCTCCTGCACTACCGTCCCGTCGATGACCTCTATGAGGACTGGCTCGCTCGCATCACCGAGCTCGCCAGCGCTGCCGGGTGCTCTCCTATGCCGTCCCTCTCGCTGCCTCGCCCTCCGTCCTGCACAGGAGGCGCAGACCAGGAGGTGCCTCCGCCTCCTCCTCCCCAAGAAGGCGCCCTAGCTCCAAGGCGCGTAGCCCCAAGATGAGATCCACCGCATCCGGCGCCCGCACGGCAAGAAAGGAGCTGCCAAGAAATCCCTCGTCCCCAAGAAGGTGCTCGCGTGCTCCCGGGACCGGTGCGCCATGAGCGCATCCCTGCGCCACCATGTCAAGACCCCGCGCTGCTCCAGGCAGTGGTCCGCGGGACTCCCCAGGAGCAAGCCCAGCATCAGCAGAGGGCTCCGGTGGCCACAGCAGGCTGCGGCGCCTTCACCCCCGAGCTACGCAGTGTCGCCTGTCCAGGGAAGTTCAAGCCTGACCTGCCTCCTCGCTATGACGGCACTGCAGACCCCGCGGAGTTCCTACAGCTCTACGAGCTGGGCATCGAAGCCGCCAACGGGGACGAAAAGGTCATGGCAAATTGGTTTCCCATGGCACTCAAGGACGATGCCCGCACCTGGCTCCTGAACCTGGCTCCGGGCACGATCTCCTCCTGGGACAAGATGCGCCCTCGCTTCATTGCCAACTTCCAGGGCACTCGCGACCGTCCACCGGCCGTGGGTGACCTGCGTCGCATCAAACAGCAGCCTGGAGAGACCTTGCCGAAGTACATCCAGCGCTTCAACACTGATCGCCTCAAGATTCCCAGGGTGACTGAGGAGGCCATTATCTCTGTGTTCTCTGATGGTGTTCGCGATGTCAAGATGAAGGAGGACCTGGCAATCCATGAAGATCTGTGTACGTCACTGGAGTTGTTCAACCTGGCAACCAAGTGCGCAAGGGCCAAGGAGGGACGCCTCTCCCTTCTCGAGCTCCCAATAGTAGACCCAGAAGAGAAGAAAGCCAAGGCCAAAGATGTGAAGCGCAAGGGAGCAGCTGTGCTTGCGGCAGAGCCGCACACCAAACGCGGCAGGGACCAGCCGGAGTCATCCAAGGGCAGCCGGTACTGTGTGTACCACGATCTCCACACCCACAACACCAACGAATGCCAAGAGCTCAGGGCCGTACGAGACGGCTGCGTCGAACGACGCCCCGAGCACAACGATAGGGGCTAAGGCCGAGGCGGAGCAAGAGGTGGAGGACGATGGGACAACCGCGGCCCTCGCCAGGGATGGCGTGACCGACCTCGCGAGGACCACTGGCAGGACCAGCCTCGCGAGGGAGCTTGGAGAGATCAGCCTTGCGAGGACCGCCTGCAGGGCAACACAGGCCTTCCTCCTCTGCCACCACCACCAAGGAGGAATGAAGACCATCATCAGGACGAGGGGGCTGGGGGCTTCCAGGAGCCACGTGCGATCGCTTGCATCCTGGGTGGCGCCCAGGCCCCAGCCTCACAGCGCATCTTCAAGCACTTTGCTCGCGAGGTGAATGCAGTCCTCCCCAAGCTTGAGGCCACGTGCCCTCTCAGGTGGTCTGCATGCACTATCACGTTCAGCTCAGCGGATCAGCTCAAGTGCACGGCAACGGCTGGTGTCCTCCCAATGCTTTGTTCCCTAGTCATCAGCAATGTGCAAGTCACCAGGACCCTCATCGATGGCGGAGCAGGACTCAACGTCCTGTCCGTCGATACGTTCAACAATCTCCAAGTGCCATATGATCAGCTTCAGCCGACCAAGCCTTTCTCACGAGTCACTGATGGTCCCACTGTTCCGATAGGGCAGGTTTGCCTTCCTGTCAACTTTGGGCAGCGCAACAACTACCGCACCGAGCTCATTGACTTCGACGTCTTCCACATTCGCCTGCCGTACAATGCCATCCTCGGGTGCCCAACCCTGGCCAAGTTCATGGCAGTGACTCACCATGGCTACAACATCCTCAAGATGCCAGGAAGTGGTGGGGTCATCACGGTCCCTGTGAAGAGAAAGATGCGGTGTGCTCCCTCGAGCGCGCCTTCCAGGCCGCGTCGATCGAGGACCCGGACACCAAGAGTGGATACCTCCCAGGAGCAGCTCCCAAGAAGAAGAAGACATCACCCAGTTCAAGGCCTCAGGAGGCAGGCACCCCCGGAGGTGCCACGTCTGGACATGCGCCCGCCAAAGGGGCGCCACCCTCCATCGCATAGGAAGGCGCACCCGGTGCCCCCTTCGGGCAGGGCTCGGGGGCTCTCTCCTGGGGAGCCACTGACCTTGCCAAGGTCACGAGGGAGGCGCTTGGGCACCACTTGGAGGAGTGCTTCACGGAACGCTTCCCTCAGGAAGGCATAAGGAAAGAAGGACCGAACCCGTAGGAATTCATCACCGTGGCCGCTCAGGAGTTGGAGGGATGCAGAGTCATGCGCGGCAACCGCCGTCTGCCCGGCGTAGCTCCCCATCCAGGTGAGGATGGTGGGCTGCGCGTCTGCATCGACTACTCAGGGCTCAATCGAGTCGCTTCTCAGGAGTGCTTCTGGCCTCGCGCGTGGGGCGTTGCGCGTGCCCGTCACGCAGCTGCATTCGCATGCCCTTCAGCTTGTCTAACGCGGCTGCAGCCCACCAGCGCCTGATGAGGAGCACTCTGGAAGCTCAGCATCGCGCGCTCATGGAGGAGATGGAGATGGACCTCGTCGGGCCGCCTGAGCCTCCCGAGGCCCGGGGTCCAGAGGGCTCGTGAGGATCGGCTCCTTCACCCCGCATCGTCAGCTACTCCGACCTTCGCTCTGCAAAAGTATCAGGTGACTTCTTTTTAGTTTTCGCTTCAGTTGGGAGCGCCCGCAGGGCTACATCATTCCCAGGTTGCGTGGGTCCGTCCCTGCAGCATGTATCCATTTTGCTTATGTTGTTTGCTTACCTTGTTGGGGGCGCCCCTCGGGCTGCATCATCCGCAAGCCGCTCGGCCCTGACCCAGTGGCATTTGCTTTTTCCACATCTATCTAAATGGATTTGCTCCTCCATGCTTAACCTGATTCCCATAATTATCGTCTGCTGCCTACCGCGGACCTCTCCACTCACATGCAAAGTGCTTGCACATTAAAGGGGGGGTGCCTGAGCATCTGACTCATGGGCCCTTACTGGCTCTCCAGCCCTCACCCTCTGGCCTTGACCCACGGCATCGCGACCTGTCATACCAGCGGCGGTTGAGCTAGTTCGAGGGCCAGGACCTGAGAACGTAGAGCATTTGCATTCTAACCACCTTGCAGGAACATACCATTGATAAAGGCCCAGAGCCAGGAGCAACCCGCCTTGAGGTAGGGCCTCGTGAGTCCCGCTGGCTCACGGGTGCCCAGATACACCTCTCCTAGCCCTACCGTGCCAGCCACATGTCAGGGCGAGGCTGTACACGCCCCGGGGGCTCCTCCCGAAGGGGAGCCCCCTCCCACGCACTAGTGGAAGCACCATCCTCCGTGCTGGCTAACGACACTGCCGAGGAACGGCTATGCCCGTACACATACAGAAGCACTATGCTCCGCGCGGGTGATAAACAACTGAGGGCGGCCCACGGCTGTATCAACCTCAGGGAGCCCAGAGCTTAGTGTCTGGCATCATCGCAAAGCCTCCCCTCGGGAGTGCCGCACGAGGGGGCTGGACACGGGGGCTGCGCTTGGCCACACCCGAGCGCATGCCACCCAGCCAGGTCCCTCGGACCTGGTCATCGCGCGCCCCTCCCCGAGCGGAGCCAAGGTATGAAGACTCGTTTGAGCGTCAAGGGGGACTCCTGAGCATCGCGACTCAGGAGCCTAACTGGTCATGTAGCTCCTCACTCCTTAGTTCCGAAAGGCTAACGGCAGTTTAGATATGCGCGGGGCCGGGCGCTGCCGATGTAGAACGACAAATCATCCCCTTCACCCCTCCCTATTTGTTGTTCGCGCGTCAAGGGGGACTCCTAAGCATCGCGATTCAGGAGCCTAACTTGTCATGTAGCCCTTCACTCCTTGGTCCCATCCTGGTGATCCGGTCGGGGCTAACGACGACTGAGGTATGCACGGGGCCGGGCTCTGTCGACGTAGAACACAAGCAAATAGGAAAGAAATCGCAAGATCTAGCAAATCTAGAAGCAAATGTTACAGACCAAAGGTTGTTCTCACAGTACCAGACACAAATTTAAACGCCTCCACGAGGCATGGTCCGTGTTGCAGGAATCAAAGCAGGGAAAAGGCCGCGAGAAGATCACCCTTGGGCCGCACCACCGCTCATGGTGGAGTCGCGCTTGTTAGCCCCACCCCCTGGAGCTGCGGAGCCGGCAGCGCCTCGCTTGGGCGTGGTGTTGAAGGCACAAAACTTTGACAACAGGGCCTCCGCTCGACCCTTGACCGCTTCAACAGCAGCGACGGAGTGCTTGGCGTCCACGGGCTCCAGGAGGTCATCAAGGTTGGCGTTAGGATTGTGGAGGTAGACGTGGCTGAGGATCCGCGTCAGCGCTGCGCAAGAGAGGACGCGAGCCTCGACTTCAGCCATGGGGCCGATGCCGATCACGACCTCCTCAAGCGCCTCGACAAGGAAGGGAACCAGCTTAGCGGGACCTTCCTCGGCTCCGGCCAGTGGCTTCTCCAGGCCCCCGTCGTAGAGCATTTTCAGCGCCACGCGGGCGCTCTCCTCGTAGAGCATGAAGGCCATGCGGTCTTCGGCCAGGATCTTTGCCTTGCCATCCAGTTCGGCCCTCTCCACCTTCAGCGCCTGCTCCAGTGTCTTCAGTCGGTCATGGTCGGCTGATAGTTCGACGTCGCGCTCCTTAACAGCAGCCTCTCGAGCTTCCATCTCCTCCTCCTTCACTTGGCGGTCGCGGATCTCCTTGGCGAGCTCGTCACGCAGCCCGTGCAATTTGCCCTCCAGTGTCTTGCAGTGGCCCTTGGTGGTAGAGGCGTCCTTCAACGCCTCGTCGTGAGCGGCCATGGCCTGGGAGGTGGCTCGCTTCTCCTCCTTGGAAGCTGCCACAGCCTGGCTCAGCACCACTCGGACGGAGGCGTCAGAGCCAGCCCAGCTAGAGACCAACTCCAGGCGCCCGGCCACCAGGCGGGGGTCCGCGCTCCGGAGATCCTCCCGCAACTGGCTCAGTTCGTTGGCAGCACGGTCCAAGGCGGCAGAGGAAGCAGAGGAGACGGGAGTCGGTGGAATAGGCGGAGAGGACGACAGCATGATCACAACTCGGGAGGAAGGGACCCCCTGAGCCTTGGCCACCTCGGCGACAGCATCAAGTGCAGGCACCTCCAGAGTCAGCGGGGCCACGGGGGCTGACTCCTCACCGGAGCGTCCCTGCTGGCCTCGCTAGGACGAACGGGCAGGGGACATGCGGGCCCTGCTACCTCCCTTTCTCGCAAGTAAGGACGCGGTCGTGGCCGGGGGGGCCGTCCCAGGCGGGGTCGTTGCATCTCCCTTTAGCCTCTTCGCCGCGGGCAGCAGCCTGTCCAACAGAGGATGTCAGGACTGGACAGCAAGAGGCAGGAGCAAGGCGGAATTCGAACACTTACTGATTGGCCGCCGTTGGATCTCACGGACCCCAGCCAAGCTTGAAGCGTGAACACCTCTTGCGGGGCTCAGCCTTGGGCGGCCCAGTCGCAAGAGAAGGCTCGCCTGAGGGGCTGAAGCTGACTTCGGCCGATGCAGGGGCCGGGGTAGACCCTTGGGGGATCAGCCCAGACCTGTCCTTCCTCGGGATCAGGGGCGCGTCCTCCCCCTCTCGCCTGGTGTTGGCCTCGTCATCATTAGGCAAGGAGCAAAGGGCCCTGGACCTGCGCCAGGGGGAAGTCTCCCCCGTCCCCTCAAAGGTCGCCTCCGAATCACGCTCCCCATCCTCGTCGCCATCTCACTCCTCTTCTCCACTGGATTCACCGGAGGACAGGTTCACCATCGCCGTCGCCGCCTGACCCTTAGGATCCTCCGCCGGCACCAGGCCGACCCTGTCGAAGGTGGGCATGGCGTCCACCACCAGCTCCCAGTCATCACGGAGGAACAAAGGGACCGGAGCACCCACCGGGCCTGCCACTTCCTCTCCAACCAAGCAGCGCTGGGCCGCGGTCAGATCCTCGTCGCTCAGGGCGTCCAGGCTCAGGCGGAGGATGACATCCGCATCCGCGAGCCTCCACAGCGGGCGCGAGTGCGCCTGAAGAGGGGCCACCCGATGCGACAAAAACTCCCTCAGGAGCGAGGCCCCGGTCAGCTTCGCTGCCCTCAGACTGCCCGGCCTCAGGTCGGCGTTCATCTTCTCCAACACCCACTTTGCCCGCCAGTCGTCGAGCTTTGCACGGGACCACGCCTCAACGGCCTCGGGCTGCTTTGTCGGCAGCTCCAGAAGGGGGTCGCGGCACCTAGCGTCCACCATGACCCACTTGCTCCGGAAGCCCTCATCCCTCTTCCCGGCCTTCGAGATAGCGTTGGACTTGGAGTATGCAACGAAACTCGTGCACACCGAGATGTTTCCGCCGGAGAACCAGAGGGAGAAGAAGTGGCACAACAAGGCCACGAAGGGCGCCACCCCGATGTGCGCCTCACAGTAGTAGGCGAAGATCGACAAGAGGAGGATGGAGTTGGGGTGGATGTGCAGAGCATGCAGCTGATACTAGTGAAGGACGACAAGGAAGAACTCAGAGAAGGGAGGGACCAGTCCAGCGATGACGGCATTCATGAAGAGGGGATAGAAGGTGCTCCCCTTGTCCTCCGGCTGGGCGGAGCCAAGACGGAGCTCAGTCTCCCCCATCTCGTTGATCTGCGACACCGCCATCTGGCGAGTGAGGGCGAGATTCTTCTCTGTCACATTGGGGGAGACCAGGGCCGGCGAGTACCAGGACGATGCAGCCCCCGCCGGAGTCTTGAGGGGGGCCATGGTTCGCCGGAGGAGAAAGAATGCAGCAGATCTGGAGATTTTGGAGGCAGGTAGGCGGAGAGCAAGGAAGGGGATCTAGAGCAGGGAGAATGAGGGTAATGCAGTAAGGCTAACCCAGAGCCAGCCTTTTGTCAGTCGAGCAGTTATCGAGGCAGCGTGGGAAAGCGGAGACGCCTAAGTCCAATCAACCGCCACACGGCGCCCAAGGCCGCAGGCTGATGGGGCCCGCCACGCTCCTCACTTGCCCATTCGCTTCTCTGCTAAGCCAAGTCCGAGCGCGCCTTGGGCCCGGGGGCTACTGTCGGCGTTCTGGGAACGGGGGTCCCCAGACTTGCCTGCCTGCAGCCTGCGGCGTGGCTCAAGTGGTGGCCCAGTACGGCCCGTCTTCATTAGTACAAGACTCAAGACCCTCGCGAGGGGCCGAGCCTCGCGGGGCGGATGACACAAGGCTTGCTCAGGGACGGCCTCGTCAGGAAGGCTCGCGAGGAGGCAGAGAGATCAAGGCAGGGTACCTCACGAGGTGCCCATGACGCAAGCCATGACGATCGAGACCAGGCGGGCGCCAGGCGGGCGCCGGCCTGCGCAGTGTCCTTGTTTCCTCTTTGGTGCAAAGGGGGCAAGCACAGACGTGGAGTACCGAGGCATCAGGCAAAGGTTGCCATTTCAGTGCAACGAGACCAAGACCAGTGGAGTGGCAGGATGGAGGTCACCGTGGAGCCCAAGACGGCGTCATCACCAGTGCTTTTGGCAGTCGAAGACCAACTTTCGTCAGGATAACTTGTACTAGATGTTCCCCTTTGAAATGTCCGTTGTTGGCGCCCTTCCCACTCAATATTTGGGAAGAGGCCCAGGGCCTCTATAAATAGAGCTAGCCACCATAGAGTAGGGGGGGTCCAGATTTAGGGTAGACTAGAGAGAGAGGCGATTGAACTCACCCAAGCAGTTCATCGCACCAGCTCAAGAACACCTCTCGCGAGGCCGTTCTCCCCCTATACTATTCATCACCAGCCCCTGAGGCAATCCACCACACCACACACTGGAGTAGGGTGTTACACCACATCGGTAGCCCGAACCAGTACAAATCTCGTGTCCCTTGTGTTGTTCATCGTTTCCAGTTGAGATCTCACGAGAGGATCGGACGTGGATAGATAGGGGAGAGATCTTCGTGCGTACCCCAGAGTTCGAACCTCAAGGGTCTGCCGGAACCCAACATCCAACACGCACTACCGGATATACACCTTTCTTCATGGCGTACGGTGCAGAGGCTGTGTTACCCTGCAACATTATTCGTGACTCACCTCGAGTGCGCATGTATGAAGAGAGAGAGGCAAAGCTTGATCGGCAGGACATCTTAGATGCCCTGGAGGAGGAGCGCAATGTCACAAAAGCCCGTTCCGCATTTTATGAACAATAGGCCCTCAGATATCAAAGCATAGAAGTGCGGGCCAAGACTTATACTGTTGGCGAACTCCTTCTACGCTTGCCGGAGAAGAAAAACGACAAACTCAAGCCCAAGTGGGAGGGTCCCTTCATCATTGACGAAGTTCTCACTGGAGGAGCGTACCGCCTGCATGATGCATCAGACAATCGCCTAGAGCCGAACCCATGGAACGCGACCAGACTCCGAAGATTCTATGCCTAGTGCCGAACTCTTTGTTGGTCTCCTTCTCCCTTTTGTTTCCATTATTTTCCCCCTCTCTTTTCGCTTTTTCTTTTTTAGCCTTAAAGCTTTCATGCGGCTAAACCGTGCACCCACGACGTACACATCCTCAAATATGTACGTCCATTATACCTGGGGGCTTCTTGTACAGAAGCTTATTATTATTATTTTCCAAGCATTAAGCTCACCACATATGTGTATTTTCCTCGTATGTACCTTTTCTTCGCCATTATATGCATCGATACACTACAAAAAAAATACACTTCCGTGATGATACATGTTTGTCACAGTAGGTCGCGTTTTTTTCATGCATGTACATCCATGAAGATTTTATGACAGAATCAAAATAGTCATACCTGTGCTGTCGTACAAGTGTTCCATGACATTACCAAAATTATCATCACGGAAGTGTCCACTTCCATGACGATAAGTCGCGCGTCACAGAAGTGCTTTCGTCAAGGGTGACCGACATGTGGCATCCACCGTAACGGAACGCCATTAAGCTATCGGGTCGGGTTTTGGATTCGATAACCCGTTAACAGCCCCGACCAATGGGGATTTTCCACGTGTAAAATCATCATTGGCGGGAGGAAACACGTGTCGGCTCACCGTTGGGACAGATGTCATCCACTCATTGGACCGAAGGCGCCTATGATACGGCGACATGTGGCACGGCCCAACAGAGGTCCATTCCTGTGAAAAGGCCGGCCCGTTTGACTTGGTCAAAAGGTGGCGGGCCTGCCCACGGAAAGCCTGTTAACGGTCTGCTGGCATATAGCCCGTTTACATCCCGCTAACCCAAGGCCCGTTACGCCCTATCCGAATTAGGCCCAGTACCGTCATCTAGGCCACCCAATATGATTTCAGCCCATTTTCACTTCTGGCCCATGTATGGCCCATGACATCTTTCGGCCCATATGAGGCCCTATGTAACTCTTGGCCTATTAACGGCCCGTGGTGAAACTGGCCCGTAATGAACAGTGTATCACTTTACACCCATTAACGGCCTGTGGTGAAACTGGCCCGTAATGAACAGTGTATCACTTTATACCCATTAACGGCCCGTTATTCCGTTGGTCCGTTTCCAGCCAATGTTATCTTTCGGCCTTCTCAGAGCCCATTTATTCTTGGGCTCATTTCCAGAATTCGTTTACTTACGGGCCGTTACTGTCAATTTCTGCTTGTGGGCCAAATTCAGCCCGTGGTTACAGTCGGCCCATTTGCGGTCCGTTAATACGCTGGGCCGTTTTCATAGCGTCATCAAATACGGCCTATTAACGATGGCCTGTTATGGTCGGCCCATGAACGGATGATTCCAGCTCTAGCCCGTTTACGGCCATAATGCGGCCTGTTATTGGCCCATATTTGGCCAATCGATCATACGGCCCGTATAAGGCCCATTGATGATTCGGCCCGTAGAAGGCCCATTGTTTCTACGGCCCGTAGAAGGCCCATTGTTTCTACGGCCCGTAGAAGGTCTACTGTTTCTACGGCCTGTAGAAGGCCGACTGTTTCTATGACCCGTAGAAGGCCCAGTGTCACTAAAGTAAATATTAGCCCATGGTTATTGTGGCCTAGTTTTAAAAAATAGGTTATTGCAGCCACTAGCAAACCGCGGAAAAAGAACTGCAATTACTACAAGCAAACAAATAAACAAGACAACAAGCAAATAAATAAGCAAGCAACTTAAACTAGGCTATCAAGGCTATCACACATATTACATCCACTGGGCATCAAAGTTCGCCACCAGTGCAAATAAACGCGCCGACAAAAGAATATACAAAACTGAGAGCACTTCAGAAGGCACTAGGCCTGGCCAAGTCAGGCCCCCCAAACAGCTGAAGAAACTGAGTAAACCTCAGTTGTGTCAACGATATATGCATCAACACTGGATTTAAGGCATGATGGTGCGCACGGCAGTCCTCTGCATCTTCATTGCATCTTTGACTTCAAGTCAGAGCTGAGATGAAGCAAGCCTTTCCGCTTTAAGTTGAGACTGAAGAAGTCAAACTGATTGAGGCTGCGACTTCACATAGGTTGTATCACACCTGCTGGTGAGTAGCTTCAACTCACTGTCTTCATCAAGACAAGACCTTGGGGTCATCTCGCTGTCATGGTTTGGCTCACTATCTTCCCTAAAGGTCTGACTGGCGTAAGAGATACGACTCCGAAAGAGAAACAAGGAGACACGTAACAGGTTTCACAATTATATAAGCAAATAAATGGATCTATTCTGCATAAGGAACATGTTTTTACAACTACAATTTGAAACTGGTAGTTGTTGCAAACATCCAATCAGATGTAAACAGCAAAGCAAACAATAGTGGAGGAAATGATGCCTATCCAAATCTATACTAGAACAAAGTTTGAAGGCTTGAGAAGGGTGAACTTACATTACATGTTAACACGGGCTGGACAAAGCCCTTCTCCATGTTGATGGAAGGATAATTCAATAAACTCCCCAAAGAAAATTCTTTCTAAGCATTGCCATTATTCTACATTTTGCAAAGAGTAAATATAGATCAAATAATATTGGAAGAAACAGATGATAATGAAACTCAGGTGCAGACTGATGATACATAATCAAATAGCAATTAATTAAGTACATCGTTACAAGGCAAAAGGGAGAGAGGTACTGACAAGAGCAATGCAGAGCCCATTATTGTTTTGAGACCGTATGATCCTTTGAGCAAGAAGATTCATCTGAAATTAGTTTTCATACAAGAGAGAAGGTAAGGCACAAGAAGAAATTTAGGAGTTCAAATTTCGAATTGATATCATAGACAGTACCTGACGATGGGCTCCCAGCAGTTCTAATACGGGTTTGGCCACTGGAGTAGGGGTAAAGTGTGGTACAGTTGGGCATGTGTTTTCTATGGCTGTTGATCTATCTGATTTAACAGGTATCACTACCATTTCCAAATACCTAGTTTGTACTCCTTGAGGATCTGCACTCACCCTCTTCCTTTTGGACATCTATTACGAAAGACCAACATTTGACTGGAAAAATATAGTGTGACGACACATGGAATAGGTGCGAAAAATGGATAGGTATGGCATATACTCATATATGATGCTTAAACTAAGCAGATGGTGTAACAAAGTAGAAGTAATGCAAGAGGTCAGATGCAAAATATGTGCGACCAATACAACTTTGCAAAGTTAGAGCAAGCACCTTGATGGTAGGTCATCCTCCACCATGCCAAGTTTGTTAGCCAGTGGACCGTTCCACAATATTCCTCTCGTGCGCCCATTCTCATATTCATTTTGATAATTTTCAATATCTGACATGCATGAAAACATAAAAAAAAGTGAGATTTTCTTTGTAATGCAGAAGTGATTCTAATCCAATACTGCCTCCCTGTAAACCCCTTTGTGCTATCTCTGCAATTCTTTTAAAAGATGCCATGCATGCTGTAATTTGCTGTGTGCATTAATATAATGTGGCCTACTACTCAAAATATGAGAGCTCCAGAAGTGATGACACTTCGCAGATGATAGCTTCAATATATAGTAAAGAAGAACAAGTCGACCTGACCTGACAGATTCAAAATATACTAAGGGAGAACAACTCGACATGACGAGTCAACCGCAAGAGAAGAGTATCATCTTAAAGAAGATTGAAGATATTACAATTCTTTCAATACAATGTCGGTTGGCCACCCATGATGAACCAGAGCGCACAGAGAAATACTATTCTTTCCGGTCTATCCATATGTGGCTCACTTGTATTTCGAAACTAAAGTAGGAACATTTAGCTAACCAATTAAACATCTCTCAGTTTTACTAACATCAGCAATAATATCAGATATGAATTTGTACAACCAAGCTTGTTTAGCTCGATGGGTGGAGCAGTGCTATTACGACACGAACCACGTAGGCTGATTGTGGTCATCATAAAATGGGGGAAAACATAAGCATGATGAGTACGGTGTTAACCGTGGCAGTGGGATGGCAGATCTGAAGCTGCAAACCGTGCAAAGGGTAGTTAGCAACCGATGTTTGCTTTGAAATAACAACTAAGATTTGGTATGGACAAGAAAGTACGGTCAACAAGTGACAAAGAAATGCAATTATGCTTTCTCTCTATATGTCGCGACATGCATTTGGAAACTCAAGTGGGACCTTTAGCTAACCAATTAAATGTGTCGGTTAACTAATATCAGTATCATATCACAATCATATTTGAACAACTCAGCTTTCGAATTCTGAGTGTTGTGTTGTTTAGCTTGAAGGGTGGAGTAATGCTAGTACGACAGAAAACACCTACGCAGATCATAGTAGAGTAGATAAAAGGGGAAAACCCTAAGTGAGGGAGTCCTGGACTAGGGGGTGTCCGGATAGCCGAACTATCATCATCGGCCGGACTCCAAGACTATGAAGATACAAGATTGAAGACTTCGTCCCGTGTCCGGATGGGACTTTCCTTGGCGTGGAGGGCAAGCTTGGCGATACGGATATATAGATCTCCTACCATTGTAACCGACTCTGTGTAACCCTAGCCCTCTCCGGTGTCTATATAAACTGGATGGCTTTAGTCCGTAGGACGAACAACAATCATACCATAGGCTAGCTTCTAGGGTTTAGCCTCCTTGATCTCGTGGTAGATCTACTCTTGTAACACACATCATCAATATTAATCAAGCAGGACGTAGGGTTTTACCTCCATCAAGAGGGCCCGAACCTGGGTAAAACATCGTGTCCCTTGTCTCCTGTTACCATCCGCCTAGACGCACAGTTCGGGACCCCCTACCCGAGATCCGCCGGTTTTGACACCGACATTGGTGCTTTCATTGAGAGTTCCTCTATGTCGTCCCAATGGGCTCGATGGCTTCTTCGATCATCATCAATGACGCAGTCCAGGGTGAGACCTTCCTCCCCGGACAGATCTTCGTATTCGGCGGCTTTGCACTGCGGGCCAATTCGCTTGGCCATCTGGAGCAGATCGAAAGCTACGCCCCCGGCCGTCAGGTCAGATTTGGAAGTTTGAACTTCACGGCTGACATCCGCGGGGACTTGATCTTCGATGGATTCGAGCCACAGACAAGCGTGCCGCACTGTCACGATGGGCATGATTTAGCTCTGCAGCCGGACAGTACCCTGGAGGCCGCACTCGAGTCCGCTCCGATCTTCAATTTGGAGCTGGCTGCGCAGATCGAGGACGGTTGGCTGGACACCGCCTCGGGGGCTGCAACCTCTACGGCGATAGAGCCGAACACTGACCTTGTCCCTCATAAAACTCGTGACTCCGAGGTGCCGGACTCCTTGCCGGACTCCGAACCTCCCGCGCCCCCTCCAACCGAATCCGGTTGGGCGCCGATCTTGGAGTTCACCGCCGCGGACATCTTTCAGCACTCACCTTTCGACGACATCTTGAGTTCGCTAAAGTATCTCTCGTTATCAGGAGAGCCCTGGCCGGACTGCGGTCAGGACGGTTGGGATGCGGACGACGAAGAAATTCAAAACCCACCCACCACCCACTTGGTAGCCACTGTCGACGATCTAACCGACATGCTAGACTACGACTCCAAAGACATCGACGGTATGGACGACGATGCCGGAGACGACCAAGAACCAGCGCCTACCGGGCACTGGAAAGCCACCTCATCATATGACATATACATGGTGGATATCCCAAAGGATGGGAACAACGAAGGAATAGCGGAGGATGACCCCTCCAAGAAACAGCCCAAGCGCCGGCATCAGCGGCGCCGCTCTAAATCTCGCCACAGCAAGAATGAAGATTTCGGCACCAGAGATAATAACACCCTAGACAGTGCCGAAGACAACCCACTCCAGCAAGATTCAGCACAGGAGGACGGAGACGCCAGCCCTCATGAGAGAGCGGCAGAAGAAGAGGTAGAGGATTATATGCCTCCCTCCGGAGACGAGGCAAGCCTCGATGACGACGAATTCGTCGTGCCTGAGGATCCCGTCGAACAAGAGCATTTTAAACGCAGGCTTATGGCCACGACAAACAGCCTCAAGAAAAAGCAGCAACAGCTTAGAGTTGATCAAGATCTTCTAGCCGACAGATGGACTGAAGTCCTCGCGGCCGAAGAGCATGAGCTTGAACGCCCCTCCAAAAGCTACCCTAAATGCAAGCTGCTCCCCCGATTAGAGGAGGAGGCGTATGAACCTGCATCACCAGCAGACAATACGGCTGACCGACCACCCCGTGGTCGCGACAGAGAGGCCTCTAGGCCCTTCACTAGAACCGTACCCCGGCATCGCTCGAAAAGCACAAGGCCACAGGGGAATGCTCCGGACTTGCAAGATATATTGGACGGTAAGGCAAGACAATCAAGATCGATCTATGGATCGCGTGGGCGCCCTATGATACATGATGACAACCGTCGCGCCGTACACAGTAAGTCCGGCCGGGCCGAACACAATAGACAAAGCTCTTTTGAGCTCCGTCGTGACATCGCCCAGTATAGAGGCGCCGCACACCCACTATGCTTCACAGATGAAGTAATGGATCATCAAATCCCCGAAGGGTTTGAACCCGTGAATATTGAATCTTACGATGGCACAACAGACCCCGCGGTTTGGATCGAAGACTATCTCCTTCACATCCACATGGCCCGTGGTGATGATCTTCACGCCATCAAATATCTCCCACTCAAGCTTAAAGGACCAGTCCGGCATTGGCTTAACAGCTTGCCAGCAGAGTCGATCGGGAGTTGGGAAGACCTGGAAGCCGCATTCCTTGATAACTTCCAAGGCACGTATGTGCGACCACCAGACGCTGATGACCTAAGCAACATAATTCAGCAGCCAGACGAATCGGCCAGACAATTCTGGACACGGTTCTTAACCAAGAAAAATCAAATCATCGACTGTCCGGATGCGGAGGCCCTCGCGGCCTTCAAGCATAACATCCGCGACGAGTGGCTTGCCCGGCACCTGGGACAGGAAAACCCGAATTCCATGGCAGCCCTCACATCACTCATGACCCGCTTCTGCACGGGTGAGGACAGCTGGCTATCACGCAGCAACAACCTCAGCAAAAATTCTGGCAGTCCGGATATCAAGGACCGTAATGGCAGGTCGCGTCACAACTAAAACAAACACCGCATTAACGGTGATTATAGTGAAGATACGGCAGTCAATGCCGGATTTAGAGGCTCTAAACCCGGTCAACGGAAAAAGCCATTAAAAGAACTACTCCGGGTCCGTCCAATTTGGACCGAATACTCGACCGCTCGTGCCAGATACACGGCACCCCTGAAAAGCCAACTAACCACACCAACAGGGACCGTTGGGTATTCAAGCAGGCAGGCAAGTTAATTGCTAAAAACAATGACAAGGGGCTGCATAGCGATGACGAGGAAGAGACCCGACCGCCGGACAATAGAGGACAGAAGGGTTTCCCCCCACAGGTGTGGACGGTGAACATGATATACGCAACACACATACCCAAAAGGGAGCGGAAGCGTGCACTCAGGGATGTATACGCGATGAAGCCAGTTGCCCCGAAGTTCAATCCATGGTCCTCATGCCTGATCACTTTTGACCGAAGGGACCACCCCACCAGCATCCGCCACGGCGGATTCGCCGCTTTGGTTTTAGACCCAATCGTCGATGGATTTCACCTCACCAGAGTCCTGATGGACGGCGGTAGTAGCCTGAACCTGCTTTATCAGGATACAGTGCACAAAATTGGCATAGACCCCTCAAGGATTAAACCTACCAAGACGACCTTTAAAGGCGTCATACCAGGTGTAGAAGCCAATTGTACAGGCTCAGTAACACTGGAAGTGGTCTTCAGATCCCCGGATAACTTCCGAAGCGAGGAGTTAATCTTCGACATAGTTCCGTTCCGCAGCGGCTACCATGCTCTGCTCGGACGTACCGCGTTTGCAAAGTTCAACGCGGTGCCGCACTACGCATACCTCAAGCTCAAGATGCCAGGCCCTCGAGGAGTCATCACGGTCAAAGGAAACACTGAACGCTCTCTCCAAATGGAGGAACACACAGCGGCTCTCGCGGCAGAAGTACAGTGCAGCTTCTTAACGCAATTCTCAAGTCCGGCCGTTAAGCGACCGGACACGGCCTTACGCGCCCGGAGTAACCTACAACAAGACCACCTGGCACATTCCGAGCACGCGTAGCAGTGCGGCCCCAACCCCAGCCCCTGCAAAACGTCAAGAAAGGTCCTTCGCGTACACCATTATGCTCTAAAGATACCATGGGCATGGGGAGAGGGGCACGACCACGATAGGCCCAGAATGCGGCTCAACCACACCAGGGGCTCTCAAGTGTGTCGTTCTTTTTTTTATTTTTTTTGTTATTTTTACCCACAGGACTCCGTTCGTCAGAGGCCATGTCCGGCAGCAGACCTGCCGAACTCACAATGCAACAGCCAGGGAAGGAGAAAGGCTACAACGAATATCCAGGTGGTCTCCATTACGAGCATTAAATCTGTTTTATACACCATTCCGCAGCCTACCCCTGGAGGGGGACATGTTTAATAGTCCCACCCCTTGCTTATCGCACCATTTGTATCGTTCTGCATTTACGGCAGTTTTTCTTGAATAAGTAATGCAGCACCTTTTTGCTTCCAATTGCATTTCTTTCTTATACATATGTTCATTTATGACATGTTGCATCCGTACATTTTGGTACGGCTAAATACACCAGGGGCTTATGTTTCCCGCATCATGGTGTGATAAGTCCGAACACTTTCACAAGTGCGGCACCCCAAACTTATAGCATTATATGCATCGGCTCCGAATCATGTCTTGGGTCAATAGTTGGGTTTGCCCGGCTCCCATGTTTTGGTACCTTACGTTCTGTTGTCGGCTAAGGTAGCACTGGGAGAACCACTGCGATTGCGCTCCAGTTGAGCTGGGCGAGCGCCTCAGTGGAGAAAGCTAAAACTGACCGTCATGATGAGGCGAGAGCCGGTCGCTGTTCGAGAGGTTTTTCGCGAGACCCTAAAGACTTATGCCGCTTAGAGCGAGGAGCCGGCTTTGTCCGGCCAACGCGTGGATAGCGCCCAAAATTCGGCCTTCCGAAGACTAGGGGCATCGCCGAAATTTAAAATTATAGAATTCTATGGCTTAGTGAGAGTGTTCAAGCATTATAAGTCCGGTTGCCTTGTTCGTTGTGTTGAGCGCCTCCCTAGATGGACCCAAATATGGGAACAAGAGTGCTCAAATTTATCCTGAACACCCCAGCACTCATGGCATGGGGGCTGAAGCCGACGACTTGCCATCTCTCAGATTTGATAAACAGCCGCACAGAAGGTAATATTTTAAATTAAAACACGTTGCTTAGTGCATATGAACTAAGTTTTCAGCGCACAGGATAACAAAATGCGAGTCTACTAAAATATTACATCTTTGGAGCACTCGCCCGCAATAGTGCGGGCACCCTTCAGCACACTCTTATAATACATCTCGGGCGTGCGATGCTCCTTGCCCTGCGGTGGCGCGTCCATCACAAGCTTCTGGGCATCCATCTTGCCCCAGTGCACCTTTGCGCGGGCAAGGGCCCGACGGGCACCTTCAATACAGGCGGAGTGCTTGATGACTTCAACCCATGGACACACATCCACCAGCCGCCGCACCAGGCCGAAGTAGCTCCCAGACATGGCCTCCTTCGGCCAAAACTGAACTTTGAGGCCCTTCATGGCCTGTTCGGCCGCCTTGTGGAGCTCGACAAGCTGCTTCAGCTGGTCGCTAAGGGGCACCGGATGTCCGGCCTCAGCATACTGAGACCAGAAGACCTTCTCTGTCGAGCTCCCCTCCTCGGCCTGGTAGAACGCGGCAGCATCGGACACGCTCTGAGGAAGATCTACGAACGCTCCTGCAGAGCTCCGAATTCGGGTAAGCAACAGGTAATTAACACTCACATGCTTACTTTGCATGAAAAATGCCTTACCCGCTGCTATTTTCTTCAACGCCTCGATTTCTTGGAGGGCCTTGTAGGCTTCGGCCTTAGCGGCTTTGGCACTCTCAAGAGCCGTTGCAAGCTCAGACTCTGGAGTCTTCGAGTCACGCTCCAGGCTCTCATGTTTTTTCACGAGATCCTGGAGCTCTTGCTCTACCTCCGCCACCCGCGCCTCCTGCTTCTCTCGCTCGGTGCGCTCCGCGGCCGCATTATGTTCGGCCGCGGCCACCGCCTCCTTCAGGGTAGCCACCTCGTTAGTGGCCCCTGCAATACCCACGTTATCCTTGTCATTCTTTTTGCAACCAAAATCCTTTTCTGTAAGGTACAATTTTAATAAGGTGTTACTCACCTTCCTTGTCCTCGAGCTGCTTCTTGGCACGACCGAGCTCGTTCTCGGACCGCTCGAGGCTTTCCTTCAAAGTATTGACCTCCGCAGTCAGTGCGGCAGAGGTCAGTAGCGCAGCCTGCAATCCCATATTGACATATTTTTTATGACTCCTGCGTATATCTTTTTAGATCCTCAGACCGGCTTTTCTTTCCGAACACCGAACCGAGCATCAGGGGCTACTTTCTATGCGGCACTATTTTACATATATCAAAATTTTTACCTCAAAGCCTGTTAAAAGGCTGCTGCAGGCTTCGGTCAGCCCGCTCTTGGCGAGTTGCACCTTCTGAATCACCGCACTCATAACAGTGCAGTGTTCCTCTTTGATGGAGGCGCCATTGAGCGCCTCCAGCAAGCTATCCGGCGCCTCCGGTTGGACGGAGGCTGCCGGCGTCATGGTCTTGCCCTTCTTACGAAGGGGCCGCCCGCCGGACTCCGGAGCCACTATGGGTTCCGGGGCCGAGTCCGGTGCAAAGTCCGGGAGGTTGTTCTGCGACACCTCCGGGGCCTCCTCCTGCTGGCGGGTCCCTTCCCGGGATCCCACCTCGGCATCATCTGCATCACGGGGGGTGGAGACGGTCGGAAGAGAATCCATATCCGAAGCACCTAAGGACCCGGTCGACGAAGCGGGAAGATCATCCTTGGGCAGACTGCAGGGTTGTATGCGGCATTAGAATGACACTATGTGGCGAAAAGAAAAAACCATGAAGTTATTCGGGAGTCTGGATACTTACGATCTCACCAGGGGCTTGGCCCTTGGAGGCCAGTCCTCGTCGTCGTCACTGGCGTTGGTAGAGCAGTCCGGGGAAAGAGTTTTTCCCTTCTTGGACCCTTCGGCCTCCCTTGTTGGTGAGGCCTTCCTTCTCCTCCTACCCCCGCTAGGGGAGATACTTTCTTCTTCTCCTCCTCACCTTTGTGAGAGGAGTCTACCTCGGAGTCATCATCCGATAGCACCTGAAAACGGGAACTCTTCCGAGTCCCCGTGGCCTTCTTCTTGGCCTTCTTCTCCGGCACCACGTGGGGTGCCGGAGCCAGCAGCCCCGTTAGGCGGGCGTCCGCTGGGTCCTTTGGTAATGGGGCCGGACAGATAGTCTGCTCGGCCTTCGCCAGCCAGCCCTGTCAAAGGAAAGGGAGTTTAGATCCCGCATAGAGTCAAACTATGGAAAACCAGCGTCCCGTAAAGGACAAAATCACTTACCTCGTCAGCCGAACGCTGCGAGCTGAATCCGCGATCTTCGGTAGCGGATGCGGGAGCCTCGGCGCCCTTGAATAGCACCTTCCAGACATCTTCGTACGTAGTGTCGAAGAGCCCGCTCAAAGTCTGGTGCTGCGCCGGATCGAATTCCCACATGTTGAAGCCCCGTCGTTGGCACGGGAGAATCCGGCGGATGAGCATGACCTGGACTACATTGACAAGCTTGAGCTTCTTATCCACTAGCTTTTTGATGCAGGCTTGGAGTCCGGTTAGCTCCTCCGAATCACCCCAAATCCGGCCGCTCTCTTTCCAGGAGGTGAGACGTGTGGGGATGCCAGATCTAAATTCGGGGGCCGCCGCCCATTCAGGGTCACGCGGCTCGGTGATGTAGAACCACCCCGATTGCCATCCCTTAATGGTTTCCACGAAAGTGCCCTCAAGCCAAGTAACATTGGACATCCTGCCCACCATGGCGCCACCGCACTCCGCTTGGCTGCCCTTCACAACCTTCGGCTTGACACTGAAGGTCTTGAGCCACAAGCCAAAGTGGAGCTGGATGCAGAGGAAGGCCTCACACACGACGATAAACGCTGAGATATTGAGGATGAAATTCGGGGCCAGATCATGGAAATCCAGGCCGTCGTAAAACATGAGCCCCCGGACAAAGGGGTGGAGTAGGAAGCCCAGTCCGCGGAGGAAATGGGGAAGAAATACTGCCCTCTCATGGGTCCTGGGGGTGGGGATGAGCTCTCCCTCGTCGGGGAGCCGATGCGCGATGTTGCTGGACAAATATCTGGCGCTGCGCAGCTTCTGGATGTGCCCCTCCGTGACGGAGGAGGCCATCCACTTGCCTCCCGCTCCAGACATAGTTGGAGAAGGTTGAGGTGAGATGTGCGGACTTGGGCGCTGGAGCTCGAGTTCGCAGAGATGGATCAGCCAAGGAGGAAGAAGGCGCAGGTACAAGGGTTGGATCTTTATCCCCTTATATGGGCGGACGGAAACATGCGTCCCCACCGGCCTGATAAAACTCGCTTATCTCCCAAGCGCCGCAATTAATGGCGCGGTTGGGTTACCCACGTCCGTATTGATGGGAATCACGGAATAAGGGGACCACGATTTCTGCTTCGACAAGACGTGCCAAGGAAATCGCTTCGCTAAACACGCTGAGGTGGTACAATAAAAACGATTCAAGTAAAGGCTTGGTAGTGGTGTGATGTCACGCCACCAAATACGTCAGCATATCGAACTTGTGTAAATATTATTCTCTCTCCGGTGGTGTGTGGAATTTATTTTGCAGAGCCAGACACTATCCTGGTGTTCACAATCTTCCATAAATTATTCGGAGGAGGAACCCGCCTTGCAATGCCGAAGACAATATGCACGCCGGACTCGTCGTCATTGAAGCCTGGTTCAGGGGCTAGTGAGGGAGTCCTGGACTAGGGGGTGTCCGGATAGCCGAACTATCATCATCGGCCGGACTCCAAGACTATGAAGATACAAGATTGAAGACTTCGTCCTGTGTCCGGATGGGACTTTCCTTGGCATGGAGGGCAATCTTGGTGATACGGATATATAGATCTCCTACCATTGTAACCGACTCTGTGTAACCCTAGCCCTCTCCGGTGTCTATATAAACCGGATGGCTTTAGTCCGTAGGACGAACAACAATCATACCATAGGCTAGCTTCTAGGGTTTAGCCTCCTTGATCTCGTGGTAGATCTACTCTTATAACACACATCATCAATATTAATCAAGCATGACGTAGGGTTTTACCTCCATCAAGAGGGCCCGAACCTGGGTAAAACATCGTGTCCCTTGTCTCCTGTTACCATCCGCCTAGACGCACAGTTCGGGACCCCCTGCCCGAGATCCGCCGGTTTTGACACCGACACTAAGCATCAAGAGAAAAATCAGGAAAGTGGAACTAGCTGGACCAGTGGGTGGCGCACATGCTTTTCGAAACGAATATAGGAACATTAGGTGACCAATTAAACGTTCTCTGTTTTAGTGATATGAGCATCATATCAGATTCGTATTTCAACACGTAAGCTTTGGGTTGAGGTCTTCAGGAGCAGTGCTAGCACGACACGAAGCACCTACGATGATGGTAGTGAATATAAAGGGGGAAACCATAAGCTTTACGAGTATAGTGCCCGTGCCATGGCGGATCTGAAGGTGCAAACCAGACAAAGCTACTTTACAACCAATGTTTGCTTTCAACTAGCCACTACGATTTGGTACGGACAAGAAAAGTACAGTAAACAAATTACGATCTATTTCCCGGGTGAGATCAATAACTTAAGCACATATGGAAGAGTACCACCTCTCTTGTGACGCCGTGTAGGCCTATGCTGATACGTTGAGGGTGCTGCGGGTGAGATGGCTGTCGGCGGCGGGGAAGAAGACTTTAGACGGCAGACGGCCGGGTCGGGGGATATATCCTGTTGCCGTGGACGAGGCGGTCGTAGGAGCGGCAACGACAAGGTGGATGACGGCGCTGATGAAGCGAGAGGAGGCGATGAAAGGATCCTGGTCTAGCGCCGTGGATGAGAGACGTCCATCTCTTGCAGTGGATGACGGGGTAGGGGTAGCGGCTCCTGCAAGGTGGAGGATGGGGTGGCGGACGGAGGAGGTTGGCCGTAGTGCTGAGGTTGTCGTGCCGCCGACGGTGTGTGAATGGGGAAATGGAAGGGAGGGGGATCTCAAACTTTGGGACGCGCTTCTCTGAAATGGGGGAAAGTTACGAACTTATCCCCCGTTTAAAATTTCGGATATCGCGTCGGTTGGGGATAGGACGGTAATCTCACATCTCCCAAATATTTGCCGGTAACTATTTCGGGGGAGGAAAGGGTGTTTTGCCGCCCACGGTTGGCGCCCATGGTGTATGAACGGGGCTGACAGGTAGGGCGGTTGTGTCACGTCTGATGGAAGTTACAAATTTGCCCCTATTTAAAATATTAGCCTACATCGATTTCGGACGAGGAGAGTTTGTTTTGCCGCCCACTGTGTATGAATGGGGAAATGGAGGAAGATACACATGTCTGTCGGACGAGCTTGAATCAAATGTGTTTTGCCGCCCACGTTTGGCGCCTACTGTGTCTGAATGGGCTCAGAGGCCGTCGTGTCACGTCTAATTGAAGTTACTAGTCTACCCCTATCGACAGCAGTGTAAATCCGGTCGATAAGGATGTCAACTGTCAGGGGTAGACAGTAATTTCCATCTCGCAAACACTTGCTTTGGGCAACCCACAATTTATAGTGGGTGTTTAGCCGCTTCGTTCAAAACTTGGGAGAATTAGCATTCACGTTTGCCCTGGGACCTAGCAAACTAAATTCAAATCCAATTTGTATTCGATTACGAATATCCACAGATAATTATACATTTTGTTATTTATTTCTTCAATACCACAACAAAGATTTATTCCACCTTTATATATGATTATGATTTAGAAATGCCGTGATCTTCGAATTCAGTAGGTTGGATACACTCAGTCAAACAGTTATTTCATCCAATACAATATGCTCACACGAAAAACAGTTCACCTTATGTCAATCATACAAGTACTGAGGATTACCTCGCCTAAAAAATTCAGATCATTACAACACATGGACAACATAGGGGGTCTTGCAACATAATCCATTCAGAGACATGACACAACATGCAAGTACAATAATCTAATGACAATTTCAACTGGTATCTAAAGAAGAACTGGGAGTACCTTGGGCTTCAGATAGCAGAAACAACAGGACCTCCTCCATCTTCAAATGTAACATTCTTACTTCCTCCAATTCTTGGGTTGCTTGCATAATGCATGCCGCTAATTCCGTAATTTCCAGCCTCAAGATAAAGATTACCTTATTCATGGCAGCCACACCATCTCTTTCTGCCTCTAGTAGAGCCTCAAGCACTATAATATCTGTGCTCATACTGCTCTCCGGAGGTGTTGCCTCTGAACTGCTACCATCTGGTAACATGGATGGTGCACTGCTTCCACAAATAGATTCTGGGGTTGTACATTGTGTGTTAGTGTGAACGGCATCCTGAAAGGTTTCCACTGGACATAAGTAAGAGATAGTTATTGTATGATCCAGGCAGTAAGCTTACATGGTAAACGACGGACGAATTATTGCCGAGCATGGCAAACTATATTTAAATGGTTCAAAGCAGCATCAGCCGAAAAGAAATTAAAATGGTAAGATGAAACTAGGGATGTAAGTGGCAAATAAACGACATCCGCCAGTCCCATCTAGTTAGTTTTTGCTACCTCCCTAGTTCATTTTACTCAAAAAACAAAAACTCTTTTGAACTATCATAAGACTAGTGGACTTTAATCTTCATTAAACGGGACCCAGTTGACATCCCTAGTTGAAAGGGAGTGTACCACCGCTATATTTAAGTTGCCAAGGCATATAAGCAGTTGAAATAATCTGAGAAAGCACTTAACAGTGTGGCCTCATATAAACTACGAAGACAGTCTTGTGATGAAGTTGAGAGGAAAAGTTAAGGACTCAAATGAAATAGGCATGCATTTCTTTACGATAGTACATCAGGCACTACTGACATATTGGCCAACTCAGGTATAGCGTAACAACAAACAAGCATTCGAATCAAGCAATACAGCAAAGCAGACAACTGAACTATTTGTAATTCGGTAGGATTACACGTTGAGGGCACAAGCCAAGAAAGCATCCCATTCGCATTACATTTGACATGTACTAAAACACACTGGCTTACCATATGTTGCTGTGAAGCCTAGCTGTTGTTGCAATGTTCTTTGAAGGTATCGTCAGCATCCCGTGGTTGCAAATCCAGTTGTTGTAGTTTATTCTGCACCATCTATTTAGGTAAAATTAATTTTATTCACATGCACTGGTCCGAATTGAGCATCAATGGTTCATCTAAACTAATGAAAGAAGGGTGTGTGCATACACGACAATATATCTGCTTCCCTCTATTTTTATGCTTATTCGAGGTGCCAGCCCCAACAGAACAAATATTTTGCTTGATGGGGTTGGCAGCTCCATAATTAATAGAAGCATCAAATTAGTCATGCAACTTGGGAAGATCAAGAACACACAAACAAGTAATGAACAGAGGCTCGGAGCAGTGATCTAATAGCTAGCATCAGAAAATGTAGGGTAAAACGAACAAAAAGCATCGGAACCTCATGCTAGTTTGCTGATGGGTAATTAAGCATAGAGAACATTAAGCAGTCTGATGGAACCAACAGGTGGCATCAGAACAAAACTAAAGCATACTAACTATATGGGCACTGGTATGTAATTTAGCACATGTAACATGTTCACTGCCAGAACTATGGCCCTACAGGTGCAAGCAGAATAACGCGTCTCATGAAAAACTGAATGATGCCCTGAAGAAATTCAAAGGTGCGGTGCCTATGCTAGGAAAGTGAATGTAGGCGCCGACCTTTGGATAATAGTACCTGATTCTCGGCGGCGTATGGGTATCGCTGTTATACTTGATAGCTAAGGATAGTCGATGGTGCTCGTGTTGTGGTTGAGTTTGGGCCGGCTGTCACCATCACTGAAGCGGCTCCGGTGCTACGGTTGCGGTGCCTGTCGAGATACAAGAAAGCTCATCTGTGGTAAGTGAACAGTTGCACGATAAAGAGAAAAACCGTAGGAGTACAAATCGAAATAACCCGATGAAGTTGTGGCGCCGGTAAAGCAGAGCCGGTGGAGTTGAATATGGCGTCTGTGGAGTGGGTCCGGTGCAGTGGACGAAGGCTTCGGCGGGCGCGTTATACAGTGCTTTCGGTGGGCGAATCTGTTGCGGCGGACGAGGGCTTGTATGAAGGGCCAGCGAAGGGGCGGACGAGGGAGTCAGTGAAGGGCCTGCGTTGTGGTGGACGAGGGCGCCGGTTAAGCAGATCCAGTGCGGTGGACCATGATGGCGGTCAAGGAGATCTGGAGCGGTGGACAAGCCAGTCGCTGAAGCGGCTCCGGTGAAGTGGTGAGTTGGCAGTTGGGGGTTCCAAGATGCGCAAGGTAGATCCGGTGGGGTGTGAGGTCCACCGCTGCGGCGGAGGACTAGATTCGGCGGCTTGTCGTGGTTGGGGGGGTCGTGGAGGGGAAGGGGAGGGGTTCTGGGGAAGAATGTTGGGGGCAAAGAGGGGAAAACAATGGAGTTACCAAAGCATCCCTTTTCTGTTCATGTGGCAGGGGTAAAAATGGAATATCGCAGGGCTAAACTTTCGGGCGCGTGATATTTTGATGTGAGCGGGAAGTTTGAAAGCTTTTGGCGCCTAAAATTATAAGTGTTCTGCTCTCGTACGGCCGACTATGATATCATGGCCGGCAATTTGTTTCTTTTGCAAGCAAATACCATCATACAGTCTAATTCAAATGAAATTCCAAATGTGTTTATCCTAAATATGATGACAAAGCAAAAATGTGTATGTGTATGAATAAAGTGGATGATTATAAAGTTTGAACATGTCCGTATGTGTATATCTCTAGGTTTGATATATGAATTTTAAATCACGAAATCCCGGCTTAAAAATGTACCTCCATTTAAATGAATTACGAAAGCTAATGATGGAGTCGAATTCCAAAATTCCAATCTTAGGTTTGTAATTTTGGTACATGAAGGTATATCACGCATGTTCAAAAGTATCGTTATCTCATAGTACAAACTGTGAAACAAATTGATCAACCATGAGTGCACAATATCTCAATTACTCTAAAGTCCCTCAAATATAGCCACCTCACTCTTTATCTGAAGTCAACCCCCCCACCACCACCACACACACACATAGAGAGAAGTCATTCTCTCCCCCAAACACCAACACACGAGCACATTAACACCCCTCTCTCTTATAAAGTCCGGACCCCAACATAGGTCTCTATCACTTTGTCTCTCGGGCATGCACACATCTCTTCCCTCACTCTCTAGGTCTCCCGCTATCTCTCTTACCCAAGCACACGCACTATAAAGAGTGTATATTTCCCATACACACAAAACGTCGCCCCCAAACGTCTATCTCCCTAGTTATGTGGTTCTCGCGCACTCACCTCACACACCACCCCCACTGCAAACAAGCACACTTTGTCTCCTTGTGCACCACTCTCCTCTTTCTATCTCTCCCACATGCGGACCCGCCCCAACTCCTTCCCTGTATACATATATGCCATGACTCTTTGCATGGCTCCCTAATGTATAATCGTTCTCGATTTCGCACATTGTTCTCTACACCATCTATTCTAGATCTCTCATGAAGTCCCTATCACACACACAATGACTCGCTTCCCTTGCGTCTCCGTTCATAGTCCAATTTCGGACAACATCAACATTGTCTCCCTATCTATACGCAATTTATGGACACAAACGACCCCTCTCGCCCCCTCGCTTCCTCTCTCTCTCTCTCTCTCTCTCTCTCTCTCTCTCCGTCACTAGCTCTTTCTTTCTCTCGCTCTCACACTCCTCTCCCACACACACTCGATGTCTCTTCCAAATAGTCTGCTCCCCCCGCCTGCACCCGTGCTATGTCGCTACTACACATGTCACACCATTCCCCCTTCCCTTATACTAGGTTTAAATCATCAGTGGTCTCTCTACTCCACATACACTCTCTCCCTCTCACACACAAACGCGTGCACAAACACACACAGACACGCACAAACACCCATTTATCTGGATCCTCATCTCTCCCCATGTATGCATGTGTATCTCACACACTCACTCTCTAATTATGTATATGAGTCTCCATGTTACACAACACAAAGCCCCATGTACATGTCTCTCTCTATCCTCCACACACTAGACACAAAGAATCTGTTATCATTGCCTCAGTCTCTAACATATCACACACGTACACTATCTCTCTCTCTCTCTCTCTCTCTCTCTCTCTCTCTCTCGCAAACATGCTCAACAAGGGTTTCCCCGTGAATAACTTACCGTCTATTCATCAACACTCATGGCAGTACGGCGAACACGAGACATGAAAAATAATAAATCTACACGTGCTTATCCCCCTAGTATGACTACTAGGACTAGAGCAAGCCAAAAAGCGCGCCGCCGTCACCCCCTCCTTGCCGGTGACGAGAAAATCTTTGTTTTACACAGTCGAGAAGTCATTGTGGTAGGGCCCCACATGCCGAGGCGTTGAATAGAATGTAGATGCTAGTTTATGGAAGCAAGTATCGATAATACGTTTGTATCTCCATACTTATATTTCTTCTCTTATAAAAAACTGAGTTGGTGACGATGGTATGTGTGCCATCTTGCAATATAGACTGTCTGATCTATATCTGACGGATGGAAATTAAACTAAAAGATACCCGCACCCCTTTCCACATTTGCAGACAAGGCCTTCCCTTGTTCATCCTTATCTCCAACAAACCTCATTGTTGAGCAATTAAGAAAGGAAGCCTATGGAACAAACTGGCCTGGTGGCCGCTGCCGGTGTCGTCAATCCCCATGCCTCCGCTCAGTCCGACCACCAACCACCACCACACCCCACTCCTCTTCACCTTATCTCATATTTCTCGAGATATCATTAGTTTTTACACATGGGATTACTCCCACAAGGGTCAATCACAACAAGTGTTTTATAAAAAAATGCATCTTGATGTTCCGTGCAATGCACGGATCTTGCTAGTACTCCTACACAAGACTAAGTTGGTGATGCTGGTGTGTCTGCCATCCGTCGTTTCTGACCATTAGATCTACATCTAATGATTGTGAGGTAAGTTGTTGCCTTTTCTCACCAACATCCCACTTGTCTACCAATTTGCATAAAACCCCATAATTAGTATCTTAAAACCAACCACATCCCTCCCTGACCTCACCAAAACAGCCCAACGAATATATTCTAATTGAAACATAATATATCTCTAGTGACATATGTATATCAAAATTAGAGTGTTTTGTACCAAGTTTGTGAATAAGTATTATTTTAATTATGATTCATTGCAACGGACATGAACATTGCTAGTATTTCCAACCATGCATTTTTTTCCTAGTATTCCATAGTTTCGAGTTTTCCATCAAGATATTAGTCACTCATGGTTGATATTTACTTTCAATCATGTACACATATGCACTATGTAACTAGCCTTGCTTATTGTCTTCCAAAGCTTAACTTCCACTCCTACTTACAATATGTAGAGTATTTAACAAAAAACTACCACTTTCAACCAGCCCTAGGAAGAATCTATTGTACAAAAAATAGCAAAACCATACCCAAAATTTCTTAATCCACGCCAAAAACTACTACCTAGTACTCCTACCGATTAGGTTCGTTTAAACCCATTTATGACAGGGTTGGCCCACACGTCTGTGCTGACGAGGCAGCTTAAACCAACACATTTCGTTTGACCGTTGACATGAGGGACCCACATCTGACCTTCTATCCTGTTATTCCCCCTCAAATCATTATTTTTCCTGAACATTACTTCAAACAGTACTGATGCGTGTTCGTCGGTGGTACCGGTGAAGAGCGAGTTGGCCGCCGCTCCACCGGACGGGCCGGACGCCGCGCTGGCCTCCGCACGAGTTGGCAGGTGGCTCGAGCGTGACTCACGAGCGAGCGAGCAAGCCGCCGCGCTGTCCTTTGCTCGAGCCAGATGGGTGGCCTTAGCGCGGCGCGCGCGTGCAAGCCGCCGCGTTGCCGTGCCAATCTAGCTAGCAAACCTTGTAGACAAGCAGCTGGACGGAGCTATCTTGGCTAGCTAGCGGCCGCAAGCGCCGGACGGAGTTGGCATCCGGGCTGCCGCAACATGGGCTCCGCACCGCCGGCGGTTTTGACCTCGCCTTCTGCCGGCGGCGGTAGCTGCGTCCCATGGCCGAGGATGACTAGGTGGACGGGCCGGAGGTAGGAGGTCACTCGAGGATTTTTGTTGGTAAGAGCATGTACAATGGTTGATAAGGTAGTCTTATCTTAAGTCTGCCACGTATGCAAGTGGTAGTAGTTTCTTGGCATTTTAGTGGTTTCTTGCATTATTAGGGGTTTCTTGTAAGGAACAATGTACGTACTACTAGTGACAAAAAGGCGATTCTAGGTTGCGTTGTACTTCAACGAGTACTACTCATTTTGTGGGTTTGATCCCGGCCGAACGCACGGCGGCCTTTAAAAAAATAGTACTACTACAC
The DNA here is from genome assembly GCF_002162155.2 of Triticum dicoccoides. Classification (NCBI taxonomy): domain Eukaryota; kingdom Viridiplantae; phylum Streptophyta; class Magnoliopsida; order Poales; family Poaceae; genus Triticum; species Triticum dicoccoides. The sequence goes on along the minus strand of NC_041393.1, from coordinate 491,941,172 downwards.
TTTGCTGCGAGCCAATATTTTACACGGGTAGTTTGAGTTTTGAAGTCAAACGGACGTGCGGCCCCACAATTTGGGAGCACTGGACAACCTAGCCACGTGAATGGGTTTTCCTTCCCAGCATCCCGTGGCTCGTGTGCACGCCCTAGCCGCACCTCACTTGCAGCTTCCTCATCAGCTAGTAGCATATTTAAACTAGCGCCTCCCAATTAAGCCCGAGGAGCCGGAAAAGCCTAGCGGGGCATTGGGAACTGTGCAATATGGCTCTGTACGTAAAGTGCTCTACTACTACTCTGTAGCTTGTGGCGTTGCACGCATGGACTTCACTCCATCATCGGCTCTACTATAAAAGAAATTCCTCTTGACGTGTTTTTTTAAACGAAGGCAAAAGCTTTGCTTCATCTCATTCATAAAGAAGGATCTACTAACAAAGTTCGACGAGATCCATTACACCTCCACAAATGGAAGCGAAAAGCCTAGTCTCACTGTATCAAATAACTCAAATGTTCTGTCCCCGCAGTAACCATCGCTGATAAATAGGCTGCTAGTGTGTGCGTGAGAGGAGCGGTTGAGTAGGCCAGCTACGTGAGAGGAGCGACTGAATAGAGCACCGAGAGTACCCACTAGGCCACTACACAGGTGTACTTCCCCTGCATTGATAGTACAATGATGGTTCTAGAGAACAGTAGTACCCTCCACTTCCAATTGTAGCTCCTTGGCCCTGAGATTCAAGAGTTCAAAACTGGTGCAATATACTAGACTAGACTAGAAGTACAGTACATCACACTACTAGTTGAGAAAAGTAGTACTAGTACTGCTATAGTACGAGTACGTACTCCTCCGTCACATAATGTAAGACGTTTTTTGACACTAGTTGGCGTGTACAAAAGATGGCAAAAACATACCCAAAATTTCTTAATCCATGTCAAAAACTACTACCTAGTGCCAAAATTTTCTTACTAGTGCTATTATTTACAGTATAATGCAATCCCATAACGTTACATAATGCTAGTACTAGTAGTAAATAATAGCCTCACCCCTTCGCTGTGGAACGATCTACAGTTGGAAGGGACGAGGCCCTGCGGTTACTACACTCTTATCTCCTCCTCGCCAGTTCCCCTCCCCCCGAAGAGAAGGAAGTTCGTCGCTGCTCCCATGGACTCGCCAGGCGGTTCTCCTCCTCGTCGGGGCTGGGAGACCTTGGACGAAGATCCTCTGGGAGAGATCGCACGCCGCTCCGACGTCCTCACCGCCGCAAGACTCGGTGCTTCCTGCACCAACTTTTTCAAGACGCTGCTTAAACAGGCATGGGAAAAGGCCATGCTTGTTGGTCTTCCATGGCTCCTGAGGAGAAGGTTCTTCTATGGGACAATCCTTCGAATAGTCCACCGCTCCCTGTCCATGGTTGCATGTTGACTCTGCTAGAGTTGCCGACATTGAGAGGTAGTCGGATTTTGTCTGATGAGCAGGTCAGTAATGGAGTTTCATCATGTAGTACTTAGTTATTCTATTTCCATCCCGTAATTTCTCCGCTGCCCACCGTCTTATATATAGGTCTGGGTCAGTGCCAACAAAGATTGGCTTGCATACCTCCGTCCGGATACCACCATCATTTTGCATAACATCCACATCAGTGCGGCCGTTCCGGTAGACCCCTTCTCCACCATTGGGATCGGCCTTCCGGACTAGCTGGGCTTGAATACGTATGATGATGCCTACATGAGATTGAAGAAGATAGCAATTGCGGACTCGCTGACAAAGCGACGCGGCTACGATGATTACTATCTCATTGCGGTGTTCGACATAAGGATTGCCAACAATGCAAGACGCAGTAACGGTAGAGGCTGGCGCATGTTGGCGGCGGCAGATTTGTACCCCTACATGTTCGAAGACGCCGTGCACCATCTAGGCCGCATCTTCGCGGTGACAAGCCAGGGGACTTGTTTCATCTGGTTGCCATCCTACGGTATGGGAGATTACAAACGGAATGCACAAACCATCATTTGCATCCCTAACGGTACTCCATTATTTTGCAGGGACCAGTCATCCCCCGAGCAAAAAAGATCATCGATCCTGGATGTGGGAAGCCGCGATTCGGTCTAACCTGGAACCTTGTAGCTGACTTTGGCATATTGGGATCAACTATCTTAGCAGTCGTTACCCATGGTACCACTGATGTGCAACATGGTCACACAATCTACCACGATCGGACTTTCACCATCTACCCAGGTATTCCATTTTTTAACTCTCTCGCCTTCTCTTTCATTGTTGTACTAGTAGTATACTTAGTAGTACTAGTAGGAGTACTTTTTACCTTGGAGGACGCGTATAGCTAGCTAGGCCCTTGAAGACTTGAACCCACTAGTTGCCACCATTTTTGTTTTTCCATGTCTTACTATCTCATCCATGTAGCCAAGAGTGGCTATATATAATAAGCCAGTTATTTTACTTCCTCTATACCGGAATAGCACTATTTGCTGCACAATATTACTGACCGCCATATTTGAGCACAACATTATTATGCATGGACCTTGACTATGTACGTCACCATGTGTCCAGATCTGGGAGGCCGTGTGTACCAGATGAACGGCGCCGAGTTCGACCCCCGTGATGCTACGTGGGTGCCGAGGAGCACTCTTGGAGAGTACTCGCTTTTCATCGGGGGCAGCTACCCCATTGTGAAGCGGATGCCACTTTCCATGCACGACACGGAAGGCCTGCCGTTCATGAAGCATGGTTGTGTCTTCAGTGTGCACCGCCGGATGAACGACATGCTGGGACACGCTATCCCTGATTTATGCCGCTTCAGCTTGACGAGTCTCCATCGTGTGGAACCGGACTAGAAAGATGCGACAATGATTCCTGTTTCCCACCGCTATGGATCGTGCCATCCATGAAGAACACCTGGGACGGGAACCTGGAGGAGGACATGCATGTAGCCCATCTATAACGTGTAAGTGGAGTACGGTAATTGTGAACGGTAGCGCTGTGAATATATGTAGACTAGTCGTGCACAAATTTATCACATGAATTTGAGATGAACATGTGTGGCATACTGGCATTTGTCCTTTAGAATTTATTACTAGTAAATGTGTTATGTGTACGTGCAACTTGTGTGGTTGTTGCACGGGCTCCAACATGCTCTTTAAGAAAAAAAAGGTGGCACAGCTTTGGATATACGTGACGTGGCGGCATCATACAGTAGCATCGCTCGCTATAGTTGTAGTACACTCCTACTAGGACGACAACTCCTATAAAACCTTGCGCTTGGCTCTTTGCCTCTTTGGGAGGTTCAACAGTTCATACTCGTGTGAACCTTGCACTTGGCTCTTCGCCTCTTCGAAAGGTCCAACAATGATGATACTACAGTACAATATGCTTCTGGCAATCTGACACCGATTGAACTGCTGCACGTCCACCACGAGGGAGAGGGCGAGGGCGAGGGAGAGGGAGAGGGAGAGGGCACTGTATTTAAAATCCTCTCCTCGTCCTGCGAACCACCACGCGCGTGGGCGAGGGAGAGGGGTAGTAAGCAAGTTTCTTCTCGTTCGGCGAGTTGATGGGACACATCAAAGCAGTACTAGTACTAGTAGTAGTCCATACCGCATCCTTTCCGATTAATATGGCTTAATTTGAAAGGAGAAAATACATCGGCGGTCAACGTATGTAACAATACGCTCTTTACGGTCAGTATATATAGTTTTGCGGCGATTATACGATCACTAGCTCATCGTAGAGCACCGTATTACACCCTACTGACCGGCCACATAGTCGATGTGGCACTTTGTTGACTGGTTAAATTGTCACCTGGTTTCTGGGTCCCACCTGTCAGTTGGCAGAGCAAAGAAATTAGTTAAACAAAACTTTATGCAGGCGCGACACGAGTCCAACCCCTTGCGCGCGAACCGCCCTGGCTGTGTATGTGAGTGCATGCACGTGTCCTCCCTCGGTCTTCCAACAAAGAGCGTACATCGGCTATAAAACAAAGAGTGTAGTACATGATGTACATCTAAAAATTCAATGCATTTAGCCTTTAATCTAAATCGATATTGATTGACTAATCCACCAACTTGTGCTGTAGGTATAGGCTACATGTCTATCCTTAATTACAGCATGCAACGGCCTTCATTTAATATTCTTATCTCAATGGTCGCATGCACACATAAGTCTGCTACTTTTGGGCGTTAATTATGCCCTGGTCAATGTGTAAATCTCTAAATGTACAGTCTTGAGAGTGAGCGTGTGTGTTGCGTCGTGTGCTGTGTGCCGCATGGGTGCGTGAGTGTTGCGTGCGTCCATGTGTACGTGTGAGTGTTGCATGTTGCATGCATGCATGCATGCATGGGGCTTACTCCCTCCCATTGACATGTTCATATTTCAAGCTTCCTCTGTTCCCTCCATATAGTGATACTCCCTCTGTTCCCAAATAGTACGGAGTAAAAGCCTCCCTCTATTCCCAAATACAGAGTATTTGTCGTTCTACAGATTTCAACAAGTGACTAGGTACGGAGCAAAATGAGTGAAGTGAGCGTAGAGGCATAGGGATACTGTAGAAAGGAAGGCCTCGCGATCCATTATTCCCCATCTCGGTCAGAGAGAACTATTCAACTAGTCTTCGCAGTGAAGTGACAATACACGCTGCAACAGATGGGACACGTAATTAATAAGCTGAACCAGCGTGTTGTTGTTACTAAATTAGCCTTACCCAGTACTGCCATCATTTTTGCCAGTAGAGCACGCTTCCGCAAATACGCCTACGCACCTCTGTCCTCCATTAACTGACATATGGGCCCTTTTGTGGTAGACCCACATGTCATCGGTGTAACTATTTACACTTCGAACGACGGTATATCCTGGTAGTAGTACTAGTAGAATTGAGACTTAATGCACTTTCTTCCCCGTCTTCCACTCTTCTTCCTCCTCTCTTCTTCTTCCTCCTCTCTTCCCCATCGTCGACCGCACACCATTTACCCCCGCTCACTGCTTGCTCGCCCGCGCCATCGTCCCTGGTAGCTCGCGCGTACCATACCACCCCGCTCACTCCTCGGCCACACGAGGAGAAGCTTCTTCGCTCGCCCGCCTGAGTCCACTTCCCCGCTGGCTCGCAGGCGACGAAAAACCCAATGGTAGAACCGACTGACACGCAGAGCCGCGATTGGAATTCCCTCCGCGATGTTCTCTTGGAGCAGATCTGTAGTCGTATGGACCTACTCAGCACCGTCCGTCTGGCCGCATGCTCGATGTCTTTGTACCATCTACTCGTCTGCAACCGGACGGCTCTTTTCAAGACACCCTGGTTGCTGATGCCTGATCCTCGCAGGTGGCCCAGACACCGACTTGATGATTCTACAGAGGTTGCCGTGGTGCCCCTCGACATGCTACCAGTACCCGTCCACCTGTCCTTCATGTGCGCCCACTACTGGGAGGGCATGAAGGCCAACTGGATCGTCCTCATCCACCACACTGGTAGTCCTTGGCGTCTCGTGGATATCTACACCTAGTGAGAGATCACCCTTCCATCGTTGGATACCGCCGCCATCGAGCGTCGCGGCCCGCCGGACACTCCTGCCTACTATGCACGAGACGCATCAAGCTTTTGGCTCGACCTCTGTCTGCAGAAAGTTGTAATCTGCGAAGTACCCACACCATCAGAAGACTACATGGATTACAAGCTCATTGCCTTGTTCAACATAGGATTAGTCTATCTGGAATCCGGTCGCCATACATGGTTATGGCTCATCATCAATCCTGTTGAGGCAACATTTCTGTCTGATGCTATAGTGCATGATGGCATTGTTTACGCGGTCGACGCACAGATTGGCTGCCTATACTGGTGGAATCTATCGTCGTGTAATTGTTCTATCTCATCTCATCTTTAACTTATGAATACGACTGCCTGTTCATTTGTTAAAAATTTAGAATGCATAGCATGTGTATAACCACATCATTGCTATATGTTCCTCTCATTTCCTAGATTTTTATGACCACACATGTTATTGTTAGAGTTGATATGAGAACAATTGGCATCTAATGATTGTTAGAATACATATTATGAGCATAACATCATGATTGCTATATGTTACTCTCGTTTACAAGATTTTTATAACAACACATGTTATTGCTTAGAGTTGATATGAGAACAGTAGTAGTAAGTACTATGGTAGAATATGAGTAGGCGCTGTCCTAGCTGTTTTCCTCTCATTATTACATGATGTTTGAACCATGACATATTGCTAGAATATGAAAGCCATTGGCTTATTTTTTTAACTTGGGGTATGATTATGACCACGCATTGCAATTCTCTGTCTATGATATGTGTCACTGTTATAATAATCTTAATTCCACACATACTCTGAACATGATTGTTTATTTTTGTCCTTTTGGTCTCCAATTTGAATTGTTGCAGGAGACGCAAATGCGCTGGCCTTCGTGATTCCATGACCTGGAATTATACCAGCCGATGGGTGGTGGTTTATCGCTCGTTCAGCTGACGGCGGTCATTTGATGCTCATTCGCACATACCAAATTGACCAAACATTACATCAAACCACATGCAGTACAATGCATGGGGCGTTCATGACATTGATGGCTATGGCTGCTTCATGTTCGAGAAAGATCCCAGCTTCGTTGGGCCAGGCGTATTCAACTGGAGGCGGGTTTACAGCCTCGGCAACCACTCCTTGTTCCTCGGGCTCAATTATCCGATCATCCAACCAATCATCGACCATATCACTGGTGATGATTACTGTGCTATGCAACTTCCATTCGCGAGGGGGGTCTGTGTTTACACATCATACCATGGGTTTCATGAATCACCATATCCAGAGATTCGTCAACACAGCTTGTTACCAGATAATCTTCAGTGTGTGAAAGGCATCAAGCTTCCATGCGATGGATGGCTTTTGCAAACCCGACATGCGGTGATGTGGTTCATGCCAACAGCAAATATGCACAACTTGATACGTGCTGATATCTAGACTGAGCCATGTATTCTGCTGCTGTAGCACGACCCTCTTTTGTTGGATATTATGTACTGTTGTTAGTTTGAAGCACTCCTCTGGTTTGAAGGATAGATACCTTCCTGGGATCAAGTGCATCCTAACTCACCTGCGCAGGATGTACTGATAATTATGATGGAGATGATGTGTAGGAGCCATATATATACATATATATCAGTTAGGCTTGAAGTGCGTACTTGTTAGTTAAACCTATGTATAATTGTGACACCAAATAAGATTAGTAAGTAGTACAGTAGCAGTACTAGTATACGTCAGTCAAATTATTCATCATGTCCACACATTGAATTGACGTGACAACACGCTGCGCGTGAGGTGACACAAGAATCCCGGCGGCGTGTTCGGGTATTCTGCACTTCAGATTTGGAGTACCACTTATCTGTCGAAATCTTTCGTCATTCACTTAAAACTGTCGATTGATCATACATTGAGGACCATATAACTGGATACGCCAAAGTGAGTGTTGACAGCGCGAGATTTTATTCTCTCATCAATTTGTTCATACCAACCATCGACAGCGAGCACGGCATATGCTACACCCAACCTGAGAAACTTTCTGGTAAGACACCGATCGGCCGTCTACTTGCACAAACATATTCCTTTGTTTATAGCTCTATTTTTCTTTTTAGACGCAGACCTGGTGAAGCAATTACAAGTTGACAGTTAATAAAAAGTGAAACAAGTGATGCAACATGCCAAAGATGATATGAAAATGCCAACTAGGTACACTAAAACCTGTATTCCACAATACTGCAGGTATCACACTGAGTGGCCTAAGGAAGCATTTCTTCCAGCGCAATTCCAGGGCGTTCAAAAGGGGCATGTGGACGCGTCGCAAGATACAGTCGGAGTGCGGTATCCATGCGATGTGGCACAAGACCGGCAATACCTTGCCGGTGATGGTGAACGGACGGCAGACGGGCAGCAAAAAAGGTTCTGGTGCTACACACCAACAAGAACTTCGACCAGTAGAGGCCAACTCTGTGATGCACCAGTACCACCTTAGGGACCTGGATCAGGAGAAGGAGTGGGAGCTGGTCCTCTGCAAGATTTTCTACCAGACGAACACTAGGGCCAGGAGTAAAAAGATTAAGTTAGTTTGGTATTGGTAGTTGTACTACCTTGTCGTCCGCAAGTTGGTATTGTTGTTAACAATCTTTTTTGTATGAACTTGCATTTGCTTCCAACCATCATGCCGAGGGTCGACGTGGATATAAAGCTGAATCATTTGTTTCGAAACAAATTTTCAGGCACCTGATTTTTATTTGATGGGTAGCATAAGCACCCGCCGTTCGAATTCCCAGTTCTCCAATTTTTTTGAAACAAGTGCATGCACTTATTATCATGATAAAAAACAATATCCGTGCTGCATCCCTGTTATCAGTTTGTACTTGCAGAATTCTCTCGTTTATTGAGCCCGTATATTGTTTTTTCAGGTCGAGCAAGTTTCAACTGGGCTGTAGACTGCCCAGGGTTAGTTTTGTTTTTAACAGGCCCAGCCCATGACGACAACGGGGCACAAAGATCCAGCAGGTATCTACTGGCCTCTGGCCCACCAGCGTTAGTTATATTTTGTCTTACAACATCTGCAAGCAGTTTTTTTACTGAATCAAACACACAGCCCAGTTTTATTTTCCTCTTGAAACGCATGTCCTACATCCGTTTTCTAATCTCTACCTATAGTGTTAATAGTTCATATACACATATCATTATATTGAAAACACATAAAATTTTCTTTTCATATTTACATCCTTATTTTTGTTGTTTTTTCCCACCCAGCGCTGATTTTTTTACCACTGGTTTTCCCTTAAACCAACTCAATTGTCCCACATCTTATTTGCTTACAAAAACAAAACAATTTTTTTGGCAAATCAAAAAGTTCTTAAAAATGTTTATCATTTCGGGATTACAACAGTTCGGACTCTACCGAAATATGCAAAGTAAGGTTGAACTTTTTGACCGTGGTCCTGGGAAGAAAATGGGCTGTAATAAATTACTTAAGAATTAGCAAATGGGTTGCAAATTATAAAAAATAGCAAATGGGCTTTATGTTGTCTGCCACAGATTTGGAGGCTAACTTGTGGGCCTACTAAGTTCAGGCGTACACAAATTTTCTCAAAAAAGAAACTTAGTCAACAATCGACTCTACCAGCGTCAGACCGTTAGATGTCAATCTAACGGCAATCGTGCTTCTTCAGTCTCTGATCTTCCTGCCCCAGCCGCCCAAACCAGCGTCATCGGAACCGCCTGCTCCCGCCTCCCATGGCCGGCAGTGCTGCCGGGCAGGCCTCACGGCCCCATCATACTCGCATCCCTAGCCTGTCTATCCCTCTACTCACCCACACCTCCTGTTATTTTCTGGCGACGACAGCCGAACCAGTAACCCTCGTACTCTACACCGCGTGGGCAGCCACTGCCGTGTCTTCCCCGGCTTCGTGTTGTTCCCTTTGTATGGCTCGCCGTCGTCCACCGCCCTGGTGCTCTTGGGACGGCGTGGTCAACGATGTCCATCCAACGATTATAGTGCTTCTTCAACCTCTGGTCTTCTTGCCCCAACCGCCCAAAGCTGCGCTGGTCGTGCCACATGCTCCTGCCTCCCATGGCCGGCTGTGCTGCCGCGGAGGCCTCACCATCCCCATACTACTCCTACCGCTGGCCAGGCCATCCCTCCACTCACCCACTCCCCCGGTAATTCTGCGGCGATGGCAGCCTCACACCGCAGCCGAACCAGTGAACCCTCGTACTCCTCTCCGCGTGGGCATCCACTGCCGCGTCTTCCCCGGCTCTGCGTCGTCCCCTTCCTAGGCCTCGCCGTCGTCCACCGCCGTGGTGCTCTCGGCGCGGCGTGGTCAATGTGGTCAATGACCGACTTCCATCGGAAGAGTACTGTACATGGAGAGGCTGACAGCTGGGTCCATGGCAGCCGCAAGGAAGTGCCTCCTTATTACGCGCAAAATAATTATTCCTCCACCTGATAGCAGGGACTCGCCGGATGGGCCACTAGTATTTCGCGGAAAAACGTTTCCCCCTTGACTGCTGGGACCCACCGGACGGGCCACCGTATTTTGTGAAAAAAATGTTTGCCCCTGACTGCCGGGACCCACCGGACGGACCACCATATTTCGCGAAAAAAACATTCCCCCCGCTGTCAGCTCAGACCCATCGGAAGTGCCTCCTTATTACGCACAGAAAAATGAATACCCCCCTGCTAGCTGGGAACCACCATGGTGGGAGGCTGACTTGTGGGCCTACTAAATTGATGGGGACGAAGGGCTTTGTCAACTTAGTCAATATGAACGATTCTATCTCCAGTGACCGTACGATGTCCATCCAACGGCAGTCGTGCTTCTTCAATCTCTGCTCTTCCTGCTCCAGCCGCTCAAACAAGCGCCGGCGGGACTGCCTGCTCCCTCCTCCCCGCGGCCGGCTGTGCTATTGCGCAGGCCTCACCGCCCCACCGTCCTCCTATCGCTGGCCTAGCCATCCCTCTACTCACCCACACCTGCTGTTATTCTCCGGCGAGGGCAGGCGAACCAGTAAACCCTCGTACAGTCGTACTCCCCTCCGAGTGGGAAACAACTGCCGAGTCTTCCCTGCCTCCGTGTCGTTCCCTTCCTAGGCCTCGCCGTCGTCCACCGCCCTGGTGCTCTCGGCACGGCCTGGTCAACATGGTCATCAACCGACATGCATCTGAAGTGGACTGTACGTGGAGAGGCTGACAGCTGGGTCCACGGCCGCACGCAAGGAAATGCCTCCTTATTACAAGAAAAATAATGATTCCTCCACCTAACATCGGGGACCCACCGAAAGGGCCTTTGTATTTCGCAAAAAAAAACGTTACCGCCGCTGACAGCTCAGACCCACCAGCTATATCTTCGCACGCAAGGAAGTGCCTCCTTATTACGCACAAAAAAATGAATACTCCCCCTGTTAGCTGGGACCCAGTATAGTGGCAGGCTGACTTGTGGGCCTACTAAGTTGACGGGGACGGAGGGCTTTGTCAACTTAGTCAATATGCCCGATTCTAGCTCCAGTGACCGTACGATGTCCATCCAACGGCCGTAGTGCTTCTTCAACCTCTGGTCCTCTTGCTCCAGCCGCCCAAACCAGCGCCGGTCGTGCCGCGTGCTCCTGCCTCCCGTGGCCGGCTGTGATGCCACGGAGGCCTCACCGCCCCCTAGTACTCCCATCGCTGGCCAGGCCATGCCTCTACTCACCCACACCCCATGATATTCTGCGGCGATAGCAGCCTCACACCGCAGCCGAACTAGTGAACCCTCGTACTCCTCTTCGCGTGGGCATCCGCTGCTGCGTCTTCCCCGGCTCCGAGTCGTCCCCTTCCTAGGCCTCGCCATCATCCACCGCCGTGTTCCTCTCGGTGCGGCGTGGTCAACGTGGTCAAGGAACGACTTCCATCAGATGTAGACTGTACATGGAGAGGTTGACAGCTGGGTCCACAGCCGCAGCAAGGAAGTGCCTCCTTATTACGCGCAAAATATTGATTCCTCCACCTGACAGCGGGGACCCACCGGACGGGCCACCGTATTTCATGAAAAAAATGTTCCCCCCTGACTGCTGGGACCCACCAGCTACATCTTTGCACACAAGGAAGTGCGTCCGGGCAAAAAAATGATTCGCCCCCCTGACTGCTGGGACCCACCAGCTACATCTTCGCACGCAAGGAAGTGCGTCCAGGCAAAAAAATGATTCACCCCCCTAACTACTGGGACCCACCAGCTACATCTTCGCAGGCAAAGGAAGTGCCTGACAGTCGGGACCCACCTGGTCGAAGCGTACGTAGCATTGTCATTCTAGTCGCGAACATGTACGTACATATATACTGGTCGATGTAGAGGCGCACACGTGTCGTAGTAGAGGCGCGCACGTAGCATGTACACGTACGTACAGCGGCCAGGGTGCAAGAAAGAAAATATGGCCACGTATGTGTACATATGGGCGGGGTCTCGAACGCCTATCGCGCATACGTACGGCAAGGGCTCGTGTGCATGACTGGGTCGGAACGGAGAAACAACGTCGTCGTCGTGTTCATGAGGAGGCAACTGAATGCGTCGTGTTCATGGGGAGGCAATGAAATGCGTCGTGTTCATCGGGAGGCAACAGAACGTGTGGGAGCCAACCTGCTGGGTCGGAACGGAATGCGTTGGTCGTGTTCATCGGGAGGGCTTGGACGGAACAGGCGATGGAAACGAGGCCTGGCGTACCGCAAAACAGAGGAAACGGCCTTGTGTTCGACCGGCCACGTTCGAAACGGGATCCTGTTCATCGGGAGGGGTCTGGCGTACTGCAAAACGGAGGAAACAAACCTCCTACGGTCGAAACGGGGGTCCTGTTGATCGGGAGAGATGTGGCGTACCGCAAAACGGACAAACCGGACCTCCTACGGTCGAAACGGAGGTCCTGTTGATCGGGAGGGGTCTGGCATACCGTAAAACGGACGAAACGGACCTCCTACGGTCGAAATGGGGGTCCTGTTCATCGGGAGGGGTGTGGCGTACCGCAAAACGAGACACCACGGGATACTGTTCATCTCCACCGTCGACCTCCTCCAGCCTCCACGGGCTACCGTCGACCTCCTCCAGCCTCCACGGGCTCCTGTTCATCCAGCCTCCATCGCGCGCTACTCCACCGGATAGTGTTCAACCACCCCGCCATCGTCTACTGTTCATCCAGCCCTCCACACCACGGGGTCCTGTTCAATCACCCCTCCACGAGAACCCCTCCACCGTCTACTGTTCATCCAGCCCTCCACACCACGGGGTCCTGTTCAACCACCCCTCCACGGGCACCCCTCCACCGTCTATTGTTCATCCAGCCCTCCACCACACCACGGGGGTCCTGTTCATCCAGAGGCAACGCCATCGCTCACTGTTCATCCACCCCCCTCGCAACGCTCACTGTTCATCCCAGAGGCAGCATCGATCGGCTTCAGTTAGCAGCAGTAGCGAAGGAATCGCTCGATCGGGTTCAGTTAACAGCCATCGATCGATCGCTCGGGTTCAGTAACGCGTAGCCTGCAGTGCAATCGCTCGGGTTCAGTTAGAACCCAACGCCTCGCTCGGGTTCAGTTAGAGCCAACGCCTCACACACACGCGCGTGCGTGTATGAGAGAAACGTGCATCGCTCGGCCCCCGACCTCCCACCGTAACCGGGAACTCCCCGAAATTTTCCTCGCCCTCGCTTCTACCATGGTTTTTTCCGTCATGGACGGCCCAAAGAATGTCATGCAGCTGCGTCTCCGGCCTGCCCAGGATGAAAAGCCGATTTTCTGTCATGATTTTTTGTCATAGAAGTAGGAGCCCACCACATCTATGATGACACCGGGTTTTGTCACAATTATCGTCATAGAAGTGTCATATGTATGACAGAAAAAAATTCGTTCGGCCCAAAATGTCACGGATGTGTCTTTTTTTTGTGGTGATATGACTTAAGTTTTGGCCAAGCTGGATTGTCTGGCTCCTGTGCTTATGCCCTACGTTCCCGTTAGTTTGGCGAGGGCATAAAGGGAGCACCTCTGCGATTGTTACTACTGGGTCATCCGGATGTGTACCTCAGACTGGGTGAAGTCAAAAGCTAGCGTTCTTAAGGGAATATTCGGTCGGCGGACTAAAGATGTTTTTTACTCATTACACTATGAACCCCCCAGATGTTACGTATACTGCAATTTTTCAATCACAGTTCGGGCATGCACGTTGACGCATGCTCACCCAGGGAAAGGAACCCTTAACAGAACTATTCTCTCTGGAAGATGTTTCTTACATTCACAATGTAATATAACCTAGCTAGCCAGATACAACTTGTCTGTTCAAGCAACTATGACCCCTACTCCTGGTTTCCATGCATACCCCGGTTTATTTTGCCGCTCAGGTATTCGGAAACACTCCGCACCTTTGGGTCCAGAGGTCGAAGCGAAAAGGTTTGCCATGACAATTATTTTACAATCCGGCTAGGGACAAATATGTCAAGGAAAGTACATAGTCACTTGGACTCAAAAATTTCCTCTTCTATGCCGTCCAACAGGCTGTCTAGCTTACAATCTTGTTGAGAATATTTTGCAGCTACTTTTACCTAGTCATATACCAAACTAGTGGGAATTTCTTTTCCATCTGACCCTAAAGGTCCGACCCGGGCTATATGATTCAGATCAAGCTTGGTATACCATGTTTTCACCATGGGCCAGGCCTCTTGCGCACCTTCCCGGCAGGCTGATATCTTCCATAATCGGAAACGCCGCCACGCTCCCTTAAATAGCTGTACAAGCTCCTCCATACTTCCTGGAGGGGCGACGGATGGTCATAAGGCCTTGGCAACACTTCACATCGCCTTCGGAGCTCGCTCGTGCATTTGCGACAGCTCTTGTAGAAGATCGCCCGAAGATCCGGACATCTCCTCTATGGGACGGCCATTCAGCATACCTACAGACATAACTCTGTCAGTTCCTTTCCTCGCCAAATTACACAGAGGTAAGTTTGAACACATACTAAATATGCTGCCACACAGCCTCTTATTTTCCTTCATGGAGTCAGCCAGCTAGGCCCGCACATCTTTGAGTTCTTCGCCCAGCTGGGTGTTGGAATCCTGGAGTTTGTTTTTCTCCTCCCTGACCCATGTCAGTATACGTTCGGCCACGGCCAGTTGCCTTTTGGCTTCTTGTTCACTTGCTTGTGCGACTTCCAGTGCCTCTCCCGGATGATCTGACAATCCTGCCATAAAATATGCAACTGTGTTAGCATTGCTGGTATATAATTCTATTTTTCTCGATGGAGGGACACATTACCAGGCGTTGCCTTCTGGGATTTCTCTAGTTCGGCTGTCGTAGAAGCTAGCTAGGTTCGACACTTTTCCAGGTTGTTCTTCTCCGTAAGCACCAGGTTGTTCTTCTCCGTATGCATCACCTGAGCTGAAGGCATTGAATGCCTCTTTTGTAAAGCCATGGTCGCAAAGAGCGGCCCTCCGGCACCGATGGTTCATGGCGCTCTCCACTTCTGAGTTTGTGATGGACACATCATCCGGATCCTCTACCAAAGGAAAATCCGGCGGCATTCCCGTATCAGCGCTTGTTGTTATGGCAGGATCTGGAACCTGCCTGTGGGGAGTGTGACTAGCAGGACTCCTTGACATAGTCCAGCGAACACTCTTCCTGATAAGACACGAGCAGATAATGTCACAGTTGGATGTGACTGCCAAAGGGCATATTTACAAAGCCATACCTCTTTGATGATGGCTCCGATGTGTCTTCGCTTGCCTTACTCTTTGGAAGCTTGCCCGGTGTGGGCGCCGCTCTCTTTGGAGTTGCCTCTGGTGCGGGATGGCGCGCTGAGCGCCTCCCCTTTGGATCACAAGATAGTGCGGTGGGTGAGGCAGAATAAGGAAGCTCTTTCGGAGGAGGTGTCTCCTGATTACTTACATGTGAGGCAGGAAGAAGACTGGGATAGTCGGCGGTGATGGCCACTTCTATGCCATCATAGCTCGCCTGGTAGAACACCCCATCCTTGAGCTCAACGAATATATCTGGATCATCTTTGAATCCGGGGTCAAAGTCTCAGTTGTGGTCCTCTGGCTGTGGGGTGGGGCTGTGGAGCCCCTTGATGATCTCCCGCCATTCCAGTTACAAATGGACAGATTAATGTCCATGGAAAGTGACTCAGGGAGTAGATTGAGTAGAGTAGTGGGATTGGAACTCACCCAGCCAGGAGGATTGTACATGGAAAATCTGTCTCGGTGCTTAATATGAATGAATTCCTCTTTCTCTCCTTTGTATAGTTCGGCCAGTATTTTAGCCAAAGCGGCGGGGGTGTCCGGACCCTTCCGACCGCAGCAGGAGGCGTCATCTTCCCCATTATAGTGCCACATGGGAAGCCTTCTGTATTGGGGTGGCTGAACCCCTCGTACTATGGAAGTCGCCATTACCTCGACTATTGGTAATCCGGACTGGGCGAGCGTCTTTATCTTGCTCATCAATTGACAGACTTCTACGCTATCTTCCTCCTTAAGGCTCTGAGGGCGCCAGTTGTGGCGTTTCTCCAACAGAACGCTTGAAAATTCGGGAAGACCCATTTGGACTAGGTCGGGAAGGGCGATGTCCTCGATATAGAACCATTCAGAAGGCCAGTCTTCGGATGCCTTGTTCGGCGTGCCGGATAGGTATCCCGTCCCGGCAATGCGCCATACCTCGGCTCCGCCCACTTCAAATATTGATCCCTCTTGGCTATGAGGGACAAGGCAGAATAGTTTCCTCCATAATTCAAAATGGGCCTCACAACCCAAGAATAGCTCACAAAGGGCAACGTAACCCGCGATGTGCAAGATGGAGGCAGGAGTGAAATTGTGCAGTTGCAGGCCATAATACTCCAGAATCCCTCAGAGGAACAAGTGGATTGGAAATCCAACGCCTCCCAACAAGTAGGGAACGAAGCACACTCGTTCCTCCTGGATGGATTGGGGAAATTCTCCGCCTGAGCCCCGCCGTTGAAGGAAGTCAATCCTACTCGAACGTGGACTAGATCCACAGGGGAAGAATTCCCTGTGTCGGCAGCTTCACTAGTTGACTATGGGGTATAGAACATTTCTCCCAATCGCCTTTTCCGGGGCCGTAGGGACGGGAGGAAGAGATGGGAGCGCTAGCCATGTTGGAATAGTTTCTCCTAGCAAGCTCCGAGGATTCTTCGCTTGGTGTGGAATGGATCTAAAGATCCCAATCTCTTTAAAAAGACGCCTTTCTTACATGGTCAGGGTGATATGTGCAAAAATACCCCAACCTCTTGTATTCGCTTGATACGTGGAAGCTGAAGTCATGAAGGTGCGAAAGCCGATGGGCGTGACATTAAATGGAAAGCCGAATACGGCTCTTTAAGTCAGGTACCTTGAGGTAATCGGAGGAGGAACTCGCCTTGCAATGCCGAAGTCAATTTGCGCGGCGAACACATCATCATTGAGAGATTGGTTCGGGGGCTACTGAGGGAGTCCTGGATTAAGGGGTCCTCGAGCGTCCGGCCTGTTGACATGGCCAGACTGATGG
The DNA here is from genome assembly GCF_002162155.2 of Triticum dicoccoides. NCBI lineage: Eukaryota > Viridiplantae > Streptophyta > Magnoliopsida > Poales > Poaceae > Triticum > Triticum dicoccoides. Next base: position 491,924,123 of record NC_041393.1, on the reverse strand, counting down.
GTGCTACGTCTTGAGCTTGCGTTCATTTTTCTTGAAGAGGAAAGGGTGATGCAGCAATAGTAACGTAGGTATTTCCCTCAGTTTTCGAGAACCAAGGTATCAATCCAGTAGGAGGCTCCTCAGAAGTCCCACGCACCTACACTAACAATCTTTCCTATCCACTTTACCGAGGGGAGAGAACTCAAAGATAACTCAAGCTAGACAGAAAGGTGCAAAAGTCCACAGTTTCTTAAGGATCCTTTAAGCAAGTAGGTTAAGGTTGTCATTTAGCTTCAATTTCTTCAGTCTGATTTACGGATTCGCAATGGGGCCGAGGGCCAACCTTAGTTGACTGACAATGACAAAGTCGCAACCAACGCAATAAAGGGGTTGTCAATCCCTTCATGGCCACTTGCGAAAGTGAGACCTGATAGAGATAATATGATAAGATAAATATATTTTTGGTATTTTATAATATAGATTGGAAAAGTAAAGATGCAAATAAAAGTAGATTGAAAGATTATATGATAAAAGATAGACCCGGAGGCCATAGGTTTCACTAGTGGCTTCTCTCAAGATAGCATAAGTATTACGATGGGTGAACAAATTACTGTCGAGCAATTGATAGAAAAGCAAATCACTATGACATTATCTAGGCATGATCATGTATATAGGCATCACGTCCGTGACAAGTAGACCGACTCATGCCTGCATCTACTACTATTACTCCATACATCAACCGCTATCCAGCATGCATCTAGAGTATTAAGTTGATAAAGAACAGAGTAACGCATTAAGGAAGATGACATGATGTAGAGGGATAAACTCACACAATATGATATAAACCCCATCTTTTTATCCTCGATGGCAACAATACAATACATGCCTTGCTGCCCCTGCTATCACTAGGAAAGGACACTGCAAGATTGAACCCAAAGCTAATTGAGGGAGTCCTGGATTAGGGGGTATCTGGACAGCCGGACTATATACTTTGGCCGGACTGTTGGACCGAGAAGATACAAGACTCAAGACTTTGTCCCGTGTCCGGATGGGACTCTCCTTTGTGTGGAAGACAAGCTTGGTGATCCGGATATTATATTTCCTTCTTTGTAACCGACTCCATGTAAACCCTAGCCCTCTGTGGTATCTATATAAACCGGAGAGTTTAGTCCTTAGAGACAGAATCATAATCATCATAGGCTAGCTTCTAGGGTTTAGCCTCTACGATCTCGTGGTAGATCAACTCTTGTAAAACCCATATCATCAATATCAATCAAGCAGGAAGTACGGTTTTACCTCCATCAAGAGGGCCCAAACCTGGGTAAAACATTGTGTCCCTTGCCTCCTGTTACCATCAGCCTTAGACGCACAGGTCGGGACCCCCTACCCGAGATCCGCCGGTTTTGACACCGACATTGGTGCTTTCATTGAGAGTTCCTCTGTGTCATCGCTGCATTGCTCGATGGCCTGTCTCTTTGTCAAGGACAACATCACCTCTGGGGGAGCGCTGGCTGTAGGCCAAACGCTCCGACTAGGCGGCTTCGTCATGGCCGCCCGATCGACTGCCACACCGACGATGACCTCTCGGGTCATCACGAATAGCCTCCATGTCGATTCAGAACTCGCCGAACAGATGGATCCAAGGGAGCTCTCCTCCCTTAATGAGCTCTTGGATCGCATCGCCGCTTTGGGAGTCGCCACAGACTATGACCGGATTGGGCTTAAACCCGACCAAAGGGATATTAAATCCCCGCCAGTCACCCATGAGATAGCGGTAGTGGAGGAGCCTCATATGGATTATCCCTCTATTTTGAGGATGAATTATGTCTGGATTACCGAGCTCTTTGAGTCGGATACCCGCTCACGGGAGGACATGACCCAGACCCCAGACTTAGAATCGGGTATCGGGCAGCACCTCGGATCCCGAGCTATCAAGCCCGGAAGCTCCTCTACCCCTAGGCGTTAGATTGGATCAGAATCCAGATTCAGCTACACCCACCCACCCAGACTTAAACCGTCTCTCCCATATCAGACAAGAGCCCCAAGAGACAGTACATCGCTACTGGGCCAGATTCCTCCTTGTGCTAAACAAGGTCAAGGACTGTCGTGAGGAAGACGCAATCTCACTTTTTTGCAAAAATTGCGCGAACAAAGGGATCCTTAATGCTATAAGTCACCGTGACATAGTACACTTTGCTGACTTAGTAGCCATAGTGCAGAAGTACTGTGTGATGGAAAGCGCCTGGAAAACCCAAACAGAATTTTGGGATAGTCCGGCTCTCACTAAAACCTTTGTCTGAACTAAACGGGCGAACTCTCGTAAGTCAGCTGATCCAATCCCCAAGAAACCAAAGCCCACCCCAGGACGTGGAACCGTATTGGAAGAATGGCTCAATGGGCCATGTAAACTCCACAGCACGTCGGACACTACACCAACACATAGCCTTAGAGCATGTTGGATACACCGGCAGGTAGCAAAAAGTGGCGAGGATCTTCTTGTAAGCCATAAAGCAGAACAACATCCCGCCAAAGAAGACAATACAGTACTGACAGTCTTTGAGACTTTCGCCTCAAACAATAGGCGTAAGCGAGCTCATCGAAATTTCGCTAAAATCTGCCACGTGGCAAAAATAAATCTGTGGAACGACACTGCTATAACTTTCAGTGCCCGTGATGAACCTCAATTCCAGACAGTCCGGGCACCAGCTGCTTTGGTCCTTAGCCCAATCATGGACGGCTTTCGGCTCACTAAAGTACTCATGGACGGCGGAAGCGGATTAAACTTGATCTACAAAGAAACACTCAACAAGATGGAAATTGATAAAAGCCGCATTGAGCAAAGCGTCACAACATTCAGAGGAATCATCCCTAGTCGGGAAGCACGGTGTGCGGGAAAAATCACACTCGATGTGGTATTCGGCACTCCGGAGAATTACAGGTCCGAAGAAATCACATTCCAAGTGGCTCCTTTCAGCAGCGGATACCACGCCCTTTTAGGGCGGGACACGTTCACAAGCTTTCAAGCTATACCCCATTACGGGTACATGAAGCTTAAAATGCCCGGACCCAATGGAATTACCACTCTAGCCAGTGATCCGGACGTCGCACTTCGCGCCGAAAATAAAACCGCAGCACTAGCCCTAGAAGCATTATCCGAAGCTCTAGTAGCCAAAGAACTAACAACGCTGCGTGCCACCGCGGACAGGGACGACGTGATACTCGACAAGCGACCCAAGTCCACCTTATTTAAACCCGCAGACGAGATAGTCAAATTCCAGGTCCATCCAACAGACCCCATGAAGACAGCTTCCATTGGGACACAATTGATCCCCACAATGGAGGCCACACTACGAGACTTCCTACGCGAGAATTGGGACATTTTCGCCTAGCACCCTTCGGACATGCCGGGCATCCCACGCAGACTGGCCAAACACAGCCTCAATATACTGAAAGGATACAAGCCTGTCAAACAGACTCTTAGGCGCTTCTCAGAGCCCAAACGACAAGCCATGGGGGAAGAGCTAGCCAAGCTACTTGAGGCCGGATTCATCAGAGATATCAAGCATCTGGATTGGCTGGCGAATCTGGTAATGGTACCGAAGAAGGACAAATCCTGGCGCCTATGCGTCGACTTCAAAGACCTCAACAAGGCTTGCCCCAAGGATCCCTTCCCCCTCCCTCGCATCGACCAAATCATCGACGCCACCGCAGGACACGACTCACTGTGTTTCCTCGACGCATACTCTGGATACCATCAAATAAATATGGCAGAGTCCGACCAAGCTGCAACGGCCTTCATAACGCCATATGGTCCTTTCTGCCTCAACACTATGCCTTTCGGGCTTAAAAATGCCGGCGCAACCTATCAAAGCATGATTCAAACATGCCTAGAAAAGCAAATCGGCAAAACAGTGGAGGCATATGTGGACGGCGTGGTCATAAAAACAAGACACGTTGAAACCCTAATAGACGACATGAGGCTTAAGTTCGATAACCTCCGAACATACGACATCAAGCTAAACCCAGAAAAATGTGTTTTCGGTGTACCCTCTGGGAAGTTGCTCGGCTTCATTGTTTCCAATAGAGGAATTGAAGCAAATCCGGCAAAACTCCGAGCTCTGTCGCAGTTGGCTATCCCAATAGACCTCAAGCATATCCAGAAACTAGCTAGATGCGTGGCTGCCTTAAGCCGCTTTATCTCCCGATTAGGAGAAAAGGCATTACCTCTTTACCGCCTTCTTCGGCGCACCGAACACTTCGTGTGGACGGATGCGGCCGCGGCCAGACTGGACGAAATAAAAACCTTATTGGCCAGTAATCCAGTCCTAACAGCGCCAAATACTGCCGAACCTATGCTATTGTACATAGCCGCAACACATCAAGTTGTGAGCGTAGTGCTCGTCATCGAACGAGAGGCTGACGGATACAAATTCCCGCTTCAGAAGCCGGTATATTACGTATCCACGGTACTCACCCCATGCAAATACCGATACCCACACTATCAAAAGATAGCATACGCGGTCTTCATGGCATTTCGGAAGCTACGACACTATTTCCAGGAGTGTTTGATTACGGTGGCCTCCGAAGTACCGCTCAACGACATAATAAACAACCGCGAAGCTACGGGACGGATTGTTAAATGGGCCATCGAGCTCCTTCCGTTCGACATAACATACGAACCACGGCATGCCATTAAGTCGCAAGTACTTGCTGACTTTGTCGCCGAATGGACAGAAGCTGAACTACCTAAAGAATACGGCGCATAGTCCAACTGGATCATGCACTTCGACGGCTCTAAAATGCTGGCTGGATTGGGAGCAGGTGTAGTACCGACGTCTCCCACCGGAGACACGGTCCAATACATACTCCAAATATTATACATAGACTCCAACATTGCAGCCAAATACGAGGCTCTGTTGCATGGTTTTTGGATGGCAGTCTCTATGGGCATTCAACGACTAGAGGTGCGCGGGGATTCAAACCTCGCAATATCACAAATAATCGGACACTTCGATGCCAAGGATCCGAAAATGGCGGCCTACCACAATTCGGTCCTCAAGATGTCAGCTAGGTTCGAGGGGCTTGAATTCCACCATGTGGCTCGAGAAAACAAGCAAGCAGCGGATATCCTCGCCCGCATCAGCGCTAAACGCGACCCTGTCCCACCTAACAAATTCCTGGAAAGGCTGTTCAAGCCATCCGTGGTATGGGAAGGGGAGTCCGGCAACACTAGCACGGATCCAAATACACCCCCAGATTCCAAATCATCAGACATAATCGGAGGCTCCGCCACCGAAATAACACATTCGGCCCATGAAATCATGGCTGTAATCGCCTCTGGAATGAGCCTTTCTTGGCCTACCTAAATAGGCAGGAGCTCCTCGAGGACCAAAATGAAGCACATTGCATCGTGCGGCGTTCCAAAGCCTACAAAGTCCATGAGGGGGAACTCCCGCGGTTTAATATGAAGGAATTCTTCTTCTTCTCCTTTATACAAATCGGACAATATCCTTGCCAGAGCAGTGGCGGAGTCCGGACCCTTATGACCACAGCGGGTGGCATCATCTTCCCCGTTGTAGTGCCACATGGGCTTCCCCCGATATTGAAGTGGCTGCACTCCCCGCATTATGCATATTGCCATAACCTCGACTATTGTCAGCCCTGATTTGGCCAGTAACTTTATCCTCCTCTTGGGGGCCCCGAGGGAGCCAACTTCGGCGTGCCTTTGGCGGAGCATTACTGAACTCAGGGAGACCTGTCCGGACTGGATCCAGAAGGGGAACGTCATCGACATAAAACCACTCTGAGGGCCAGTTCTCCGGTGCCTTCTTGGGAGTACCGAATAGGTATCCGGTCTCGGTGACGCGCCATACTTCGGCTCCGCCCACTAGACATATGGATTCCCCCTGGTTGAGAGGGACGAGGCAGAACAACTTCTTCCATAACCTAAAGTGAGCCTCGCAGCCCAGAAATAGTTCACAAAGGGCGACGTATCCTGCTATGTGCAACACAGAGGCAGGGGTGAAGTTGCGCAACTGGAGACCGTAGAAGTCCAGGAGCCCATGGAGGAATGGGTGGATTGGAAACCCGACGCCTCTTAGCAAATGCGGGATGAGGCATATTCGCTCCCCCGGGGATGGATTAGGAGATCTCTCCGCTTGCTACCCGCCATTATAGGTGGCTAGTCCGGCTCGGACGGGGACCATGAACGCCGGTGGAAGAAACCCCTGGGTCTGTAGCTCTATTAGGCGGTTTTGAGGAACAGAACATTCTTCCCAATCACCTGGCCTAGAGCTATGGGAGCGAGAGGAGGAGCTGCGACGACCGGCCATGCTGGAATGATTTTTTCTGAGCACGCTCTGTTGGATGCTCGCTCAAGGGAAGAAGGTGAAGCTTGGATCTGAGAATCCACGTCCCTTCAAATAGACGGTTTTTGCTTGCAGGACCGGGGTGGCGAATGCAAAAATGTCCCGGCTCCTCGTATTTGCTCGACACGTGGAGATGGTCATTATTGAAGCACAGAAGCCGAGGAGTGCAACATTGATGGGAAGTCGGACACTGTTTGTTACAATAGATACTTTGGAGTATTCGGAGATGGAACCCACCTTGCAATGCCGAAGACAAATTGCGCGCCCGACTCATCGTCATTGAAGCCTGGTTCAGGGGCTACTGAGGGAGTCCTGGATTAGGGGGTATCCGGACAGCCGGACTATATACTTTGGCCGGACTGTTGGACCGAGAAGATACAAGACTCAAGACTTCGTCCCGTGTCCGGATGGGACTCTCCTTTGTGTGGAAGACAAGTTTGGCGATCCGGATATTATATTTCCTTCTTTGTAACTAACTCCATGTAAACCCTAGCCCTCTCTGGTATCTATATAAACCGGAGAGTTTAGTCTTTAGAGACAAAATCATAATAATCATAAGCTAGCTTCTAGGGTTTAGCCTCTATGATCTTGTGGTAGATCAACTCTTGTAACACCCATATCATCAATATCAATCAAGCAGGAAGTAGGTTTTTACCTCCATCGAGAGGGACCGAACCTGGGTAAAACATTGTGTCCCTTCCCTCCTGTTACCATCAGCCTTAGACGCACAAATCGGGACCCCCTACCCGAGATCCGCCGGTTTTGACACCGACACTAAGCACTTCTCCCGTTGCAAGAAAGATCAATCTAGTAGGCCAAACCAAACTGATAATTCGAAGAGACTTGCAAAGATAACTTAATCACACATAAAAGAATTCAGAGGAGATTCAAATATTTCTCATAGATAAACTTGATCATAAATCCACAATTTATCGGATCTCGACAAACACACCGCAAAAGAGTTACATTGAATAGATCTCCAAGAAGATCGAGGAGAACATGGCATTGGGATCCAAAAAGAGAGAAGAAGCCATATAGCTAATAACTATGGACCCGAAGGTTTATGGTAAACTACTCACAACTCATCGGAGGGGCTATGGTGTTGATGTAGAAGCCCTCCGTGACCGATTCCCCCTCCGGCAGAGCGCTGGCGAAGGCTCCAAGATGGGATCTCGCAGATATAGAAGATTGCGGCAATGGAATTAGGTTTTCGTGGCTTGTTCTGATATTCTCAGGGTACGTGGGTATATATAGGAGGAAGAAGTAGGTTGGTGGATGCTCGAGGGGCCCACAAGATAGGAGGGCGCGCCCAGTAGGGGGGGCACCCTCCACCCTCGTGGCCGCCTCGACTGCTTCTTCACTTGCACTCCAAGTCCTCTGGATCACGTTTGTTCCAAAAATCACGCTCCTGAAGGTTTCATTCCATTTGGACTCTGTTTGATATTCCTTTTCTTCGAAATACTGAAATATGCAAAAAAAACAGCAATACGGGTTGGGCCTCCGGTTAGTAGGTTAGTCCCAAAAATGATATAAAAGTGCAAAGTAAAGCCCATAAACATCCAAAACAGGTAATATAATAGCATGGACCAACAAAAAATTATAGATACGTTGGAGACGTATCAAGCATCCCCAAGCTTAATTCCCGCTCGTCCTTGAGTAGGTAAATAATAAAAACAGAATATTTGATGTGGAATGCTACCTAGCATAATTCACAATGTAATTTTCTTTACTGTGGCATGAATGTTCAGATCCAAATGATTCAAAATAAAAGTGCATATTGACATAAGAAATAGTAATACTTCAAGCATACTTAATCAAGCAATCATGTCTTCTCAAAATAACATGGCTAAAGAAAGTTATCCCTACAAAATCATATAGTCTGGCTGTTGCTCTATCTTCATCACACAAAGTATTTAATCATGCACAACCCGGATGACAAGCCAAGAAATTGTTTCATACTTTAGTAATCTCAAACTTTTTCAACTTTCACGCAATACATGAGCGTGAGCCATGGACATAACACTATATGTGGAATAGAATGGTGGTTGTGGAGAACACAAAAAAGGAGGAAGATAGTCTCACATCAACTAGGCTTATCAACGGGCTATTGAGATGCCCATTAATAGATATCAATGTGAGTGAGTAGGGATTGCCATGCAACGGATGCACTAGAGCTACAAATGTATGAAAGATCAACAAAAGAAACTAAGTGGGTATGCATCCAACTCGCTTGTTCATGAAGACCTAGGGCATTTTGAGGAAGCCCATCATTGGAATATACAAGCCAAGTTCTATAATGAAAATTCCCACTAGTATATGAAAGTGACAACATAGGAGACTCTCTATCATGAAGATCATGGTGCTACTTTGAAGCACAAGTGTGGTAAAAAAAAAGATAGTAGAATTGTCCCTTCTCTCTTTTTCTCTCATTTTTATTTGGCCTTTCTCTTTTTTTAAAGTCCGAAGTCTCATCCCGACTTGTGGGGGAATCATAGTCTCCATCATCCTTTCCTCACTGGGACAATGCTCTAATAATGAAGATCATCACACTTTTATTTACTTACAACTCAAGATTACAACTCAATACTTAGAACAAGATATGACTCTATATGAATGCCTCCGGTGGTGTACCGGGATATGCAATGAATCAACAGTGACATGTATGAAGAATATGAAGGTGGCCTTTCCACAAATACGATGTCAACTACATGATCATGCAAAGAGCAATATGACAATAATGATGCGTGTCATATAAAGGGAACGGTGGAAAGTTGCATGGGAATATATCTCGGAATGGCTATGGAAATGCCATAATAGGTAGGTATGGTGGCTGTTTTTAGGAAGGTATATGGTGGGTGTATGGTACCGACGAAAGTTGCGCGGCACAAGAGAGGCTAGCAATGGTGGAAGGGTGAGAGTGCGTATAATCCATGGACTAAACATTAGTCATAAAGAACTCATGTACTTATTGCAAAAATCTACAAGTCATCAAAAACAAAATACTACGCACATGCTCCTAGGGGGATAGATTGGTAGGAAAAGACCATCGCTCGTCCCCGACCGCCACTCATAAGGAAGACAATCAATAAATAAAATTGTGCTCCAACTTCATCACAAAGCGGTTCACCATACGTGCATGCTACGGGAATCACAACCTTTAGCACAAGCATTCTTTAAATTCATAATCACCCAACTAGCATGAGTGTAATATTACCACCTATATTTATCAAAACAATTATCAAGTATCAAATTGATCATAGCATCCAATTCACTTTCTATGATAGTTTTTATTATACCCAACTTGGATGCCCATCATTCTAGGACCAATTTTATAACCATAGAAAATACCATGCTGTTCTAAGAGACTCTCAAAATAATATAAGTGAAGCATGAGAGATCAAGAATTTCTACAAAATTATGCCACCGCCGTGCTCTAAAAGATATAAGTGAAGCACTAGAGCAAAAACTATCTAGCTCAAAAGATATAAGTGAAGCACATAGCGTATTATAATAAATTTCAATCAAGTGGGCTTCTACCAAAAGGTGTGTACAGCAAGGATGATTGTGGTAAACTAAAAAAATACTAATATCATACAAGACGCTCAAATCAAAACACATATCATGTGGCGAATAAAAATATAGCTCCAAGTAAAGTTACCAATGAACGAAGACGAAAGAGGGGATGCCTTCCGGGGGCATCCCCAAGCTTAGGCTTTTGGCTATTCTTGAATATCTTGGGGTTCCATGGGCATCCCAAATCTTAGGCTTTTGCCACTCCTTATTCCATAGTCCATCAAATCTTTACCCAAAACTTGAAAAATTCACAACACAAAACTCAACAGGAAATCTCATAAGCTCCGTTAGTGAAAGAAAGAAAAACCACCACATAAGGTACAGTAATGAAATCATTCTTTATTTATATTGGTGTTAAACCTACTGTATTTCAAGTTCTCTATGGTTCATACCACTTAATACTAGCCATAGATGCATCAAAATAAGCAAACAACACACACAAAACAGAATCTTTCAAAAACAGAATAGTCTGTAGCAATCTGTAACCCTCAAATACTTATGGAACTCTAAAACTCCTATAAAAACAGAAAGTCCTGGGGAATTTGTCTATTGATATACATCAAAAAGAATCAACGCAAAATCACATTTCTGTGAATTACTAAAATTATTTTCGTGCGCGCAAAGTTTCTATTTTTCAGCAGAATCAAATTAACTATCACCATAGGTTATCCTATAGGTTCTACTTGGCACAAACACTAATTAAAACATAAAACACATCTAAACAGAAGGTAGAAGAAAGATTTATTACTAAACATAAACAAAAACAAAAAAACTAAAATAAAATTGGGTTGCCTCCCAACTAGCGCTATCGTTTAACGTCCCTAGCTAGGCATTGAGATTTCAAAGATGCTCACATGGAAGACAAGAATTGAAGCACAAAGAGAGCATCATAAAACATGTGATAAACACACTTAAGTCTAACATACTTACTATGCATAGGCATCTTTTAAGCAAACAAATTATCAAGGCAAGCAAAAACTAGCATATGCAAGGAAGAACAAAGAGATGATAGCAATCTCCACATGAAAAGAGGTAATTTAGTAACATGAAAATTTCTACAATCATATTTTCCTCTCTCATAATAATTACATGTAAGATCATAAGCAAATTCAACAAAATATCTATCACATAAAATATTTTCAACACGATCCACATGCATGTGAAGTTGACACTCTTCCAAAATAGTGGAATTAACATTAACTAAAGTCATGACCTCTCCAAGCCCACTTTTATTAAAAATTCCGTAAGATTGATCAAAATCCAAATGTGTCGGATCTAAAGTTGAAACTCTTCCAAACCCACTTTCAATAATATTGCAAACACTATTATCAATCTCATATTCATCATGGGGGTTAAATAAATTTTCGAGATCAAAAGAAGAATCACCCCAATCATGATCATTGCAACAAGTAGTAGACATAGTAAAACTAGCATACCCAAGCCTAGGGTTTTGCATATTGTTAGCACAATTGACATAAAGAGAATTTAAAATAAAATCATTGCAATCATGATTTTTATTCAAGGAGCTATCGTGAATCTCTTCATAAATTTCTTCATCACAATTTTCAGATTCACGAATTTCAAGAAAAACCTCATAAAGATAATCTAGTGCACTCAACTCACTAGCAATATGTTTATAATAATTGGATCTCTTAAAAAGATTAGCAAGTGGATGAGGATCCATAAACTTTTAGCAAGCAAAGATGCAAGCAAAAAGAAGGCACATGGAGACACACGATCAAACGGAAGAGGGCGGATAAAATGGCAAGGGTGAAGTGGGGGAGAGGAAAACGAGAAGCAAATGGCAAATAATGTAAATGCGAGGGAGATGAGTTTGTGATGGGTACTTGGTATGTCTTGACTTGAGCAAAGACCTCCCCGGCAACGGCGCCAGGAATCCTTCTTGCTACGTCTTGACCTTGCGTTGGTTTTCCTTGAAGAGGAAAGGGTGATGCAGCAATAGTAGCGTAAGTATTTCCCTCAGTTTTTGAGAACCAAGGTATCAATCCAGTAGGAGGCTCCTCAGAAGTCCCACGCACCTACACAAACAAACAAGAACTCGCAACCAATGCAATAAGGGGGTTGTCAATCCATTCACGGTCACTTGCGAAAGTGAGATCTGATAGAGATAATATGATAAGATAAATATATTTTTGGTATTTTATAATATAGATTGGAAAAGTAAAGATGCAAATAAGAGTAGATTGAAAGCTTATATGATAAAAGATAGACCCGGGGGCCATAGGTTTCACTAGTGGCTTCTCTCAAGCTAGCATAAGTATTACGGTAGGTGAACAAATTACTGTCGAGCAATTGATAGAAAAGCGAATAATTATGAGATTATCTAGGTGTCGGTGTCAAAACCGACGGATCTCGGTTAGGGGGTCCCAAACTGTGCGTCTAGGCGGATGGTAACAGGAGACAAGGGACACGATGTTTTTACCCAGGTTCAGGCCCTCTCGATGGAGGTAAAACCCTACTCCTGCTTGATTAATATTGATGATATGGGTAGTACAAGAGTTGATCTACCACAAGATCAGAGAGGCTAAACCCTAGAAGCTAGCCTATGGTATGATTGTTGTTCGTACTACGGACTAAAACTCTCTGGTTTATATAGACACCAGAGAGGGCTAGGGTTACACAGAGTCGGTTACAATGGGAGGAGATCTTCATATCATATCGCCAAGCTTGCCTTCCACGCCAAGGAAAGTCCTATCCGGACACGGGACGAAGTCTTCAATCTTGTATCTTCATAGTCCGGGTGTCCGACCAAAGGTCATAGTCCGGCCATCCGGACACCCTCTAATCTAGGACTCCCTCAGTAGCCCCCGAACCAGGCTTCAATAACGATTAAGTCCGGCGCGCAAGTTTGTCTTCGGCATTGCAAGGCAGGTTCTTCTCCAAATTCCATGTACCTGTCGGATAGTGTCCGGCTTCTGGTGCGTGTTGCTCTCCTCGGCTTTTGTGCCCTAATAATGACCATCTTCCATGTGTCAAACGAATGCGAAAAGCCAGGGTTTTTTTTTCATTTACCCCCCCCCCCAGCCGTGTAAATGAGCCGCCCATAAAAGAGACAGGGATTTAGATCCAATTCACACCACCTTCCCTCCGCGAGTATTCATCAGAGCGCTTTCGACAGAGATCCATTCCACCATGGCCGGTCGAAGCAGCTCCTCCTCTCGCCTCTCCAGCCCTCGGCCCGTAGATTGGGAGCGGTGTTCCGTCCCGCATAGCAAGCTAGTAGTACTTCAATCCAAGGGGCTCCTCCCCCCAGCATATATGGTCCCAGTTTGAGCCGGGATCGCCACCTATAGCGGCGGAGAGCAGGCGGAGAGCGTCCCCAATCCCTCTCAAGGACAGCGGGTATGCCTAGTCCCCTATTTAATAAGAGGACTCGGATTTCCAATTCATCCGTTTCTCCGAGGGTTACTGGAGTTCTACGGCCTCCAGCTACACAACCTCACGCCTGCCTCCATTCTGCACGTTGTGGGCTTTGTGGCCCTCTGTGAGCTGTTTTGGGGCATCGAGGCCCATTTCGCGCTGTGGAAGAGGTTGTTCTGCCTTGTGCCCCGCTCTCAGGAGGGGTCAATTTATCAAGTGGGCGGAGCCGAACTATGGCGCATCGCCGGGACCGGATATCTATCCGGTACCCCAAAGAAGGCTTCCGAGGACTGGCCTTCGGAATGGTTTTATATGGATGACGTCCCCCTGCCGGACCCTGTACGGATCGGCCTTACTGAGTTTAACAACGCTCTGTTGAAGAAACGCCTGAGCTGGCGCCCACGAAACCCTCAGAGGGAAACTGATAGGGACGTCCTTTACCTGATGAGCCGGATAAGATTGTTGGCTCATTCCGGATTGACCATGATCGAGGTCATGGCCACATGCATTACGCGGGGGGTGCAGCCGCTTCAGTACAGAGGCCACCCCATGTGGGATTTCAACGAGGAGGACGACGCCACCCGGTGCGGTCGCAAGGGGCCGGATTCGGCTGCCACTCTAACGGAGATCTTATCCGCTTTATACAAGGGAGAAGAAGAGGAATTCCTCCGTGTCAACCCACGGGGCGGATTCTCTATGTACAGTCATCCAAGCTGGGTGAGTGAACACTTCCACTTGTCTACCCGCTTTCGAAATTCCCATATTTGAGTACTTAGTCTAGCGACGTTAACGCAGGAGCTGCGCCAGACTGTGAAGGAGATAAAAATCCCTCCTCCGCAACCCGAGGACCCAGGACGGTCCCTCGATCCGGACTCCCAAGAGGACCCGGACTTATGTGTGGAGTTAATTGACGGGGTGTTTCATCAATTGAGTAAGGACAGCACCTTAGTGGCCATTACGGCCGACTATCCCGGACTACTTCCGGCCTCAAAGGTAACCGAGACCGAAGTCCCAGTACTTTCAAGAGGATTCATTCATGCTTTATTTTGATTGCCGTGAACCAATAGTTTTTTCGCTTTGCAGGGGAAATCCTTGAGGCGGAGGGCCGAGCCCGCGGTGGGTAGCCAACAAGGGCCATTGAAGCCAGGTGGGCTAAAAAGAAGTGCGGAACAGATCGAGATTCCGGCGCAACGGTACGGAGTGCAATTTTAACGCCTAGGGTTTATGCCCTCAAGTCACACTAACGCCCATGCTCTCCTTAGGAGGAAGAGCGCCCGCCGGACTATATCCACCGGCCAGGCTTCAAGGCCGGGTCTGGAAGCGGAGGCGAACACGGGGGCGCACCGGACGCTCCTCCGACAGAGGACGCGAACGGGCTATCTGCCACCAATTCAGAGGTGGAGAGTGCCGTGAACCACAAGCGTCGCCGGGCTGTTCTTCGTGACGCATGTTTTCCCAAGAGGCGTTGGACGCATTTAATACGGGAGATGCGTATCTTCGTGCCGCTCAAAATGGTCTAGCTAGAGCCACAGAGCAGTATGTGAAAGACATACGGGTGAGTAAATCTGATGGTTATATATGTCAGTAGCCCCCGAGACTTGAAACAGTTAAGATAACTGTTTTAAGGATCATATGTTATATAGGATCTTTCAAAGAAGAACACGCAACTGTCCCAGGAGCTGGAAGAGTGCAAGGCCCAACTCGAGGCCGCACTGGCCGCTTCAGAGAATGCCAAGGGGACCCCCTCAGGTAATGTATGCTTCGAAAGATAATTCTGCTGTGAAGTGCGACATATGTGCAATTTTGACAATAACAGTGCAGATAGGGCCGGAGTGAATCCGGACAAGCAGCAACTCCTACGCCAGTTAAAGGCTGGTGAGAGCGTGCTGACGAGGGTGAGGCAAGAGAAGAACAAGCTTCAAGACGCCAATACCCAGCTGGGCGAGGAACTAAAGGATGTTTGTGCTCAGCTATGATTCCGTAAAGGAGAATCGGCGACTTCGACGTGGCATTTTTAGTAAGTGCTTAAGAGAATCTTTGAAAAAAGAGTTCGGCGAGGAAGTCGATTGAACGAGCTATGTCTAAAGATGTGCTGACAGGTCGTCCTGCGGAGGAGATGCCCGGTTCAGCGGGGGACCTTCTTCCCGAGTTGTTGCAACTGCACGAATGAGTTCAGCAGGCGATGCAAGGCGTCGTCCAGGCTATGTGGCCATCCCTCTCTATGCCCGAAGGCCTTGGAGAGCTTGCGGAGAAGCTGGAGGGAGTGTGGCAGCGCTTCCGGTTCTGGAAGATATCGGCCTGTCGTCAAGGTGCCAGGGAGGCCTGGGCCATGGTGAAGACTCAGTACATGAAGGCTGACCCAAACCACATGGCCGAGGTCGGCCCTGTGGGGCCTGACGGAAAGGAGATCCCTGTCAGTTTAGTGTATGGCCAGGTAGAGTTGGCTGCCAAGTATTCTCAACAGGACTGTAAATTAGACAGCCTGTTGGATGGTATTGAAGAAGAATATACCGAGTCAAGTTGACTATGTAATTTAAAATGACATGTAAAATGCCTTCTAGCCGGATTGTAGATCGTTTGTCATTGCGGACCTTTTCGCTTCAACCTCTGGACCCGATAGTCCGGAGTGTGTCCGAATACCCTCTCGGTTATGTAAGAACCGGGGCATGCATGGAGACCATGTGTAGGATTCATAAGTGCTTTAGCAGACAAGTGCCCAACTAGTTATGTTATATTACATGGTTAGTAAGAAACATCTTCCAGGGAGAATAGTTTCGTTAGGGGTTCCTTTCCCTGGGGGGGCATGCCCTAAAGTGCATGTCCGAACTTCAAGAAAAAAACAGAAAAGCATCTGGGGGCAGATAAATAAACAAGAAAAATCATCTTTTAGTTCACCGACCGAATATTCCCTTAAGAACGCTAGCTTTCGGCTTCACCCAGTCTAAGGTACACATTCGGCTGACCCGGCAGTAATCTATGCCTGGAATTAGCCATCCCCTTCTTTGACTATTCGACCTGCTCCTCGAAGCAAGGAAGGGAATGAAGATGGCATTGAATGCCCTTTCCGCAAGAAGCATCGCAGAGGTGCTCCCTTTACCACCTAGCCGAACAAACGGGAACGTAGGGGTAAGCACAGGAGCCAGGCAACCTAGCTTGGCCAAAGCTTAAGTCATATCGATGCATATAATGGTGTATAAAAGGTTCATGCGGAAGTGTCACATGTTTTGGGCATGAGGCCCATTTATATAAACTTCTGATAAAGAAGCCCCCAGGTATAATGAGCGCGGGTGGCACGTCAAGTATGTGCGAACAACGCGCAAGCAAGCCCCTAAGGACTTGGGAGAAAAAGGTAGGGGGAAGGAGAGAAATACCAGGCAGCTAATTTGAAAAAAATAAAATAAAAAAGGGACAGAGGAAGGAGACGAACACGGAGTCCGGCGCTAGGCGTAGAATCTTCATAGGCATGCTGCGTTCCATGGGTTTGTCTCGAGTCGGTTGTCCGATGCGTTTCGCAGACGGTACACTCCACCAGTCAGGACTTGGTCGATTATGAAGGGACCCTCCCATTTGGGCTTTAGTTTGTCCTTTTTCTTGTCCGGCAGGCGTAGAACTAGTTCGCCAACGTTATAAGTTTTGGCCCGTACTTCTCTGCTTTGATATCTTCGAGCCTGCTGTTGATAGAATGTGGAATGAGCTTTTGCCACGTCGCCCTCCTCCTCCAATGCGTCCAAGCTGTCCTGCCGATCGAGCTCGGCTTCTCTTTCTTCGTACATGCGCACGCGAGGTGAGTCATGAATTATGTCGCAGGGCAGGACTGCCTCTGCACCGTATACCATAAAAATGGTGTGAATCCGGTAGTGCGATTCGGCGTGGTCCGCAGCACCCTGAGTACGGAGTCGAGCTCCTCTACCCAGTGCGTGTTAGATTCCTTGAGGGATCGCACTAGTCTGGGTTTGATGCCGCTCATGATGAGACCGTTGGCTCGCTTGACTTGACCGTTGGTTTGAGGGTGATAGACTGAAGCATAGTCGAGCTTAATGCCCATGTTTTTGCACCAGAGTTTAACTTCGTCGGCCGTAAAGTTTGTGCCGTTTTTAGTGATGATGCTATGGGGGACGCCGTAACGGTGTACAACCCCGGATATGAAGTCTATCACCGGTCTGGATTCTGCCGTCTTTACAGGCTTGGCCTCTATCCATTTGGTGAATTTATCCACCATGACCAGTAGGTATTTTTGCTTGTGGGTTCCTCCTTTAAGGGGTCCAACCATGTCAAGCCCCCAGACCGCAAAAGGCCAGGTTATGGGTATGGTTTGTAGGGCGGTAGGCGGCATGTGGCTTTGATTAGCGAATAATTGGCAACCGACGCATCGCTGGACTAAGTCCTGAGCGTCTGCCCGGGCCGTCGGCCAATAGAATCCGGTACGGAAAGCCTTGCTTACAAGGGCTCGGGCTGCAGCGTGGTGCCCGCCGAGTCTGGCATGAATTTCCGCCAGAAGGTTCCGCCCTTCCTCTTAGGAGATACACCTTTGAAGGACTCTGGTGGTGCTTTTCTTATAAAGCTCTCCTTCGTGGACTTTATAGGCTTTAGATCGCCACACTATGCAGCGTGCCTCATTCTGGTCCTCGGGGAGTTCCTGCCTAGTTAAGTAGGCTAAGAATGGTTCTGTCCATGGGGCGATTACTGCCATTATTTCGTGGGCTGAGGGTGTGACTTCATTGACGGAGTCTTCCATTGTGTCATGGTGTTTTGGGTCAGGTGATGCGGCCTGGTCAGGTTTGTTAATTCCGGATTCCCCTTCCCACTGTACGGATGGCTTGAATAACCTTTCCAGGAAAATGTTGCGGGGGTACTGCATCGCGCTTTGCACCGATGCGTGCCAGGACGTCTGCTGCCTAATTATTTTCCCGGGCTATATGGTGGAATTCCAACCCTTCGAACCGAGCTGACATATTTAGGACGGCGTTGCTGTAAGCTGCCAGTTTCGAATCTTTGGCGTCGAAGTCTCTGTTTATTTGGGATATCGCGAGGTTCGAATCCCCACGCACCTCTAGGCGTTGAATGCCCATGGAGACTGCCATCCGGAGGCCATGTAGAAGGGCCTCATATTCGGCTGCATTGTTGGAGTCCGTATACATTATCTGGAGTACATATTGGACTGTATCTCCTATTGGGGACGTCAGGACGACGCCAGCCCCCAGACCTGCCAGCATTTTGGAGCCATCAAAGTGCATGGTCCAGTTGGAATATGTGACGTACTCTTAGGGAGTTCGGCTTCAGTCCATTCCGCGACAAAGTCAGCCAAGGCTTGCGACTTGATGGCTCGCCGTGGCTTATATGTTATGTCGAACGGGAGGAGCTCAATGGCCCATTTGGCAATCCGGCCTGTTGCATCGTGGTTGCTTATGCTGTCGTTAAGAGGTACTTCAGAGGCTACTGTTATCGAACACTCTTGAAAGTAGTGTCGTAGATTCCGGGATGCCATGAACACTGCGTATGCTATTTTTTGGTAATGCGGGTACCAGGACTTGCATGGAGTGAGGACAGTGGACACGTAGTACACTGGTTTCTGGACAGGGAATTTGTGTCCGTCCGTTTCTCGTTCGACGACGAGGACTGCGCTTACAACTTGGTGAGTTGCCGCGATGTATAACAACATTGGTTCGCCGATGTTTGGCGCGGCCAGGACAAGGTTTGTTGCCAGTATGGCTTTTATTTCTTCGAGTCCGACCATGGCAGCATCCATCCACTCGAAGTATTCGGTGCGCCAGAGGAGGCGGTAAAGGGGTAATGCCTTTTCCCCCAAGCGGGAGATGAAGCGGCTTAGAGCCGCCATGCATCCAGTCAATTTTTGTATTTGCTTGAGATCTTTTGGAATATCCAATTGTGACAGAGCTCGGATCTTGGCTGGGTTTGCTTCAATTCCTCTACCGGATACAATGAAGCCCAAGAGCTTTCCGGCTGGTACGCCGAAAACGCATTTTTCCGGGTTGAGCCTAATGTCATATGTTCGGAGGTTTTCGAACGTGAGCCTTAAGTCTTCTATTAGAGTTTCGACGTGTTTGGTTTTGACGACCACGTCATCCACGTACGCTTCAACTGTTTTGCCGATCTGGTTGGCCAGACATGTCTGAATCATGCGCTGATATGTTGCGCCGGCGTTTTTGAGCCCGAAGGGCATCATGTTGAAGCAGAACGGGCCGTATGGGGTGATGAATGCTGTTGCGGCTTGGTCTGACTCTGCCATCTTGATCTAGTGGTAGCTAGTGTATGCATCGAGGAAATACAATGAATCGTGTCCTGCAGTGGCATCGATGATTTGATCAATGCGGGGGAGGGGAAGGGATCGTTAGGGCAGGCCTTATTTAGGTCTTTAAAATCGACGCATAGGCGCCAGGATTTGTCCTTCTTTGGTACCATCACCAGGTTTGCTAGCCAGTCCGGATGTTTTATATCTCTGATGAATCCGGCTTCCAGTAGTTTGGCTAGCTCCTCTCCCATGGCTTGTCTCTTGGGTTCGGAGAAACGCTGAAGAGTCTGCTTAACGGGCTTGAATCCTTTTAGGATGTTCAGGCTGTGCTCGTCCAGCCTACGTGGGATTCCTGGCATGTCTGAAGGGTGCCAGGCAAAAATGTCCCAATTTTCTCGTAGGAATTCTCTGAGTGCGGCGTCTACATCTGGGTTTAGTTGTGCCCCGATGGAGGCCGTTTTTGTAGTGTCCGTTGGATGGACTTGGAATTTGACTATTTCATCTGCCGGCTTGAAGGAGGTGGACTTGGATCTTTTGTCGAGTATCACGTCATCCCTGTCCACCGTGGAGCGCAACACAGTTAGTTCCTCGGCCGCTAGGGCTTCGGACAATGCCTCGAGGGCCAGTGCGGCTGTCTTGTTTTCAGCGCGGAGCGCTGTGTCCAGATCACTAGCAAGAGTGATGATTCCGTTGGGTCCGGGCATTTTGAGCTTCATGTACCCGTAATGGGGTATAGCTTGAAAAATTGTGAATGCTTCTCTCCCTAACATAGCGTGGTATCCGCTGCTGAACGGGGCCACTTGAAATGTGACCTCCTCGGATCTATAATTATCCAGCGTGCCGAACACCACATCCAGTGTGATTTTCCCTGAACAGCACGCTTATCGGCTGGGGATTATTTCTCTAAAGGTTGTGTTGCTTCGCTCAATGCGGCTCTAGTCTATTTCCATTTTTCGCAGGGTTTCCTCGTAGATGAGGTTCAGTCTGCTGCCGCCGTCCATGAGTACCTTTGTAAGCCGGAAGCCGTCCACTATCAGATTGAGGACCAGTGCGGCTGGTGCTCGGGCTGTCCGGAATTTAGGTTCGTCACTGGCATTAAAGGTAATAGCCATGTCACTCCATGGGTTTATTGTTGCTACTTGGTAGACTTTGGTAAGGCTGCGGAGTGTTCGTTTCCTCGCGTTGTTTGATGCGAAAGTCTTGAAGACTGTTGACACCGTACTGGCGTTTCTGGGGTGGTGCTCTGTGGATTCTGGAGTTAAAAGCTCCTCGCCACTTCTGGCCACCTACCGGAGTATCCAACATGCTCTAAGGCTATGAGTTGGTGTGACTTCCCCTGAACTATGAATTTTACAAGGTCCATTCAGCCATCCCTCCAGTACGGTTCCATACCCTATAGAGGGTTTTTGTTTTTTGTTGTTTGGCCCAGGTGCCTGGCGATAATGCGCCCTTTTGTTTCAGACTGGGATTGTATTCAGGGTCGGATTGTCCTAGAATTTTGTTTCGGTTTTTCGAACGCTTTCTGTTGCACAGTACTTTCGTACTATGGATGTCAAGTCGGCGAAGCATGTAATTTCACGGCGACTTATGGCGTTGAGGATTCCAATGTCCGTGAAGTTGTTACAGAAAAATGAAATTGCATCCCCCTCACGGCAGTCCTTTATCTTGTTCCTTACCAGGAGGAATCTGGCCCAGTAATGGTGTACTGTTTCCCCTGGCTCTTGCCGAATTTGGGATAGATCCCTTGTATTTGGGTGGGCGGGGGGATTTAAATCCGGAACCTCGCCCGATCTAAGACTCGGTTGCCAAGAAACTTCCGAATTCGGAATCTTGTTTTCTTGGACGTTATTCAATGAATCAGGCCCGCTGCCTGACTTTAGGTTCAGGGCTTGGGCGACGTATTCCCCTCCGCGGATGTCTGGCTCAGAGTGATCAGGAATCCGGACACATCTGGTCCTTAGGATGGGCGAAGATCCGCCGCATTGTTCTTCCACCACTTCAACATGGTGGGTGACCTGGGAAGAGCCAATTTCTCTCCGATCGGGTTTAAGCCCAACCTGGCCGTAATCTGTGGCGAGTTCCAGGGCGGCGATGCGATCCAAGAGCTCGTTTAGGGAAGAGAGCTCCATCGGATCTAACTGCTCGGCAAGTTCCGAGCTGATGAGGAGATTGCTTTCGATGGCCCGAGAGGTCATCGTCGGCGCGGCGGCCGAACAGGCGGTCATCAAAAACCTGCCTAGCCGGAGAGTTTGGCCGACAGCCAAAGCTCTTTTAGCAACAGCGTCATCTTTAAAGACGGGGTGTGCCATCCTTCCTGACGGTGACGACACAGAGGAACTCTCAATGAAAGCACCAATGTCGGTGTCAAAACCAGCGGATCTCGGGTAGGGGGTCCCGAACTATGCGTCTAGGCGGATGGTAACAGGAGACAAGGGACACAATGTTTTTACCCAGGTTCGGGCCCTCTTGATGGAGTTAAAACTCTACTCCTGCTTGATTAATATTGATGATATGGGTATTACAAGAGTTGATCTACCACGAGATCAGAGAGGCTAAACCCTAGAAGCTAGCCTATGGTATGATTGTTGTTTGTCCTGCGGACTAAAACTCTCCGGTTTATATAGACACCGGAGAGGGCTAGGGTTACACAGAGTCGGTTACAATAGGAGGAGATCTTCATATCATATCGCCAAGCTTGCCTTCCACGCCAAGGAAAGTCCTATCCGGACACGGGATGAAGTCTTCAATCTTGTATCTTCATAGTCCGAGAGTCCGACCAAAGGTCATAGTCCGGCCATCCGGACACCCCCTAATCCAGGACTCCCTCACTAGGGATGATCATTTATATAGGCATCACGTCCGTGACAAGTAGACCGACTCCTGCCTGCATCTACTACTATTACTCCACACATCGACCGCTATCTAGCATGCATCTAGAGTATTAAGTTCATAAAGAACGGAGTAACGCATTAAGAAAGATGACATGATGAAAAGGGATAAACTCATGCAATATGATATAAACCCCATCTTTTTATCCTCGATGGCAACAATACAATATGTGCCTTGCTGCCCCTGCTGTCACTGGGAAAGGACACCGCAAGATTGAACCCAAAGCTAAGCACTTCTCCCATTGCAAGAAAGATCAATCTTGTAGGCCAAACCAAACTGATAATTCGAATAGACTTGCAAAGATAACTTAATCACACATAAAAGAGTTTAGAGGAGATTCAAATATTTCTCATAGATAAACTTGATCATAAACCCACATTCATCGGATCTTGACAAACACACCGCAAAAAGAGTTACATCGAATAGATCTCCAAGAAGATCAAGGAGAACATGGTATTGAGATCCAAAAATAGAGAAGAAGCCATCTAGCTAATAACTATGGACCCACAGGTCTGTGGTAAACTACTCACAACTCATCGGAGGGGCTATGGTGTTGATGTAGAAGCCCTCCGTGATCGATTCCCCCTCCGGCAAAGCAACAGCGAAGGCTCCAAGATGGGATCTCTCGGACACAGAATGTTGCGGCGGTGGAATTAGGTTTTCGTGGCTTGTTTTGATGTTCTCGGGGTACGTGGGTATATATAGGAGAAAGAAGTAGGTCGGTGGACGCCCGAGGGGCCCATGAGATAGGGAGGCGCACCCAGTAGGTGGGGGGCGCCCTCCACCCTCGTGGCCGCCTCGACTACTTCTTGACTTGCACTCCAAGTCCTCTGGATCACGTTTGTTCCAAAAATCACGCTCCCGAAGGTTTCATTCCATTTGGACTCCGTTTGATATTCCTTTTCTTTGAAATACTAAAATAGGCAAAAAAAACAGCAATACGGGCTGGGCCTCCGGTTAGTAGGTTAGTCCCAAAAATGATATAAAAGTGTAAAGTAAAGCCCATAGACATTCAAAACAGGTAATATAATAGCATGGAACAATAAATAATTATAGATACGTTGGAGACGTATCAATGGGCTATGAAGATACAAGACCGAAGACTCTCACATGTGTCCGGATGGGACTCTCCTTGGCATGGAAGGCAAGCTTGGTGCCCGGATATGAAGATTCCTTTCTCTGTAACCGACTTTGTACAACCCTAGTCCCCTCCGGTGCCTATATAAAGCGGAGGGCTTAGTCTGTAGAGGAAATCATAATCATACAGGCTAGACTTCTAAGGTTTTAGCCATTACGGTCTCGTGGTAGATCAACTCTTGTAATACTCATATTCATCAAGATCAATCAAGCAGGAAGTAGGGTATTACCTCCACAGAGAGGGCCCGAACCTGGGTAAACATCATGTCCCCCGCCTCCTGTTACCATCAACCTTAGACGCACAGTTCGGGAACCCCTACCAGAGATCCGCCGGTTTTGACACCGACAACGGGGGTATATATAGGGATATCTTTAGTCCCGGTTGGTGACTAAAACCGGGACTAAAGGACAACAACAGGTCCTGGTTCCAGCCACCAACCGGGACTGAAGGTGCTCGGCCAGGAGCGAGGCCCATTGGTCCCGGTTTGTATCTAGAACCGGGACCAAAGGGTCAGACGAACCGGGACCAATGGCCCCTAAGGCCCGTCCGGCGCCCTGGCCTCACGAACCAGGACTGATGCACCCTTTGGTCCCCGTTCATGAGTGAATCAAGATTAATGCCCTTACCCAGGCCTCAACCAAAGCCCTATTTTCTACTAGTGGTTCGATCCAAATCAAGGGCGCCGAGTGCCACATGGTCGGATTTCTGAAACCACCCCACCTATACCTCCTCTCCGACACTCTCACGATGCGCCACCTCTTCCTCTCTCACTCGTCTTCTCCAGATGGAGCGCATGCCCATCTCTAGATGCGCCGCCGCCACCCCAGGGCGGTGCTCAGCCATCGCCCCCACCATTTCTCCCTCCCCTCTCCCTTTACGTGGGG
Organism: Triticum dicoccoides; assembly: GCF_002162155.2. NCBI lineage: Eukaryota > Viridiplantae > Streptophyta > Magnoliopsida > Poales > Poaceae > Triticum > Triticum dicoccoides. The sequence goes on along the minus strand of NC_041393.1, from coordinate 491,899,661 downwards.
CTTCCAGATCGAGCAGGTGAGGCGGCGGCGCTCCCAGATCCACGACCGCCACCCTGGCTCGTCATCAAGGCTGACGGCCACATCCTCGGCTTCCCCGCCAACCCCTCGCAAGGTGCCTCTATGTGTCGCATGCATGGTCTGCGAGGCATAGTTCCGGTGGATGCAGTGCAGGAGCTCTACATCTCCGGATGTAGTTGTTAGTCTGCTCCCGCCCATCCACCATCTCTCCGGCAGTGCGGTCGTGGATGAACCCCATGGCCATCAGCACCAACCGGAGCCGTGTGCTTGATGTGCGCATGCTTGAGTTGATCCATCTGTGTTGTGTGTGGTTGATGTGTGTGTGTGTGTGTGTGCGTGTGTGTGTGTGTGTGCGCGCGCGCATGCGCGTGTGCGCTTCTAGATTGCTGCTTACATATTGCTAGAGAGAGATGTTGACCTTGACTTGTTGGCCTAGCACTCAATTTGCTGTTGCTGCTACACTAATTCCAGCCTTGATTATATTGTGTCAAAGCACCTATATAGGAGGAAGACCAATCAATGGAATTTCTTGTCATGTGGTGATGCACTCATGAATCTATGTGATTCTTTTGTCTTCTTTGTGTATCTTGTTTTTTAACCATCCAATGGATTTTTAGGCTCCTGAAGCCCTCAGCATGTATCATGTACGTGTAAATTTACCGGTCTGAAACTTGCTTCTATGTGTGTCTGATCATTGATGTATTTTGACTAGGTTGTGTATTTTTATTTTGAAAGAAAGCTCTGCTAAATGGGCGGAGGTGGGTTGCAAGGGATGAGCATTTTTTCCCAATTTGTCAATGGCATTTATCACGGAAGGATCCGCGTGGTCGAAATAAGAGCGAGTTGATGTCTTCGATTTTTTGGCGAAAAGATCTTACTCGAAGTAAACAATATTTGAACAATGCGAGTTATCTAGAAGTTTGGTGTTGGAAGTTGCTTGGAGAGAGGTTACCAGTTGGTTGATATGCGGTTCCAGGTTGCCAGAGATCTATGGCATAAATGTTGGCATTAGAAATTGCGAGGAGAGAGGCTTTGAGTTGCCTGGTATGTGGTTCCATGTTGCCAGAATCTGTGGTATATGGGTGTTAGAGTTGGAAGTTGCCAAGAGAGAGGATATGAGTTGCATGATCTTTGTGTAACGCCCATGATGCGGCTATATCTCCCACGTGTCGAAGCACGACTTAGAGGCATAACCGCATGGTGGTTTTGTCGCAAGAAGGGTCATCTTCAGACAATCCCATGTAATGAATAAGAATGGGATAAAGAGTTGGCTTACAATCGCCACTACACACAATGAACATATAATTTATACATCATTCAGAGTACACACATAGTCCGACTACAGACGAAGCCAAAAGAAAAGAAGATAACCCAACTGGTAGATCCCCGATCGTCCCAACTGGGCTCCACTACTGATCAGCATGAAACAAAACATAGCAACGACCAATAACTTCGTTGAGCTCCCATCTGAGCTCGGTTGTATCACCTGCACTGGTATGATCGGCACCTGCAACTGTTGTGATAGTATCTGGTGAGTCACGAGGACTCAGCAATCTCAAAACCCGCGAGATCAAGACTATTTAAGCTTATGGGTAGTAAGTGGTAATGAGGTGGAGTTGCAGAAAGCACTAAGCATATATGGTGGCTAATATACGCAAATAAGAGCGAGAAGAGAAGCAACGGAACGGCCGAGAAGCTAGAAGTGATTAAGAAGTGATCCTGAAACTACTTACGCACAATCATAACACAAAGACCGTGTTCACTTCCCGGACTCCGCCAAAAAGAGACCATCACGGCTACACACGCGGTTGATGCGTTTTAATTAAGTCAAGTGTCAAGTTATCTACAACCGGACATTAACAAATTCCCATCTGCCACATAACCGCGGGCACGGCTCTCGAAAGTTTATACCCTGCAGGGGTGTCCCAACTTAGCCCATCACAAGCTCTCACGGTCAACAAAGGATATTCCTTCTCCTAGGAAGACCCGATCAAACTCGGAGTCCCGGTTTACAAGACATTTTGACAATGGAAAAACAAGACTAGCAAGACCACCCGCTGTGCCGACAAATCCTGATAGGAGCTGCACATATCTCGTTCTCAGGGCAGACCGGATAAGCTAAGCGTACATGTACCGACGTAATCCAACTTGCCAAGGAATGGTCCCGCATGGTGCTCTAGTTTGGACCAGCACTCGGAGGAGCACTGGCCCGGGGGGTAAAATAAAGATGACCCTTGAGTCTGCAGAACCCAAGGGAAAAAGGCTTAGGTGGCAAATGTTAAAACCAAGGTTGGGCCTTGCTGGAGGAGTTTTATTCAAAGCGAACTGTCAAGGGGGTCCCATAAATCACCCAACCGTGTAAGGAACGCAAAATCAAGGAACATAACACCGGTATGATGAAAACTAGGGCGACAAGAGTGGAACAAAACACCAGGCATAAGGCCGAGCCTTCCACCCTTTACCAAGTATATAGATGCATTAATTTAAATAAGAGGTATTGTGATATCCCAACATAATCCTATCCATCATGGAGCAATCTTCAACTTCACCTGCGACTAACAACGCTATAAGAGGGGCTGAGCAAAGTGGTAACATAGCCAAACAACGGTTTGCTAGGAAGGGTGAAAAGGTTAGTGGCTGACATGGCAATTTGGGAGGCATGGTAAAGCAAGTGATAGGTAGCGCAGCATAGCGATAGAACGGAGCAACTAGCAAGCAAAGATAGAAGTGATATCGAGGGTAATTGTCATCTTGCCTGAAATCCCGCAAGGAAGAAGAACGAGTACATGAAGAAGACAAACGGATGTAATCAAACGAATCCTCACAACTCTGGAACAAAACCGAAGCTAACGAGAGAAGCAAACCAGAAAGAAGAAAACAACATGGTAAACACACAAACATAAACATGGCATGATGCACAACCAAGTATGATGCATTTCCGGTTTAATGAGGCATGGCATGGCAATATGCAAAAACAACACTACAAGTTAAGTGGAGCTCAATATGCAACGAGTTGCATATTGATGAAACACCACATCACTTATTTAGTTTAATCTCGTTTAAGCTACCAAACAATATTAACTATTGATAAACATGGCAAGAGGTGAAGCATAATTAAACTAACTATTTAGGCAAGTTTTTAAATGAGGCCGGAACAATGAACAACAATTAAGGAAAATCCCCATATGCATATTTTGAATTTAATGCAAACAACAATTTTAACCATTTAAATGTTGTTATCATGATGCGGATGACATATACAAGTTTATGCAATTTTTATGAAAATGTTAACAAGAGCATGATATGAAGCATTTGCCCGCCATGGCGGAACGAAAAGGGTGCCACGGCAACGAATCCGAAAATGATGCCACAGCAACAAATCGGTTCCGATAGCTCACGGAGATACCGGTGCAAAAGGTAGTGTGACGGGAGCGTGTCATGCAAGGATGGTGGGGTGATCCCGGCTACCGGGTTCCCACGGGTCAATGGCATGGGAAACGAGGAACGTGCAAAGACAACTCAGACACGGTGCAAACATGAGCATCTCATGCATCGTAAAGATTCGTTCTCGGAAGGGCATCTCGGCGGTTATACCTTCGAAGCGTGCATTTTGGAGCAAATCGAGTTCGTAGTGGAAGTAGTCGTTCACGAGTCATCGTGGGAAGTAGTGGCACACGTGGCGGCGTAGTGGAAGTAGTGGTACACGCTCATTTTCGGAGAGGTACTTGAAGAATCCAACGTCTTCGGGGCGACGGTAGTGGTACACGCGATGTAGGGGTACTTGTCAGTCTGGTCTTGGCGGTGTAGATGTACACGTTGTCGGGGTACTTGTCGCATCATCGGGTGTAGTTGTACATGAGGATCTTGACGAATCCGAAGGGTACTTGACGGGTCCGGTCTTGGCGTCCCAACGAGGATCACAGATGTATGGGGTGCAAGTTATGCCAAGGTGGAATTTGGCAGCGAGCATGGAGGCTTCGGCGCTGCGTCTTGGCGATCCAACGACAGTATGGCCTCAAGGTTGCATAGCCAAGTCGAGCAGTAGCATGACACAACATCACGCAGAGCCATGGCAGCACGGTGCATCCCAAATGGCGAGCTCGGGGTGCTCGAGGCCGTGCGGCAAGGTGACGAGAACGAGGCACGTCAGGGCAGCAGTGCGGAAGGTGCATAGGCGAGAATGAAGCAGAGAGGTGGTCGGGGTGCCTTGGTGCAATGGAGGCGGAGCAGAGGAGGGCAGCGGCAGCGCGCTTGTTGGATGGAGCAGGGGCGGCGAAGTGGAGCAGAGCAGCAGCGCTCGTGCTCAGCTGCGGGGCGGCGAATTTGCGGCGTAGACGGAAGCAGAGGGCGACACGAGGCAGGGGGCGCCGGGGTTGGCCTCCAGTGGCAGCGCGGGAGGCCCGACGCGGTGTCCTTGCGAGGCAACAGCGCGGAGGAGGGCCGACGAGGGGGCGCGATGGAGCTCAACGGGCGTGCTCCGGCGGAGATGCTTGAGCGGGGGCGGACGCGTAGGAGAGGAAGGAGCGGTCGTCGACCTATTGGGCTCCGGTGGCGCGGTTCAACAAGGATGAGGTGGAGGTCAGGTGCTGGCGCGCGGAGGGAGATGGGGATCGAGCGCGAGGAGAGGGAGAGGGGGCCGGGCGCTGGCGGCGCTGGAGGGAAGGAGATGGGGATCGGGAGGGGGGTCGATCGGGCTAGGGTTTAGGTTAAGTGGGGCGGCTGGGCCTTAGAGGACGGCCCGGTAGAGAAAGAAGTGGCCAGAGGCCTAGCTGGGCAGCTGGGCTGGGCTCTCTCTCTCACGCTAATTTTCTTTAACAGAAAAGCATTATAGAGAAGGAAAAGGAAGATGGGCTAGGGAAAAGAAGTTGAGCAGGAGGACAATTTTCCTGGACTCATAAAAATGTGCTCGTTCCAAGAAAAATGGAGTGGGCAAGATTGCAAGGTTTACATTTGAATTTAATTCAAATGGTTTGAACAAGGAGTAGGAATCCGAAGGTTCCGAAAATGTTGAACATTTAGGAAGAGCCTTGATAAAACGATAAAAGAATCAGAGGACAAGTCGGAGACCAAGAATTGAGATAACAAAGGCATTGAGATTTATTTGCAAGTGTGTCAAAGGCAATTCCACATCCATGGAATACTTTATAATAGCTCCCTCATATTGGGAGGATGTGTTATAAAGAGAAGTCACCCTTCCCTCGATTTAAATAGATGAACCATCTATGCAATTTATTAGTTGAGTTGAGAAGCAAAGATTAATGACATGATGGCATGATGACATGATGCAATGCAAAAATAAAAGAGCAAGCACAAAGAAACACACGGTGATCATGAAAATATGGAAGTCTTTTGGAGCGTCGGTCTTGGGGTGTTACAACACTCCACCACTACAAGAGGATCTCGTCCCGAGATCTAGGATGGCGCCGGAGAGAAAACGGAAGAGGAAGAGAAGAGGTAAAGCTAAGTTGCTTCTTCGACAAAAGAGTGAAACCAAAGAACCTTGAAAGATTGAACAAACTAAAAGAGAGAATACAAGGGAGATGAACAAGATTGAAAACACTCCATTAGACAAGAGGAACAAGCAACATTAGAACTTGAAGGTTGCAAAGACATGAATCAAGAGTTTAATGGACAGGATAGAATTCGAAACCACTCTGGTTAAAACAAGATGAGAGAGGAAGAATTTGGGCAGCACTCTGGTTGAACATGGAAGGAATAGAACATGAACTTGAGAAGATGGGATTATACTTGATGAAATCAACAACACACTGCCTCCGAACTATTTAAAGAATGGCATAATGGGTAAGAAGGATTTCAGACATCAATCCGGTTGAAAAGAGAGGCAAAACTTGATAAGATGAAAAGAACTTGAAAAAAAAACATGACACTCCGGTTAAATGGATAAGCACAAAAAGAACATGATCCTCACAATTCGAGATGATGAGTGAAAAGAGCAACATCACAATGCCTCCGGAAGAAAGAATATAAGATAGATCATTGGAATAATAGAATGGAGAAGAAAATGTCAACTTCTGCCACAAAAGAACATGGAAAGCACCCTCCAAGAAGGTTATAACGGAGTTGTTAGAAAACCAACAACGAAAGAATAAGCTTGTAGTGGGCTTATGGAATACTTCTCAAAATTGAGGTGAAATTCTGCCACTACAGAAACAAATAATATAATTGATAACACCGACGAGATGAAAAATTTCTTCCACCAAGATGATAGAGAGATAACTTGGATCATTGATAAGCACCACAATAGCAACATTCCTTAGGGAAGGATTTAGGTGAAATCTTTACCAAGATAACTTCAATGAAGAGATTGATGGATTTAAAATACCTCATTCTTGACAACATGTGAATCACGAAACATGAATGAAAATTGTCAAGAATGATATAATACCACCTCAAAAGATAAGGTAGAAAGAATTGAACTTCGAAATGCAAGAAGAAGAATGGTTGAACTCCTCAAAACAAAACATGTGTTGAGCACCATGTTTAATTTTGAGTATAGCTTGGTGGATCTTAACTTCTTGAAAAAAATCCTGAAGAACAAAACGAGAATGAAAGGAATCCTTGATGAACCATCATGTAGAGCCTCCATGAAGAACTCCGATAATAAAAGGATGATAAAAAGAAAGAGAAGTCGAAAACACAAGGTGAAGCCTTGCGATGATTTTAGATGGAGCTACGAAATGAGTAAACTTTGAACTCCGGACAAGAAAGATGAATAACTTGGAACTGAGAATTACTTCCTGATGAACAAACTCTGAAAGAAGGAATTAATCACTTGGATGAAACAAGAATAAGAATTATGCCATGCCTATCCTTCACCAATTTAAATTGATGACAAGCAATGGATTTAGCATACTACTTATTCTCGTAGAAAGAATTAAGAGAGATATAGCGTAAACTTGAGAAGGTATTGATGGAATCACCGATGGGATTTGGAAACAACGAATGAATTGGTATGATAACAACGGAAGAGGAAATCTTGAACGAACCACCGAAAGAATTGAAAATGAACGTAGCAAAGCCACAATTCATCGGGAAGAATTGGAAAACGAATGAAGATACTTGAGGGGATTTAGATACATGAGAACAAAGAGATCATGAACTGATTAGAGGGTATTTGAATGATGCACCAATAAGATTTGGAGAACGGTAGCTACACACTGAGAATGAGGAATTATGACATGATGGCCTTCGGAGGAAAGAAATAGAAACAACTCATGAAATGCTCCGGATGGGTGAAAATAATTCTCACAATCGAAAGCAATTATGAGAGGATGGCATCACGCTAGAACCATGAATCTTGAAGAGAATGGAGCAAGATTTAAGAAAAATCCTTCTTCAGTCTTCAAATGTTGAGAATGAAGATGAGAACCACCATGAATTGTTGAGATACTCCGGAATGAAGAGCGGAAAGGTTGAACCAGCGGTGAAAAGAATATGAAAGCGAACTTGGAGGATACATTTGACTGTTGAGAAATCATTCTTATGTCAAACTTGGAAATGTATTTGCGAATGGCTCCTGATAATTAGAAGAGTCAAGTAAGATCCTGGGAAAAGACCTGTGGGTTAGGGCCCGCTCAAAAGAAAACACTGTTGAACAATTTTGAAGAGAGATTGCACCGGTTCAATAAAATGACTTGAATGAGATAATAATCTCAAAATAGCTTGAACGGATTGATAATGGAGACACAAATCTTTTGAGATATCCTCGGCATGGGATAGCATTTGAACAAGGAAAAGGATATGATCAACACCGAAAGCATGAGTTAAATCCACCGGAGAAGAAAAGAGACGAATAATAATAAACTTGAAACTTCCTTAGTATCTTCCTGAGAATCACCGGATAAGAACATTGACGGAAAAGAATGGAGAGTCTTCCCATCAATAAAATGGATACCCAATTAAGAAATCTGAGTCCTTGAAGAAAAGGGTGGGAGGGAGGGAAAACAAGGACAACTTGGGACAGATGAAACAAACACCGTGGAGAAAACTTAGAATTGATCTTGTGAATGTTGAAATGATCGGATCCACTTGAAAAGAAGCACGCCGGTTGGAAAAGAATTAACATGACAACCTCGATGACCAAGAAGGATAAGTATTCACATAGCAATATGAGAACACCGTTTATGAAAGGTATGGATTCAACATTTGACTTCGAAGCAACTCAAATACCACAAATAAAACAAAACAAAGGATTTGGCTTGCAGAATAAGCCGAAACAAACATATGATAGAGATTTCGTCCGAAGTTTTCATGGTGGGGCCCACACAGGCTCGATCGTACAGCACCATCATGTACAAGGCAGTGCACATGACATACGAAGTGTCCCCGAACCAGCATCGCCAAGGGTTCTTTAAGACACAATGAGACCACTGGAAAAACGACCATGGATAGGAGGACCACTAGACGTCGAACCCCAATCTCATATCATGCATCTGTCGGAAAGAAAAAAACTAGAGCTACTTGAATTCCCACCTATAAAACTCCTGAAACTTTCTGGTTATGGAATCTGGTGTTGGGGATACAGGGGAAGCAATATATATCTCACCCAAAACTAACAATCCTACATCCAGCTGTATCCATCCATCAGCACATAACCAAGAAACCTTCGGAAATCATGTACCTCAACCTTCGAAAAGCATCCGTTATACGAGCTATGGCAATACTCCCGAACTCCCGCCCCAGTACTGGGTGGCGTCGAGGTTATCTCACCAACAATTGCATAAAAGAGATTTTCGATGTCAGCAAAACTCAGGTATTCCAGAACTGCAACGATAAAATTATGACGACAACACCTCGGAGCTCAACTCCCCGGGACACTGCCACTACCCCTAAATGTCGGGAGGCACCAAGAACAATGTTCTCGTCATAAGAATATCAGAACGATCCCAAGATACCCACGTGATCCTAAATTTTTTTTTGTGAAATTTGAGGCGAGGAAAGAAAAAACATCTACGTCAAGAGGCCTCACCAGAGCGATGAAGGGACTGAGGAGTAAAAAGAATCCAACTCTCCGGTATATATAATCCTAAGACTCAAAACATTTTTGTTCTAGACTCAACAACGCTAGTGATTCGATCAAGCAGAGGGCTCCTAAGTCGGGGATGGCTCTGATTACCAACTTGTAACACCCACGATGCAGCTATATCTCCCACGTGTCGAAGCACAACTTAGAGGCATAACCGCATGGTGGTTTTGTCGCAAGAAGGTGTTGGAAATATGCCATAGAGGCAATAATAAAAGGATTATTATTATATTTCCTTGTTCATGATAATTGTATTTTATTCATGCTATAATTGTGTTATCCGGAAATCGTAATGCATGTGTGAATACATAGACCACAACATGTCCCTAGTGAGCCTCTAGTTGACTAGCCCGTTGATCAACAGATAGTCATGGTTTCCTGACTATGGACATTGGATGTCATTGATAACGAGATCAGATCATTAGGAGAATGATGTGATGGACAAGACCCAATCCTAAGCATAGCACAAGATCGTGTAGTTCGTTTGCTAGAGCTTTTCCAATGTCAAGTATATTTTCCTTAGACCATGAGATCGTGTAACTCCCGGACACCGTAGGAGTGCTTTGGGTGTACCAAACGTCACAACATAACTGGGTGACTATAAAGGTATACTACGGGTATCTCCGAAAGTGTCTGTTGGGTTGACACGGATCGAGACTGGGATTTGTCACTCCGTATGACGGAGAGGTATCTGTGGGACCACTCGGTAATGCATCATTATAATGAGCTCAAAGTGACCAGGTGTCTGGTCACGGGACCATGCATTACGGTACGAGTAAAGTGACTTGCCGGTAACGAGATTGAACAAGGTATTGGAATACCGACGATCGAGTCTCGGGCAAGTAACGTACTGATTGACAAAGGGAATTGTATACGGGGTTGCTTAAATCCTCGACATCGTGGTTCATCTGATGAGATCATCAAGGAGCATGTGGGAGCCAACATGGGTATCCATATCCCGCTGTTGGTTACTGACCGGAGAGGCGTCTCGGTCATGTATGCATGTCTCCCGAACCCGTAGGGTCTACACACTTAAGGTTCGATGACGCTAGGGTCGTAGAGATATTAGTATGCAGCAAACCGAAAGTTGTTCGGAGTCCTGGATGAGATCCCGGACGTCATGAGGAGTTCCGGAATGGTCCGAATGTAAAGAATTATATATGGGAAGTCGAGTTTCGACCATCCAGAAAGTTTCGGGGGTCACCGGTATTGTACCGGGACCACCGAAAGTGTCTCGGGGGTCCACTGGGTGGGGCCACCTATCCCGGAGGGCCCCATGGGTGAAGTGGGAGGGGAACCAGCCCCTGGTGGGCTGGTGCGCCCCCCTCCTTGGGCCCCTTTGCGCCTAGGGTTCGGAACCCTAGGGGAGGGGGCGCCTCCACTTGCCTTGGGGGGCAAGGCACCCCCCTTGGCTGCCGCCCCACCTTGGAGATTCAATCTCCTAGGGCCGGC
>NC_041393.1:491833540-491888829 GCF_002162155.2 Triticum dicoccoides | reverse complement strand
GGGAGGGCAGCCGCACCCTTGCACTTGGCGCCTCCCTTCCCCCTTGCTACACCTCTCCCTCCCACAGACGCTTGGCGAAGCCCTGCCGGGATCCCTGCTGCATCCACCACCAAGCCGTCGTGTTGCTGGATCTTCATCAACCTCTCCTTCCCCCTTGCTGGATCAAGAAGGAGGAGACGTCACGCTGACCATACGTGTGTTGAACGCGGAGGTGCCGTCCGTTCGGCGCTAGGATCTCTGGTGATTTGGATCACGACGAGTACGACTCCCTCAACCCCGTTCTCTTGAACGCTTCCGCTCGATCTACAAGGGTATGTAGATGCACTCCTCTCTCTCGTTGCTAGATGAACTCATAGATTGATCTTGGTGAAACCGTAGGAAATATTTCATTTTCTGCAATGTTCCCCAACAGTGGTATCAGAGCTAGGTCTATGCGTGGTTCTCTTTGCACGAGTAGAACACAAATCTGTTGTGGGCATAGATGTTGTCAACTTTCTTGCCACTACTAGTCTTATTTTGCTTCAGCAGTATTGTGGGATGAAGCAGCTCGGACCGACCTTACACGTACGCTTACGTGAGATAGGTTCCACCGACTGACCTGCACTAGTTGCATAAGGTGGCTAGCGGGTGTCTGTCTCTCCCACTTTAGTTGGAGTGGATTCGATGAAAAGGGTCCTTATGAAGGGTAAATAGAAGTTGACAAATCACGTTGTGGCTTTTTCATAGGTAAGAAAATGTTCTTGCTAGAACCCTATTGCAGCCACGTAAAAGATGCAACAACAATTAGAGGACGTCTAACTTGTTTTTGCAGCAATTGCTTTGTGATGTGATATGGCCAAAAGTTGTGATGAATGCTGAATGATATATTGTGATGTATGAGATCATGTTCTTGTAATAGGAATCACGACTTGCATGTCGATGAGTATGACAACCGGCAGGAGCCATAGGAGTCCTCTTAATTATTGTATGACCTGCGTGTCAATGATTTAACGCCATGTAATTACTTTACTTTATTGCTAAACCATTAGCTATGGTAGTAGAAGTAATAGTTGGTGAGCAACTTCATGGAGACACGATGATGGAGATCATGATGATGGAGATCATGGTGTCATGTCGGTGACGAAGATGATCATGGAGCCCCGAAGATGGAGATCAAAGGAGCTCTATGATATTGGCCATATCATGTCACTACTATTTGATTGCATGTGATGTTTATCATGTTTTTGCATCTTGTTTACTGAGAATGACGGTAGTAAATAAGATGATCCCTCATAATAATTTCAAGAAAGTGTCCCCCCTAACTGTGCGCCGTTGCGACAGTTCGTTGTTTCGAAGCACCACGTGATGATCGGGTGTGATAGATTCTAACGTTCACATACAACGGGTGTAATACAGATTTACACATGCAAAACACTTAGGTTAACTTGACGAGCCTAGCATGTACAGACATGGCCTCGGAACACAAAGACCGAAAGGTCGAACATGAGTCGTATGGAAGATACGATCAACATAGAGATGTTCACCGATGATGACTAGTCCGTCTCACGTGATGATCGGACACGGCCTAGTCGACTCGGATCATGTAACACTTAGATGACTAGAGGGATGTCTAATCTGAGTGAGAGTTCATTAAATAATTTGATTAGATGAACTTAATTATAATGAACTTAGTCTAAAATCTTTGCAAAAATGTCTTGTAGATCAAATGGCCAACGCTCATGTCAACATGAACTTCAACGCGTTCCTAGAGAAAACCAAGCTGAAAGATGATGGCAGCAACTATACGGACTGGGTCCAGAACCTGAGGATCATCCTCATAGCTGCCAAGAAAGCATATGTCCTAGAAGGACCGCTAGGTGAAGCACCCATCCCAGAGAACCAAGACGTTATGAACGCTTGGCAGTCACGTGCTGATGATTACTCCCTCGTTCAGTGCGGCATGCTTTACAGCTTAGAACCGGGGCTCCAAAAGCGTTTTGAGCAACACAGAGCATATGAGATGTTCGAGGAGCTGAAAATGGTTTTCCAAGCTCATGCCCGGGTCGAGAGATATGAAGTCTCCGACAAGTTCTATAGTTGTAAGATGGAGGAAAATAGTTCTGTGAGTGAGCACATACTCAAAATGTCTGGGTTGCACAACCGCCTGTCCCAGCTGGACATTAACCTCCCGGACGAGGCGATCATTGACAGAATCCTTCAGTCGCTCCCACCAAGCTACAAGAGCTTTGTGATGAACTACAATATGCAGGGGATGGTGAAAACTATTCCTGAAGTATTTTCAATGATGAAGTCAGCAGAGGTAGAAATCAAAAAGGAACATCAAGTGTTGATGGTCAATAAAACCACTAAGTTCAAGAAAGGCAAGGGTAAGAAGAACTTCAAGAAGGACGACAAGGATATTGCCGTGCCCGGTAAGCCTGTTGTCGGGAAGAAGTCAAAGAATGGACCCAAGCCTGAGACTGAGTGCTTTTATTGCAAAGGGAAGGGTCACTAGAAGCGGAACTGCCCCCAATACTTAGCGGACAAGAAGGCCGGCAACACTAAAGGTATATGTGATATACATGTAATTGATGTGTACCTTACCAGTGCTCGTAGTAGCTCCTGAGTATTTGATACCGGTGTCGTTGCTCATATTTGTAACTCAAAGCAGGAGCTGTGGAATAAGCGGAGACTGGCGAAGGACGAGGTGACGATGCGCGTCGGGAATGGTTCCAAGGTCGATGTGATCGCCGTTGGCACGCTACCTCTACATTTACCCACGGGATTAGTTTTAAACCTCAATAATTGTTATTTAGTGCCAGCTTTGAGCATGAACATTGTATCTGGATCTCGTTTAATACGAGATGGCTACTCATTTAAATCCGAGAATAATGGTTGTTCTATTTATATGAGAGATATGTTTTATGGTCATGCCCCGCTGGTCAATGGTTTGTTCTTAATGAATCTCGAACGTAATGTTACACATATTCATAGTGTGAATACCAAAATATGTAAGATTGATAACGATAGTCCCACATACTTGTGGCACTGCCGCCTTGGTCACATTGGTGTCAAGCGCATGAAGAAGCTCCATGCAGATGGACTTTTAGAGTCTCTCAATTATGAATCATTTGACACATGCAAACCATGCCTCATGGGCAAAATGACTAAGACTCCGTTCTCCGGAACAATGGAGCGAGCAACCAACTTATTGGAAATCATACATACTGATGTGTGCGGTCCAATGAGCATTGAGGCTCGCGGAGGATATCGTTATGTTCTCACTCTCACTGATGACTTGAGTAGATATGGGTATGTCTACTTGATGAAACACAAGTCTGAGACCTTTGAAAAGTTCAAGGAATTTCAGAATGAGGTAGAGAATCAATGTGACCGAAAGATAAAGTTCTTACGATCAGATCGTGGAGGAGAATATTTAAGTCACAAATTTGGTACACACTTAAGGAAATGTGGAATCGTTTCACAACTCACGCCGCCTGGAACACCTCAGCGTAACGGTGTGTCCGAACATCGTAATCGCACTCTATTGGATATGGTGCGATCTATGATGTCTCTTACCGATTTACCGCTATCATTTTGGGGATACGCTCTAGAGACAGCTACATTCACTTTAAATAGGGCTCCGTCTAAATCCGTTGAGACGACACCGTATGAATTAAGGTTTGGGAAGAAACCTAAGCTCTCATTTCTAAAAGTTTGGGGATGTGATGCTTATGTCAAGAAACTTCAACCTGAAAAGCTCGAACCCAAGTCGGAAAAATGCATCTTCATAGGATACCCTAAGGAAACCATTGGGTATACCTTCTACCTTAGATCCGAAGGCAAGATCTTTGTTGCCAAGAACGGATCCTTTCTGGAAAAAGATTTTCTCTCGAAAGGAGTAAGTGGGAGGAAAGTAGAACTCGATGAAGTACTACCTCTTGAACCGGAAAGTAGTGCAGCTCAGGAAAATATTCCTGTGGTGCCTACACCGACTGGAGAGGAAATTAATGATGATGATCAAGGTACTTCGGATCAAGTTGCTACTGAACTTCGTAGGTCCACAAGGACACGTTCCACACCAGAGTGGTATGGCAACCCTGTCCTGGAAATCATGTTGTTAGACAATGGTGAACCTTCGAACTAAAAAAAGCGATGGCGGGCCCAGATTCCAACAAATGGCTTGAAGCCATGCAATCCGAGATAGGATCCATGTATGAAAACAAAGTATGGACTTTGACAGACTTGCCCGATGATCGGCGAGTGATAGAAAATAAATGGATCTTTAAGAAGAAGACGAACGCGGATGGTAATGTTACCATCTATAAAGCTCGACTTGTCACTAAGGGTTATCGGCAAGTTCAAGGGGTTGACTATGATGAGACTTTCTCCCCCGTAGCGAAGCTGAAGTCCGTCCGAATCATGTTAGCAATTGCCGCATACTATGATTATGAGATATGGCAGATGGACGTCAAAATGGCATTCTTTAACGACTATCTTAAGGAAGAACTGTATATGATGCAACCGGAAGGTTTTGTCGATCCTAAGAATGCTAACAAGGTGTGCAAGCTCCAGCAATCCATTTATGGGCTGGTGCAAGCATCTCGGAGTTGGAACAGTCGCTTTGATGAGATGATCAAAGCGTTTGGGTGTATGCAGACTTATGGAGAAGCCTGCGTTTACAAGAAAGTGAGTGGGAGCTCTGTAGCATTTCTCATATTATATGTAGATGACATGCTTTTGATGGGAAATGACATAGAACTTTTGGACAGCGTTAAGGCCTACTTGAATAAGTGTTTTTCAATGAAGGACCTTGGAGAAGCTGCTTACATATTAGGCATCAAGATCTATGGGGATAGATCAAGACGCCTCATAGGTCTTTCACAAAGCACATACCTTGATAAGATATTGAAGAAGTTCAATATGGATCAGTCCAAGAAAGGGTTCTTGCCTGTATTGCAAGGTGTGAGATTGAGCTCGGCTCAATGCCCGACCACGGCAGAAGATATAGAAGAGATGAGTGTCATCCCCTATGCCTCAGCCATAGGATCTATTATGTATGCCATGTTGTGTACCAGACCTAATGTAAGCCTTGCCGTAAGTTTGGTAGGAAAGTACCAAACTAATCCCGGCAAGGAACACTGGACAGCGGTCAAGAATATCCTGAAGTACCTGAAAAGGACAAAGGACATGTTTCTCGTTTATGGAGGTGACGAAGAGCTCGTCGTAAAGGGTTACGTCGATGCTAGCTTCGACACAGGTCTGGATGACTCTAAGTCACAAACCGGATACGTGTATATGTTGAATCGTGGAGCAGTAAGCTGGTGCAGTTGCAAGCAGAGCGTCGTGGCGGGATCTACATGTGAAGCGGAGTACATGGCAGCCTCGGAGGCAGTGTATGAAGCAATATGGATGAAGGAGTTCATCACCGACCTAGGAGTCATACCCAATGCGTCGGGGCTGATCACTCTCTTCTGTGACAACACTGGAGCTATTGCCCTTGCCAAGGAGCCCAGGTTTCACAAGAAGACCAGGCACATCAAGCGTCGTTTCAACTCCATCCGTGAAAATGTTCAAGATGGAGACATAGATATTTGCAAAGTACATGCGGATCTGAATGTCGCAGATCCGTTGACTAAACCTCTTCCGCGAGCAAAACATGATCAACACCAGAACTCTATGGGTGTTCGATTCATCACAATGTAACTAGATTATTGACTCTAGTGCAAGTGGGAGACTGTTGGAAATATGCCCTAGAGGCAATAATAAAAGGATTATTATTATATTTCCTTGTTTATGATAATTGTCTTTTATTCATGCTATAATTGTGTTATCCGGAAATCGTAATACATGTGTGAATACATAGACCACAACATGTCCCTAGTGAGCCTCTAGTTGACTAGCCCATTGATCAACAGATAGTCATGGTTTCCTGACTATGGACATTGGATGTCATTGATAACGAGATCAGATCATTAGGAGAATGATGTGATGGACAAGACCCAATCCTAAGCATAGCACAAGATCGTGTAGTTCGTTTGCTAGAGCTTTTCCAATGTCAAGTATCTTTTCCTTAGACCATGAGATCGTGTAACTCCCGGACACCATAGGAGTGCTTTGGGTGTACCAACCATCACAACGTAACTGGGTGACTATAAAGGTATACTACGGGTATCTCCGAAAGTGTCTGTTGGGTTGACACGGATCGAGACTGGGATTTGTCACTCCGTATGACGGAGAGGTATCTCTGGGACCACTCGGTAATGCATCATTATAATGAGCTCAAAGTGACCAGGTGTCTGGTCACGGGACCATGCATTACGGTACGAGTAAAGTGACTTGCCGGTAACGAGATTGAACAAGGTATTGGAATACTGACGATCGAGTCTCGGGCAAGTAACGTACCGATTGACAAAGGGAATTGTATACGGGGTTGCTTAAATCCTCGACATCGTGGTTCATCTGATGAGATCATCAAGGAGCATGTGGGAGCCAACATGGGTATCCATATCCCGCTGTTGGTTATTGACCGGAGAGGCGTCTCGGTCATGTCTGCATGTCTCCCGAACCCGTAGGGTCTACACACTTAAGGTTCGATGACGCTAGGGTTGTAGAGATATTAGTATGCAGCAAACCAAAAGTTGTTCGGAGTCCTGGATGAGATCCCGGACGTCACGAGGAGTTCCGGAATGGTCCGAATGTAAAGAATTATATATGGGAAGTCGAGTTTCGACCATCCGGAAAGATTCGGGGGTCACCGGTATTGTACCGGGACCACCGGAAGTGTCCCGGGGGTCCACTGGGTGGGGCCACCTATCCCGGAGGGCCCCATGGGTGAAGTGGGAGGGGAACCAGCCCCTGGTGGGCTGGTGCGCCCCCTCCTTGGGCCCCTTTGCGCCTATGGTTCGGAACCCTAGGGGAGGGGGCGCCTCCACTTGCCTTGGGGGGCAAGGCACCCCCCTTGGCTGCCGCCCCCCCTTGGAGATTCAATCTCCTAGGGCCGTCGCCCCCCCCCCCAAGGGTCCCTATATAAAGAGGGGGGAGGGAGGGCAGCCGCACCCTTGGACTTGGCGCCTCCCTTCCCCCTTGCTACACCTCTCCCTCCCGCAAACGCTTGGCGAAGCCCTGCCGGGATCGCTGCTGCATCCACCACCAAGCCGTCGTGCTGCTTGATCTTCATCAACCTCTCCTTCCCCCTTCCTGGATCAAGAAGGAGGAGACGTCACGCTGACCGTATGTGTGTTGAACGCGGAGGTGCCGTCCGTTCGGCGCTAGGATCTCCGGTGATTTGGATCACGACGAGTACGACTCCCTCAACCCCGTTGTCTTGAACACTTCCGCTCGATCTACAAGGGTATGTAGATGCACTCCTCTCTCTTGTTGCTAGATGAACTCATAGATTGATCTTGGTGAAACCGTAGGAAATTTTTTGTTTTCTGCAATGTTCCCCAACAGAAGGGTCATCTTCACACAATCCCATGTAATGAATAAGAATGGGATAAAGAGTTGGCTTACAATCGCCACTTCACACAATGAACATATAATTTATACATCATTCAGAGTACACACATAGTCCGACTACGGACGAAGCCAAAAGAAAAGAAGATAACCCAACTGCTAGATCCCCGATCGTCCCAACTGGGCTCCACTACTGATCAACATGAAATGAAACATTGCAACGACCAATAACTTCGTTGAGCTCCTATATGAGCTCGGTTGTATCACCTGCGCTGATATCATCGGCACCTGCAACTGTTGTGATAGTATCTGGTGAGTCACGAGGACTCAGCAATCTCAAAACCCGCGAGATCAAGACTATTTAAGCTTATGGGTAGGAAGTGGTAATGAGCTGGAGTTGCAGCAAGCACTAAGTATATATGGTGGCTAATATACGCAAATAAGAGCGAGAAGAGAAGCAACGGAACGGTCGAGAAGCTAGAAGTGATCAAGAAGTGATCCTGAAACTACTTACGCACAATCATAACACAAAGACCATGTTCACTTCCCGGACTCCGCCGAAAAGAGACCATCACGGCTACACACGCGGTTGATGCGTTTTAATTAAGTCAAGTGTCAAGTTATCTACAACCGTACATTAACAAATTCCCATCTGCCACATAACTGCGGGCATGGCTCTCGAAAGTTTATACCCTGCAGGGGTGTCCCAACTTAGCCCATCACAAGCTCTCACGGTCAACGAAGGATATTCCTTCTCCTAGGAAGACCCGATCAAACTCGGAATCCCGGTTTACAAGACATTTCGACAATGGTAAAACAAGACCAGCAAGACCACCCGCTGTGCCGACAAATCCCGATAGGAGCTGCACATATCTCGTTCTTAGGGCATACCGGATAAGCTAAGCGTACATGTACCAATGTAATCCAAGTTGCCAAGGAATGGTCCCGCACGGTGCTCTAGTTTGGACAAACACTCGGAGGAGCACTGGCCCGGGGGGTAAAATAAAGATGACCCTTGAGTCTGCAGAACCCAAGGGAAAAAGGCTTAGGTGGCAAATGTTAAAACCAAGGTTGGGCCTTGCTGGAGGAGTTTTATTCAAAGCGAACTGTCAAGGGGGTCCCATAAATCACCCAACCGTGTAAGGAATGCAAAATCAAGGAACATAACACCGGTATGACGGAAACTAGGGCGGCACGAGTGGAACAAAACACCAGGCATAAGGCCGAGCCTTCCACCCTTTACCAAGTATATAGATGCATTAATTTAAATAAGAGATATTGTGATATCCCAACATAATCTTGTCCATCATGGAGCAATCTTCAACTTCACCTGCGACTAACAACGCTATGAGAGGGGCTGAGCAAAGCGGTAACATAGCCAAACAACGGTTTGCTAGGAAGGGTGAAAAGGTTAGAGGCTGACATGGCAATTTGCGAGGCATGGTAAATCAAGTGATAGGTAGCGCAACATAGCGATAGAACAAAGTAACTAGAAGCAAAGATAGAAGTGATATCGCGGGTAATGGCCATCTTGCCTGAAATCCCGCAAGGAAGAAGAACGAGTCCATGAAGAAGACAAACGGATGTAGTCGAACGAATCCTCACAACTCCGGAACGAAACCGAAGCTAACTAGAGAAGCAAACCGGAAATAAGCAAACAACATGGTAAACACACAAGCATAAACATGGCATGATGCACAACCAAGTATGATGCATGTCCGGTTTAATGAGGCATGGCATGGGAATATGCAAAAACAACACTACAAGTTAAGTGGAGCTCAATATGCAACGAGTTGCATATTGACGAAACACCACATCACTTATTTAGTTTAATCTCATTTAAGCTACCAAACAATATTAACTATTGTTAAACATGGCAAGAGGTGAAGCATAATTAAACTAACTATTTAGACAAGTTTTTAAATGAGGCCGGAACAACGAACAACAATTCTGGAAAATCCCCATATGCATATTTTGAATTTAATGCAAACAACAATTTTAACCATTTAAATGTTGTTATCATGATGCGGATGACATATACAAGTTTATGCAATTTTTATGAAAATGTTGACAAGAGCATGATATGAAGCATTTGGCCGCCATGGCGGAACGAAAAGGGTGCCACGGCAACGAATCCGGAAATGATGCCACAGCAACAAATCGGTTCCGATAGCTCACGGAGATACCGGTGCAAAAGGTAGTGTGACGGGAGCGTGTCATGCAAGGATAGTGGGGTGATCCCGGCTACCGGGTTCCCACGGGTCAATGGCATGGGAAACGAGGAACGTGCAAAGACAAGTCGGACACGGTGCAAACATGAGCATCTCATAAATCGTAAACATTCGTTCTCGGAAGGGCATCTCGGCGGTTATACCTTCGAAGCGTGCATTTTGGAGCGAATCGAGTTCGTAGTGGAAGTAGTCGTTCACGAGTCGTCGTGGGAAGTAGTGGCACACGTGACGGCGTAGTGGAAGTAGTGGTACACGTTCTTTTTCGGAGAGGTACTCGGAGAATCCAACGTCTTCGGGGCGACGGTAGTGGTACACGCGACGTCGGGGTACTTGTTGGTCCGGTCTTGGCGGTGTAGATGTACACGTTGTCGGGGTACTTGTCGCATCATCAGGTGTAGTTGTACATGAGGGTCTTGACGAATCCGAAGGGTACTTGACGGGTCTGGTCTTGGCGTCCCAACAAGGATCACAGATGTATGGGGTGCAAGTTATGCCAAGGTGGAATTTGGCAGTGAGCATGGACGCTTCGGGGCTGCGTCTTGGCGATCCAACAACATTATGGCCTCAAGGTTGCACAGCCAAGTCGAGCAGCGGCACGACACAACATCACGCAGAGCCATGGCAGCACGGTGCATCCCAAATGGCGAGCTCGGGGTGCTCGAGGCCGTGCGGCAAGGCGACAAGGACGAGGCACGTCAGGGCAGCAGTGCGGAAGGTGCATAGGCGAGGATGAAGCAGAGAGGTGGCCGGGGTGCCTTGGTGCAACGGAGGCAGAGCAGAGGAGGGCAGCGGCGGCGCGCTTGCTGGATGGAGCAGGGGCGGCGAAGCGGAGCAGAGCAGCAGCGCTCGTGCTCAGCGGCGGGGCGGCGAATTTGCGGCGTAGATGGAAGCAGAGGGCGACGCGAGGCAGGGGGCGCCAGAGTTGGCCTCTAGTGGCGGTGCGTGAGGCCCGATGCCGTGTCCTTGCGAGGCAACGGCGCGGAGGAGGGCCAACGAGAGGGCGCGATGGAGCTCAACGGGCATGCTCCGGCGGAGATGCTTGAGCGGGGGCGGACGCGGAGGAGAGGAAGGAGCGGTTGTCGACCTGCTGGGCTCCGGTGGCGCGGTTCAACGAGGACGAGGTGGAGGTCGGGTGCTGGCGCGCGGAGGGAGATGGGGATCGAGGGCGAGGAGAGGGAGAGGGGGCCGGGCGCTGGCGGCGCTGGAGGGAAGGAGATGGGGATCGGGAGGGGGTTCGATCGGGCTAGGGTTTAGGTTAAGTGGGGTGGCTGGGCCTTAGAGGCCGGCCCAGTAGAGGAAGAAGTGGCCAGAGGCCTAGCTGGGCAGCTGGGCTGGGCTCTCTCTCTCACACTAATTTTCTTTAACAGAAAAGCATTATAGAGAAGGAAAAGGAAGATGGGCTAGGTGAAAGAAGTTGAGCAGGAGGACAATTTTCCTGGACTCATAAAAATGTGCTCGTTCCAAGAAAAATGGAGTGGGCAAGATTGCAAGGCTTACATTTGAATTTAATTCAAATGGTTTGAACAAGGAGTAGGAATCCGAAGTTTCCGTAAATGTTGAACATTTAGGAAGAGCCTCGATAAAATGATAAAAGTAAGAGGACAAGTCAGAGACAAAGAATTGAGATAACAAAGGCATTGAGATTTATTTGCAAGTGTGTCAAAGGTAATTCCACATCCATGGAATACTTTATAATAGCTCCCTCATATTGGGAGGATATGTTATAAAGAGAAGTCACCCTTCCCTCGATTTAAATAGATGAACCATCTATGCAATTTATTAGTTGAGTTGAGATGCAAAGATTAATGACATGATGGCATGATGACATGATGCAATGCAAAAATAAAAGAGCAAGCACAAAAGAAACACACGGTGATCATGAAAATATGGAAGTCTTCTGGAGCGTCGGTCTTGGGGCGTTACACTTTGTGGTACCAGGTTGCCAGAATCTGCGGTATACAAGTATTTAGAGTTGGAACTTGCCATGAGAGATGCTATGAGTTCCCTGATCTGTGTTACCAGGTTGCCACAATCAGCGGTACATGAGTGTTGGAGTTGGAAGTTGCCAGTCGGTGTTGTTGCTTGGAAAACTAAGTAAGGGAAATGCAATAGGCTAGCCGAATGAGTGGAAAGTACAATGTGTTGAACACTGGTTTATGGTTGTACATTTCATGTGCTTTTTAATAAAGAAGAAAAGGCACATAAAACTCACAAAACACATGATAGGTAGATGCTAGAGATGTTGGCACGAGTTGCTCAGAGACCCCTTTGTGGATTTTATCACACAAAAAACTCGCGCCAACGCATGATAGGTAGTTGCTGGAAGTGCTACTGTGAGTTTCCCAAAGATCCACTCCCGAGAGCTGGCGAAGTCTCATATGGTTCAGGCTCAATTTTAGATGACAAGACACCTATGAAGTTGTTAGATTTTCCTGGTAAGTTGATGATGACTAAACGCCGAGGTGCAGTGGCGAGTGCGAGAGAAGCATGTTTTTGGAGGATAGGTTGGGTGTGGCGACCACCCCATGCAAAACCCACAGAAATATGGGCGAGCGGCGGTAGTTGCCACAAACGGGTGCGCAACTTGCCACAACTATGGCTGAAAGTTGCCAGAAACGTGGACGGAATTTGGCGGAGATGTGGACAAATGATAAGTTGCTTGGGGGTCGGAAACATCACACCACTTCTGTTGTATAGGGAAAAAGGAGAAGTTGTGAGGGTTGGTAAACTTCCCTTCACAACATTTTCAAAGCAACTTTTTGCTATGGAACGCAACTTTAGTGGTTCATAGAAGCAGCTTTATTGTATAATTTGTATTAGTAAATTTGTCTAACACACCTCACTTTGCCTACCGTGGCGGGCACGTTCGTCTACCAACTGAAAATTGGTTACCCACCATTGTCTCTCAGCTCCCTTCAATACTACGAAGTTGCCTATTTGTCAATGCTCAGTTGCTTCTTTGTGGCACCAATGTTTCTTGAGAAACAATCATCGAAATCAACATAATAGGTGACGCTAGGCAACTTGACAGTCATGATAGCCAACTTTATAAGAGCATTGAGTCGATATGTAGTCATGATGGGGAACCTGGCAACACTTCATGTAGCGCAGGCAACTTACAAGTGATGTTAGAAAATTTGGTAGTCATCGTAGCCAACTCAAAAAAACATCAGCATGATAGATGACCATGATACACAACCGAACCGAAAATTGCATACTGTAGTACAAAAGTTGCCTCTCTGTGGCATCAAAGTTGCTTGAGAAAAAGAGTTCATCGAAAGCAACATCATAGGTGATGCGAGGCAACTTGACGGTCATGATATCCAACTTGATAACAACATTCAGTTAATAGCTAGTCATGATACAAAACCTGAAACAAGGTGTTTCACGTAGCACCTAGTTGCTATATAGCCATGGTAGACAATTGATAGGTGATGCTAGGCAATTTGATAGTCATCATAGCCAACTCAAAAGGATATCGGGATGATAAATGATCATGATACACCTCCTAACCAAAAGTTGCTTACTGTGGTACAAGAGTTGCCTCTCGGTGGCCCCAAAGTTGCCTAAGAAAAAAAAGTTCATCAAAACATATGCATATGGGATCTATTTTTGAAGAGCTCGTCGTCATAAACCTAATGGTAAATGGATCTTATTTGGATGCTCGGTTTAAAAATTATGACCTTTTGAGAGTTTTAAACCCTCAAAATAATTGCACATGGGACAAAATCTTGCCTTTTTGATGGTGAATTTTTGAACCATAGCATTAAGACAAAAACTTTCCTTTTTTGGATGTGTGCTCGGGAACACTCTAGAGCACATCTGTGCTCCCTAGTCATGTCCATAAATGCGAATCATTTTCACGAAAAAATAAACTACCAAATTCATTGATCTACCAAAATTCATTAACCAGACCTTGCAAGCATAAGGAGTTAAGGACAACTAGAAGGAGATGTGAATGGGAGATGTCCTTTGGCGACCGACAGCACAAGATGCACGCCGGCGGGTGCTGGAGCTATCGGCGCACCAGTCGGTCCTGGATGGATTTTGCGGTGGGTCTATCTTTGACTTTGTTTGTAGAAAAAATTCCTTATTTAACACTACTTTAAATTTCGTTTGCCTATTTGGCACTCAAAAACTTTTCTTTCCTTATCTAATACCAAATCTAAATTTTGTTCCCTCTATGATACTTTCATCCATTTTGACTACTAATTGTATTAATTGACATCTAAAAAGATGATTTTACCCCTAGTACATTATTCAGTTAACTAAAAAGGCAACATTTTTTCTGTGGTTAGTACAGGAACAATTGAGTTTCAATGTGTGACCATATCGTCAGGTATTCGGATCCATGGAGAAACAATATATATGCAGATGCGGAGGTACCATAGGACAATAGACAAACCTTTTTTTTCTACGAGTGCGGTGCCTGATTGCGCATGCGGCCACTAACATCCAGCTTAAATTATGTTGGCATGTTTTTTTTGAACCAAAACCGTAGAACAATCGTTCTACGGTAATTTTATTAAAAAATAGTTTACAATATATACAAAGTCAAACCAAAGAAATGATCAACCTACTCCTGTTTTGCTGAATCCTGAGGCTAACATAGTTATTAAATCAAATGCTGATCAATCCAACTGGAAAATTGGTCTCGGAATTTAGTCT
Source organism: Triticum dicoccoides (assembly GCF_002162155.2). Taxonomy (NCBI): domain Eukaryota; kingdom Viridiplantae; phylum Streptophyta; class Magnoliopsida; order Poales; family Poaceae; genus Triticum; species Triticum dicoccoides. The sequence goes on along the minus strand of NC_041393.1, from coordinate 491,874,493 downwards.
TCACTCTGTGCAGAAGTAGAAGCAGATCCGTCTTGAGGGAGATTTTCCACGCTTGGATTGTGGCCTCTTTTTCCTTGAAGATTTTTCCATTTCTTTGCATCCAGATATTCCAACAGCCCATAATCATGATTTCCATGGCAATAGGAGTAGGCAGTGCCTGAATGGAAGCGAGATTTCATCAAAAATTGAGAAACCTCTGCGTCTAGGTCCCGGAATGGACTGCCAGCAATTAAACGCAAAGTCACAATCCCAAAATAGATGTTGAGATGTTTCTTCTGTGCTCATTTGATAGAGGGCACAATTATAGGATGGTAAGTAAAATGATCTTCTTTGAAGCATGTTCCTGGTATTGACCCTGTCATGCAGTAGGAGCCAAAAAAAGATCCTGTATTGTAGCATAGTTGCATTCTTCCAGAGTTTTTTGAAAAGCAGAGCAGCTTGCTCACCCTTCGTCAGCTCTTTATACATTTTGATAGGGGAATAGGATGTTCCCCAAGGATATGTCCATCAGTCACCTTGATTGGTGATCTGCAGAGACTGAGTGATGTCTTGTAATTCAATGAACTGGTGATGTGCTTGAGCTGAGAGTGGGAGGAAGAAGTTTTCATTCATGGCTGGTGCTTGCAAATACTCTTAATGTTCACATTGACCTTGGTGGCAAAGGAAAAAAGCTCTGAAAATTTATCTCTTGTAATTCCATGGCCCCAATTGTCTAGCCAAAAATCAATACTATTGCCTGTGCCCAGATGTCCTTTGGTCACTGATTTGAATACAACTAGGAGCCTGAAGATACTTTTCCACCAAAATGAACCAACATTTCTATTTGTAATCTCTCCATGAGAGTAGTAAGATTCCCAAATAAGATTTACCCATGGAAGAGTTTCTCTATGGAGGAATTTATGCAGATGTTTCATTAGGAGATATTTATTGTGAATTTCAATGTTGAGAACTCCCAATCCTCCTTGATCCTTGGGCAGACAGACTTTGTCCCAAGAGATAAGTGTTGTACTTCTATCTTCCATACCATACTTCCTCCAGAAGCAGTGTTTCAAAGATTTGTTGATTTGCTCAATAATGCCCTTGGGAAATTCAAGGGTGCACATGAAGAATATTGGAAGGTGTGCAAAGACATACTTGATCAGGGTAAGCTTGTCTCCATATGATAGAAATGTTGAGCAACCAGACAATCTCCTGTCAATCCTCTTGATAACAGGAAAAAAGTCTTCTAGTTTAGGCTTGGAGAGTGACAAAGGCAGACCTAGATATGTGAAAGGGAAGCTTTTAATAGAAAATTCTAGTCTAGCAGCCAAAGTTTTGCATGACATCATTTTCTGTGTTGATAGGCACCATTGTAGATTTGTCAAAGTTAACTCTCAAACCAGTAAAAACTATGAAATGGATAATGAGATTCTTGAGTTGTTCCACTTGTGATTCAGAAGCTGGCATGATCAGCACAGTGTCATCAACATATTGAATGACTGGGAAATCAGGGCAATGATGATTTTCAAGAGGCCTTGTGATTAGGTTGTTATGCATGGCCTCATTCATTATAGACTATAAAAGGTCTGCAGCAAGCACAAAATGCAGGGGAGAAAGAGGATCTCCATGCCTTACTCCTCTCTTGCATAGGAACTGCTTCCCAGGAACACCATTAAGAAACACAGCAGAATACCCAGAGGAGAAAAGCATGTCCATCCACATCAGCCACCAGGTGCCAAAACCTCTTGCAATGAGTATTTCTTTGATGGATTGATGCTCAATGAGATTGAAAGCCTTCTCAAAATCCAACTTTAAGACAATAATCTCCTTGTCACACATTTGACACTGATGAATGAATTCATATGACCAAGCAATACAATCCTGAATAGACCTTGCTTTTAAGAAACCATACTGGTTGGTGTGAACTAGCTTTAGAATGACATCTTCGGGTCTATTTGCCAAAAGTATTGTGATGATCTTAATTGAACAATTTAGAAGTGAGATTGGTCTGAAGTCATTGGGTGTAGTTGGAGCATATTTCTTGGGAATGACAGTAATAAATGAAGAGTTGATGCTCTGTAGGCTAATTCTTCCATGATAGAAATCATCAATCAAACTGTAGAAATCAGGTGCCAAAATATGCCAGCAATGTTTGATGAAGTTTGTATTAAAACCATCTGGCCATGGGTCCTTGTCATTAGGAAGATTTTGGACAACTGCATCAATCTCTTCCTTGGAAAAGGGAATTTGTAGCAGAGAGAGATCCACATCTCTATTAATAAGGCTGCCCAAATTGAGAGGGTTGAATGTGGGCACAGAATTATTTAGCATGTGTTTTAAAGCTTTTAGGAGGATATTGGCTTTGGCATTGTGCTCTCCATGAATGTTGCCCAAATCATCCTGCAAACTTGCAATATGATTAACCTTGTATTTGATGGTAGCGTTGGCCTGGAAATATCTGGAGTTTGCTTCTCCAAATTTAACCCATCTGATTGTAGCTCTCTGCTACCAATAAATCTTTTGCAGTTCCAGAAGTTTAAGCAGGTGTTGTTTGAGAATCTCTCTTCCATTCCATTCTGGCAAAGTGAGGGTTCTAAACTCTTCCATTGAGTCAAAAAAAAAGAATGGCTTCATTGGTGGCTTTAATGGATATGCTGAGCTGAGAGATCGTTTTGAACCAAATTTTCAGACACTTCCTGAGCCTTTTGAATTTGGCAGTTATTCTTTTTGCACTGTCTTGAATACTGATGTCTTGTTCCCAATTCTGCTTAACAATATCTTTAAAACCCAGAATTTGCAACCAAAAGTTTTCAAACTTGAAGTTTTTAGTCTTGGGGATGTGTGTACCAATCTGCACTTCACAAGGTATGTAATCTGAGACAGGCTTGGACAAAGGCAGAACAAGAGTGTTAGGGTAGTGGGAAGTCCAAGATTCAGAAGTGAACACCGAGTCCAGTTTCTTAAGCAATGGGGATTGTTGCATATTGCTCCAAGTGAAGCTCCTTCCCTTTAGTGGAATTTCTACCAAAGCCAGACTTCTGATGGCATCATTACATTTTAACATATCAGAGAAACTGCCACCAGACCTACTTCTGTTGTGTGGGTACCTGATTTAATTGAAATCTTCCATGATCATCCACTTGGTATCATCAGGGATATGAATGTTGCTGAACCAGCTCAGGAAATCATCTCTAGCTTCACCTTGACATGGGCCATAAATGTTGGTTAGAATCTAGGAATCACTAGTTAACTTTGAAATGAATCTGATGGAAATGGAGAAATCATTTTGAAAGAGAGTTTCTCCTTCAACTAGACTGCCATTCCATGCAATGAGAAGTCCACTAGAAGCACCAACTGAGGGGAGAAAATCAAAACAATTTATACTCTTAGGGCAGAAGTTTTTGAGATATCTGTAATCAAAATGCTCTTTCTTTGTCTCTTGCAAATAGATGATATCTGCATTTAGCTCTGTAACCCTATTCCTAAGAGCTAGCCATTTATTGCTGTCATTAATGCCCCTGATGTTCCAATTGAGAATATTCTAGTTTCTATTCATATCCAGATAATGGGATGTCTGTAACTGCCACCGTTCTTTTGAAGAGACCAGACAAACAAAGCCAGACAAGAAAGAGGTAATAAACAAGATCCCAGAACCACAAATTACCACACCACAGCTTGCTCTTAGTATCACAGAGGTAGATAATAAAGCAACTGCCACAAGTCATCATTTCAGATTTAGATATCATTACAAAAGGATTGGTTCTCACAAGTACCATTGATAACAGATCACAAAAGTGAATCAAGGATCCAGGGCTAAAACTTTTCAAGTCTTACATAACTAACAACCAAGAAATTTACTAAGGCTTGAATGCAGCCTTCTTTGATGGCCCCTTGGCAGCAGCCTGATACGTCTCCAACGTATCTATAATTTTTGATTGTTCCATGCTATTATATTACCCCTTTTGGATGTTTATGGGCTTTATTTTACACATTTATATCATTTTTGGGACTAACCTACTAACCGGAGGCCCAGCCTGTATTGCTATTTTTTTTGCCTATTTCAGTATTTCGAAGAAAAGGTATATCAAACGGAGTCCAAACAGAATGAAACCTTCGGGAGCGTGATTTTTGGAACGAACGTGATCCAGAGGACTTGGAGTGCAAGTCAAGAAGCAGCCGAGGCGACCACGAGAGGGGAGGGCGCGCCCACCCCTACAGGGCGTGCCCCCTATCTCGTGGGCCCCTCGGGCGGCCACCGACGTACTTCTTCCTCCTATATAAGCCTACGTACCCCAAAAACATCCAGGGAGCCAATGAAACACAATTTCCACCACCGTAACCTCCTGTATCCACGAGATCCCATCTTGGAGCCTTCGCCGGTGCTCCGTCGGAAGGGGAATCAACCATGGAGGGCTTCTACATCAACACCATAGCCCCTCCGATGAGTTGTGAGTAGTTTACCACACACCTTCGGGTCCATAGTTATTAGCTAGATGGCTTCTTCTCTCTTTTTGGATCTCAATACAATGTTCTCCCCCTCTCTTATGGAGATCTATTCGATGTAATCTCTTTTTGCGGTGTGTTTGTCGAGATCCGATGAATTGTGGGTTTATGATCAAGTTTATCTATGAGAAATATTTGAATCTCCTCTGAATTCTTTTATGTATGATTGAGTTATCTTTGCAAGTCTCTTCGAATTATCAGTTTGGTTTGGCCTACTAGATTGATCTTTCTTGCCATGGGAGAAGTGCTTAGCTTTGGGTTCAATCTTGCGGTGTCCTTACCCAGTGATAGAAAGGGTTGCAAGGCACGTATTGTATTGTTGCCATCGAGGATAAAAAGATGGGGTTTATATCATATTGCATGAGTTTATCCCTCTACATCATGTCATCTTGCTTAATGTGTTACTCTGTTCTTTATGAACTTAATACTCTAGATGCAGGCAGGAGTCGGTCGATGTGTGGAGTAATAGTAGTAGATGTAGGCAGGAGTCGGTCTACTTGTTGCGGACGGGATGCCTATATACATGATCATGCCTAGATAATCTCATAATTATTCGCTTTTCTATCAATTGCTCGACAGTAATTTGTTCACCCACCGTAATACTTATGCTATCTTGAGAGAAGCCTCTAGTGAAACCTATGGCCCCCGAGTCTATCTTTTATCATATAAGTTTTCAATCTACTTTTATTTGCCTCGTTCTTTTTGTATCTATATTATAAAATACCAAAAATATATTTATCTTATCATATTATCTCTATCAGATCTCACTTTCGCAAGTGGCCGTGAAGGGATTGACAACCCCTTTATTGTGTTGGTTGCGAGTTCTTTGTTTGTTTGTGTAGGTGCGTGGGACTTTTGAGAAGCCTCCTACTGGATTGATACCTTGGTTCTCAAAAATTGAGGGAAATACTTACGCTACTATTGCTGCATCACCCTTTACTCTTCAAGGAAAACCAACGCAAGCTCAAGACGTAGCAAGAAGGATTTCTGGCACCGTTGCTGGGGAGGTCTTCGCTCAAGTCAAGACATACCAAATACCCATCATAAACCCATATCCCTCGCATTTACATTATTTTCCATTTGCTTCTCGTTTTCCTCTCCCCCACTTCACCCTTGCCGGTTTATTCGCCCTCTCTTTCCCAATCTCCTCCTCTCTTTTCGCTTGCCTTTTTCTGTTTGCTTGTGTGTTGGATTACTTGTTGCCATGGCACAAGATAATACCAAATTGTGTGATTTCTCGAATACCAATAATAATGATTTCCTTAGTACTCCGATTGGTCCTCTTAATGATGTTGAGTCTTGTGAAATCAATACTGCTTTGCTGAATCTTGTTATGAAAGATCAATTCGCCGGCCTTCCTAGTGAAGATGCCGCTACTCATCTAAACAACTTTTTTGATTTGTGTGATATGCAAAAGAAGAAAGATACGGATAATGATATTGTTAAATTGAAGTTATTTTTGTTTTCCCTTAGAGATCGTGCTAAAGTTTGGTTTCTATCTTTGCCTAAAAATAGTATTGATTCTTGGAACAAGTGCAAAGATGCTTTTATCTCTAAGTATTTTCCTCCTGCTAAGATTATCACTCTTAGGAAGGATATTATGAATTTTAAACAACTTTATCATGAGCATGTTGCCCAATCTTGGGAAAGAATGAAATTGATGATTCACAATTGCCCTACTCATGGTTTGAATTTATGGATGATCATACAAAACTTTTATGCCGGTTTGAACTTTGCTTCTAGAAATCTCTTAGATTCGGCCACGGGAGGCACGTTTATGGAAATTACGTTAGAAGATGCTACAAAACTTCTTGATAATATTATGGCTAATTATTCTCAATGGCACACCGAAAGATCTTCTAGTAAAAAAAGTGCATGCTATAGAAGAAATCAATGTTTTGAGTGGAAAGATGGATGAACTTATGAAATTGTTTGCTACTAAGAATACTCCTCTTGATCCCAATGATATTACTTTGTCTACTTTGATTGAGAATAATAATGAATCTATGGATGTGAATTTTGTTGGTAGGAATAGTTTTGGAAACAATGCTTATAGAGGAAACTTTAATGCTAGACCGTTCCCTAGTAATTCCTCTAATAATTATGGAAATTCCTACAATAATTATTATGGTAATTTTAATAAGATGCCCTCTGATTTTGTGAATAGTGTGAAAGAATTTATGATTTCTCAAAAGAATTTTAATGCTTTGTTTGACGAAAAATTGCTCAAAGTTGATGATTTGGCTAGGAACGTTGATAGACTTTCGCTTGATGTTGATTCTCTTAAAATTAGATCTTCTTCTCCTAAGCATGATATCAATGAGTCTCTCAAAGCAATGAGAATTTCCATTGACGAGTGCAAGGAAACAACCGCTAGATTGCGTGCTAAGAAAGATTGCTTTGTAAAGGCGTGTTCTTCTAGTCTCAATGAAAATAATGATGATCTTAAAGTTATTGATGCGTCTCCTATTAGATCTTTGTTTTGCAACATGAATCTTGATAATAATGGGACTGGAGATGAGTCAACTTTAGTTAGAAGGTGTCCCAAGAATTTGGAGTTTTTAGATCTTGATGATAAATTTGGTAAAAGTGGGATTGGAGAGGTCATGACTTTAAATAGTATTGAACCCACTATCTCGGATTTCAAGGAATTTGATTATGATAATTATTCTTTAGAAGGTTGTATTTCCTTGTTGCAATCTGTTGTTAATTCTCCTCATGCTTATAGTCAAAATAAAGCTTTTACCAAATATATCGTTGATGCCTTTGATGCAATCTTATGATGAAAAACTTAATTTTGAAGTTTCTATACCTAGAAAACTTAATGATGAGTGGGAACCTACTACAAAGATTAGAATTAAAGATCATGAGTGTTTTGCTTTGTGTGATTTGGGTGCTAGTGTTTCCACGATTCCGAAAACTTTATGTGATATTCTAGGTTTCCATGATCTTGATGATTGCTCTTTAAATTTGCACCTTGTGGATTCCACCATTAAAAAGCCAATGGGAAGGATCAATGATGTTCTCATTGTTGCAAATATAAATTTGGTGCCCGTAGATTTTATCGTTCTTGATATAGATTGCAATCTTTCTTGCGCTATTATTCTTGGTAGACCTTTCCTTAGAACAATTGGTGCGATTATTGATATGAAGGAAGGAAAAATTAGATTCCAATTTCCATTAAGGAAAAGCATGGAGCACTTTCCAACAAATAAATTCAAATTACCTTATGAATCTATCATGCGAGCTACTTATGAATTTAGTGCCGAAGATGGCACTACTTAGATCTATCTTCGCTTTTATGCCTAGCTAGGGGCATTAAACGATAGCGCTAGTTGGGAGGCAACCCAATTTTCTTTGTGTTTTTTGTTTTTGTTCCTGTTTAGTAATAAATTTTGCATCTACCTTATATTTAGATGTGTTTTATGTTCTAATTAGTGTTTGTGCCAAGTAGAACCTATAGGATAACCTATGATGATAGTTGATTTGATTCTGCTGAAAAACAGAAACTTTGCACGCACAAATTTAGTTTTGTTAAATCACAGAAACGTGATTTTGTGTTGATTCTTTTTGCTTCTGATCAATAGATAAATTTTCCAGGACTTACTATTTTTGTAGGATTTTTAGAGTTCCATAAGTTTGCGTTAGTTACAGATTGCTACAGACTGTTCTGTTTTTGACAGATTCTGTTTTTTGTGTGTTGTTTGCTTATTTTTATGCATCTATGGCTAGTAAAATAGTTTATAAACCATAGAGAAGTTAGAATACAGTAGGTTTAACACCAAAATAAATAAAGAATGAGTTCATTACAGTACCTTATGTGGTGGTTTTGTTTTCTTTCACTAACAGAGCTTATAAGATTTCCTGTTGAGTTTTGTGTTGTGAAGTTTTCAAGTTTTGGGTAGAGCTTTGATGGACTATGGAATAAGGAGTGGCAAGAGCCTAATCTTGGGGATGCCCATGGCACCCCAAGATATTAAAGGATAGCCAAAATCCTAAGCTTGGGATGCCCCGGGAAGGCATCCCCTCTTTCGTCTTCGTTCATTGGTAACTTTACTTGGAGCTATATTTTTATTCGCCACATGATATGTGTTTTGCTTGGAGCGTCGTGTATTATATTAGTCTTTGCTTTGTAGTTTACCACAATCATCATTGTTGTACACACCTTTTGATAGAATACCACTTTATTATAATTTGCTAGAATACTCTATGTGCTTCACTTATATCTTTTGAGCTTGATAGTTTTTGCTCTACTGCTTCACTTATATCTTTTTGAGAGTCTTTTAGAACAGCATGGTATTTGCTATGGTTACAAATTTGGTCCTAGAATGATGAACATCCAAGTTGGGTATAATATAAACTATCATAGGAAGTGAATTGGACGCTATGACCAATTTCTTGCTTGATAATTGTTTTGAGATATAAAGGTAGTAATGTTAGGGTCATGATAGTGGGTAATTATGAAATTGAGAAATACTTTTGTTGAAGTTGGCAAGTCCAGTAGCATGCACGTATGGTAAAAGTTGTGTGACAAATTTGTCGCATGAGGTGCTCTTTTGATTGTCTTCCTTATGAGTGGCGGTCGGGGACGAGCGATGGTCTTTTCCTACAAATCTATCCCTCTTGGGGCATGCGTAGTAGTACTTTACTTCGAGGGCTAAGTAGACTTTTACAATAAGTATATGAGTTCTTTATGACTAATGTGAGTCCATGGATATAAGCACTCTCACCCTTCCACTTTGCTAGCCTCTTTTATACCGCGCAACTTTCACCGGTATCATAAACCCTTTATTTACCTTCCTCAAAACAGCCACCATACCTACCTATTATGGCATTTCCATAACCATTCCGAGATATATTGCCATGCAACTTTCCATCATTCCGTTTACTATGACACACTTCATAATTGTCATATTGCTCTTTGCATGATCATGTAGTAGACATCGTATTTGTGGCAAGGCCACCTTCATAATTTTCATGCATGTCGCTCTTGATTCATTGCATATCCCGGTACACCACCGGAGGCATTCATATAGAGTCATATCTTGTTCTAGCTTTGAGTTGTAAATCAATAAAAGTGTGATGATCTTCATTATTAGAGCATTGTCTCAGTAAGGAAAGAATGATGAAGACTATGATTCCCCCGCAAGTCGGGATGAGACTTCGGACTTTACAAAAAGAAAAAAAAAGAGAAAGGCCAAAAAGTAGAAAGGCCAAAGAAAAAAAGAAAAAAAGAAAAAAAGAAAATAAAAAAAAAATAAAATGAGATAAAAAGAGAGAAGGGACAATGCTACTATCTCTTTTCCACACTTGTGCTTCAAGTAGCACCATGATCTTCATGATAGAGAGTCTCCTATGTTGTCACTTTCATATACTAAGTGGGAATTTTCCATTATAAAACTTGGCTTGTATATTCCAATGATGGGCTTCCTCAAAATGCCCTAGGTCTTCGTGAGCAAGCGAGTTGGATGCACACCCACTTAGTTTCTTTTGTTGAGCTTTCATATATTTATAACTCTAGTGCATCCGTTGCATGGCAATCCCTACCTCACATTGATGTCTATTGATGGGCATCTACATAGCCCATTGATACGCCTAGTTGATGTGAGACTATCTTCTCCCTCTTTTTGTCCTCACAACCACCATCTTTTACCACCTTAGTGCTATGTCCATGGCTTACGCTCATGTATTGCATAAGAGTTGAAAAAAGCTGAAGCGCGTTAAAAAGTATGAAACAATTGCTCGGCTCGTCATCGGGGTTGTGTATGATGGGAGTATTTTGTGTAATGAAAATGAAGCATGGCCTAACTATATGATTTTGTAGGGATAAGCTTTCTTTGGCTATGCTATTTTGATAGGACATGATTATTTGTTAGTATGCTTTGAAGCATTATTATTTTTATGTTTTATAAGCTTTTATCTTGAATCATTTGGATCTGAACATTCATGCCACTATAAAGAAAATTACATTGAGAATTATGCTAGATAGCATTCCACATCAAAAATTCTGTTTTTATCATTTACCTACTCGAGGACGAGCAGGAATTAAGCTTGGGGATGCTTGATATGTCTCCAACGTGTTTATAATTTTTTATTGTTCCATTCTATTATATTACCCCTTTTGGATGTTTATGGGCTTTATTTTACACATTTATATCATTTTTGGGACTAACCGACTAACCGGAGGCCCAACCCGTATTGCTGTTTTTTGCCTATTTCAGTATTTCAAAGAAAAGGTATATCAAACGGAGTCCAAACGGAATGAAACCTTCGTGAGCGTGATTCTTGGAACGAACGTGATCCGGAGGACTTGGAGTGCAAGTTAAGAAGCAGCCGAGGCGGCCACGAGAGGGAAGGGCGCACCCAGCCCTACAGGGTGCGCCCCCTATCTTGTGGGCCCCTCGGGCGGCCACCGACATACTTCTTCCTCCTATATAAGCCTACGTACCCCGAAAACACCCAGGGAGCCAACGAAACACAATTTCCACCACCGTAACCTTCTGTATCCGCGAGATCCCATCTTGGAGCCTTCGCCGGCACTCCGTCGGAGGGGGAATCGACCAGGGAGGGCTTCTACATCAACACCATAGCCCCTCCGATGAGTTGTGAGTAGTTTACCACAGACCTTCGGGTCCATAGTTATTAGCTAGATTGCTTCTTCTCTCTTTTTGGATCTCAATACAATGTTCTCCCCCTCTCTTGTGGAGATCTATCCGATGTAATCTCTTTTTGCGGTGTGTTTGTCGAGATCCGATGAATTGTGGGTTTATGATCAAGTTTATCTATGAGAAATATTTGAATCTCCTCTGAATTCTTTTATGTATGATTGAGTTATCTTTGCAAGTCTCTTCGAATTATCAGTTTGGTTTGGCCTACTAGATTGATCTTTCTTGCCATGGGAGAAGTGCTGAGCTTTGGGTTCAATCTTGCGGTGTCCTTACCCAGTGACAGAAAGGGTTGCAAGGCATGTATTGTATTGTTGCCATCGAGGATAAAAAGATGGGGTTTATATCATATTGCATGAGTTTATCCCTCTACATCATGTCATCTTGCTTAATGCGTTACTCTGTTCTTTATGAACTTAATACTCCAGATGGAGGCAGGAGTCGGTCGATGTGTGGAGTAATAGTAGTAGATGCAGGCAGGAGTCGGTCTACTTGTTGCGGACGTGATGCCTATATACATGATCATGCCTAGATAATCTCATAATTATTCGCTTTTCTATCAATTGCTCGACAGTAATTTGTTCACCCACCGTAATACTTATGCTATCTTGAGAGAAGCCTCTAGTGAAACCTATGGCCCCCGGGTCTATCTTTTATCATATAAGTTTTCAATCTACTTTTATTTGCCTCTTTACTTTTTGCATCTATATTATAAAATACCAAAAATATATTTATATTATCATATTATCTCTATCAGATCTCATTTTTGCAAGTGGCCGTGAAGGGATTGACAACCCCTTTATTGCGTTGGTTGTGAGTTCTTTGTTTGTTTGTGTAGGTGCATGGGACTTTTGAGGAGCCTCCTACTGGATTGATACCTTGGTTCTCAAAAACTGAGGGAAATACTTACGCTACTATTGCTGCATCACCCTTTCCTCTTCAAGGAAAACCAACGCAAGCTCAAGACGTAGCACAACCTTGGTCTCCTTCTTCTTCTTCTTGGGATGGTGCAGCATCTCCTCAGAGCAGTCTTTTGTAGCAGCCTTGCAAAAGGAAACAGTGAGATTCTTAACAATCTTTGTAGTAATAGCAGGAGAGTCAGATGAACAAGGGAAACAACTTTTGTATAAATATGATTTTCTTCTAAATCCATTGTTCAAAGCTTGCAATCTATAGCTCCTTCTTACCTCAGTTTCAACCATGGGAGCTTTATCTTTCCTCGTCCTTTGAGCATGTGCAATTGACGTGCTGGCAGCTGGTACAGGGGGAGTGCTGTCTTTGTGCAGTGCCTGAGGTGTCAAACTATCATTAGAAGAAGCTTCTTGATCCATAACTGAATTTTTACAATAAAGAATATGTTCATTTTGACACTTTTCAGGTAACAAAAGACATGTTTTATTACTTGCAGAGCCTTCAACGATATAAGTCCATAATTGGGAAGCAAGAAAAGATTTGGCCCAATTAAAAATGTCAACAGCCAATAGAGAAAACGTGATGAATTTGCACCATTCAACAGGTACCTGAGTAACTTTATCTGTTGGGGCCATAGGTGCAAAATGAGTGCTCCAAAGCTCTAGGTCCTTCCTTGGAGAGAAACTCCTCATCTTGGCTTGAAGATCCACTGAATATCTTTGCCAGAAAAGCTTGCATTCAAGATAGGAAAAGGGAAGCCAGGAGGTGCATCCATACTGTTACCTGTAGATGAGCTAACGTTTTCTGCATCCTGGTTATCTAATGGAGGTGAGACTCTCTGAGTGGCTGAAGTTGGGCCTTCTGCATTGGCTAGAGGATTTGGAGTGGAAGTACTTGACTCCTTGTCTGCCAGTTGGGCAGGAGCATTTGCAACAACAGTCTCCAATGCAGCAACAGCCGACCCTTCTGCAGGCAAATCTGTAGTTGCAACATCTGGCTCTTCTGCTGCAATGAGTGGAACAGCAGAAGTGGCAATAGTCTCTTCTGCAGCAATAATAGGGGCAGCAACAACAAAAGTTGCAGAGCGAGCTTCAATGGCTTGTTGCAGTATTGGCTCTTGCACTGGTATTTCCATTTGAGGCTGTGGAGGAGATTCAACAGCCAAATTAACATTCTCAACAACAAGAAGTAAGGGTGCTTCAGGAATTATGAAATCTTCCAGTGGCAGCTGTTCAATGGGTTGATTGAGATCAAAGTCAGCATGCACAATAGGTTGGGCTTCAGGCAGAACAAGAGGTGCCAGAAGCTCATCCAGGTCTTGCAGAATTGGCACTTCATTAGCAGATTCAGCAGAGCTAACGTTAGCACTAGGCAAACCCAAGGATAGGGTGAGACCACTGTTGTCATCCACTGGCTGCTTTGGATTCATCTCCATGGGACCCATCAGGTCATTAAGTTCCAGGAACTCCCCAGCTTGAATTTCCACATCGACAAGCTGTTGTTGTTGTGGCATTGCCCAATGGCCCCAGCCCTCATCATCCTCTTCTTGGGCCGGAGCTTCTTCAATAACTGGCAGATGTTGGTGCTCAGGCTGCAGCAGATGAAAAGCAACATGCCCAACCATAAGATTGTTCTTGTTAGGATGATGGAATTGCTCTTGTGGCCTTGGGTGAGGGTTACCATCCGCAAGAACCGGGTCTTCATCAGTAGGTGGCTCTCCAATGGGGGTGTCATCAACAATCATAATAGGGAAGGTCCATGACTGACCATTGAAGTTCTTGGCACCAGACTGGCCAGGACATCCTTTAGAGCATCAACCTTAACTTTCAGGGCAACTACAACATCACTGGATTTATATCTGTCCCAGACCATAAGTTGCCCAAAACTCGTAATTGCATTGGACAACTCATGAAAACTCCTCAAATCACCAGGGAAACCAAACGCCATAAGCCAAACATCTCGATTCAGATTAAAGTTTTTCCAATTCAGACCCTCATTGTCCCTTTGAAAGACGATGTGGATGTCGTCATATGCATGTGGCCCTCTGTTAACTAAGAAATATCTGTCTGCCGCACTGCGAACCCGCACAAAAGCTTGCCCGAAAGGACACTTCGTCACATCAGTTACTCCAATGCGCTTAGACTGCAGAAACTCTAGGAGGATCTCATGGACATTGATAAAACTTACTTCTCCTTGGGGCATGGGGATGATTGTTGCAATGGCAATGTCTTTCTTGGCTGGAACGAGATTGCCATGGAGCACTCGCTGGCGTGCGGGTCGACCTTCCACTTCAATTGCATGGAAGCCATCCGGGAGGAAAGGAGCAGGGTTGAAGGGAAACGTTGCCATTGCCGGCGGCCGGACAAGAGCAGCGCCAGCAGAAACCCTCGTCGAAGGAGCTGGTTGCTGTAGAGGCGGAGGAGTTTGGTGGGAATGCGAGTCGACAACAGTGGTAATGGCTTGATTTGACTGAACAGAAGGGGTGGCGCTCTCTCAGACAGATGGGTCTAAATGTGGCGATTGACGGTTGTCATAGTCACTAGCCAAAAGTGGCTGCTGCAGCAGAAGAGGAGGTTGAATGCGAGGCGTTGGCTCGGAGATCGCGCCACCAAACCTGCAGTTAGCCTTGATATGGCCCAGCCGACGACATCCTCTGCACCGGATTCTATTTTTGCGACTAGGCCTAAGATGGCCCACACCAAGACAGCGAACACAGAAGAGGCTGCTGGGCTCCCTAGTGGGCTGGACAGGCCCAGAGTTTTGAAAACTCGCAGATCCCGCCCTCCCGATTGCCACATTATTGGGCGAAGTTAAAACATGGTTTAAGGTTGCCGTTGATTGAGCTAGACGCTCCGAAACTGACAAGGGACGAGGTGCACTGGATCTGACTGGAGACCTGGCTGGGGATCTGGTAGGGGAGGTATGATCTTGAAAGATTCTGGGAGTTTGAACAGCCGCGACATAGGATCTATGATCACTGGATCGATCTACCACGGTCCATTCCTGATCAAGTTCTTGCTGATAAAGCCGAAACTCATTGTGGAAATCGGGTCCACCATTTCCCCAGAGAAAGAAACCAAGATTGAAAAATCATTGGCACAATTTCCCCCTTTGATAATAGCAAAACCCACATTCTTTGAGGAAACACTGAACTTGAAAGACCAATTCTGAAGGCAAGAAACTTTGAAACGTGAAGCATGTCCCCCAAAGCAAGATTGAAGCATGAGACTGACCGAACCCACATTGATACGAAGTTCGGAGCGAGTCACCTCGGCCACTAGGAAGAATTCCTTGAGCTTGCCGCCTTCGAAATGGTTGATAGGCACACTATATTGTTTCCAGATGAAAGCTTCAAAGGCCAAACCTTGCTCAAACTTGAGATCGGAGAGGGCCATCTTGAAGGGGGATGGAACGTACAGAGCCTGAGATGGTGGCTACCGGCGCCGGAGTGGCGGCTGGCGGGGTTTGTGGCCGCCGCGGCAGGAGTGGCCAACGGCGCAAGGAGGGGCTAGGCGCAGGAGGGGCTCGGTTGTTTCCTTTCTCAAGCCAAATATGTCATATGTGTCATTATGTTGGCAGGTTTGTTTAGTTGTCGACCACTACGCTGCCCGGCGTCACGTTGCTTACTTACAAAGCTAGCTCAAAGAATCAGGCTGCTTAATTGGTTCATGTATCAATAGCGCACACACACACACGTAACACTGACAGTGTCAAATAGGGAAAGAAAATTTAAGACAGTGTTAAATAAGGAATTCTCTTTTGTTTGTATATTGTGCACGCCTAGCTCTGAACACCCCTGGATTTTATTTTACTGTATTTTTCTTTGGCGGGGAGAACACCCCTGTGATGTTGGCGTGGGAGTAAACGAGGTTTCACATACATGCGCCATGGTGATGCGCTTACCTTGTCTGCGGCTGCCGCGCCCGTGATTTTTATTCATGGCCGGTCAGGCCTGGTATGTACTGGAGTAAAACTGAAATCCATGCCCCAACCTCATTTTTGGCCGATGCAATTGAATGTGGCTGTCGTAGCCAGGACTGTACGTACGTACGTGAGGTAGCTCCATGATCAGTCCATGGCGAACCAAACGCAACCAGAACCAGAGCGATGCATTCATGGCGGCGTCTGCTGATGCTGATCGGCGAGATACTTGCTTATGGACAACGCTAGCTTTCATGGTCCCAAGCATGCAGGTTATACGTACGTTTTCGGACACTTTACATGTTTGTAAGCCGATCGATCGAGGTCGTCACTGCTCCTCGCCCAAAAGAAAAACCGAGGTGACTGTAGAACGCACTGACTGGCAGTACTAGGATCGAGGGTGGTGTTAGTCTTGCCCTCTCCCACTCCCTCTTTTTCACTAGTGTTAGTCTTGTGGTTATCGTTGCTCTCTTGTTCTCTCTTTTGATCCAAGGATCAACCCCATGTATTTCGTTTATCCAGTGCTCCCTGCTATGATCAATACGAAAAAGCCAGCAACTTTGCTGGATCTTTCAAAAAAAAAAGATCAAGGGTGGATGTACATATCAACGAGATATTTATCCATTGTACATGGAGGAACTGCCCATCATAAAGACTACTCCCTCAGTCTTAAAAAAAATGTTTCAACTTTAATTGGGACAGAAGGGGTAGAAGGAAACACACCCCTTGTCGCGCTGCTCTTCTATTTGAGATCTATTTTTTCTTGTATATTATTGGTCGGCCGTTGATCTTTGTTAAGATTCTTTCGGAAAGGGAGAGGCACATTTCTCTAGCTTGGTATCTTTGGCATTTTTCGAAAAAATTTGATGGAGAGAGGAGAGTTAAATGTTTGATAGCACCCACGAACAAAACGGCATATCACAAGGCCGGTGAAATGAGAGCGACTAGTTGATGAGCGCTCCTTCGGGAGCCACACAACGATCAGCGCCACTTGACGCGCTCTCAGTCGCCCGCCACGTGTCACGCTCTGGACGCTCCCTCCGATTTTTTTTATTTTTCATTATGCGTTTTCGGGGTTTTAAACGATTTTTTTACATTTCGGTTTTTCATCAGTCTTCCTTAGCTTTTGGATAAAAAAGATTTGAAAAAAATTAGCGCGAAAAAGCATGTTCTTTTTTCTTTCGCGAGAGTAACGGTTTTGCTTCCGCGAGAGTTACTGTTTTGCTTTCGCGAGAATCACGGCCGTACCTCTCGGAAACGAAAACAAGTGTTTCCTATTTTTTTTCTTCCGCGAGAGACATGGTTTTGCTTGAGCTAGAGGCACGGTTGTGATTTCGCAAGAAGCACGGGCGTGCCTCTTTCAGAAAGGAAAAAACCCGTGCTCCCGTTTTGATTTTCTCGTCCGGTTTGTTTCGGCCGGTTTTTTCGTAAAAAAAAGTTCGTAAAACCTGTTAACATCGGATCTAGTTTTGAAGATCTCAATGCGAGGAATCCAATGGTGAAAACGGTTCGAGATTTGGACGCAAGGTTGAAGAGATAAAAACGTTCTGAATAAGTGGATCTACGAAAAAAGGGAAAACTTACAGGTTGCGACAAGTGGCGCAACGTGCCACTTTTTGCAACTTGGGAAGGTGAGAGTGATCTTTGCAATGAGTACTCCATAATTAGTGATTTCGCGGTGAAACTCATGCCCCATGTGAATGTTAATTGGGTCTAAATATTACCTTCAACATAAAAGTATCCTACCAGAAAAATTCGGGCCCATCTGGCCTAGCTATGTACATTCATTAATATGCATAGGCCAGGAGGTTCATCCTTTAATGATCGTTGTTTTGATTGCTTCATATAATGACTTCGGTTCGGTGGTGCTTATTGAGTACCCGGTCTTGAGCTCAGGGGTGAAAACCCTAAGTTTGGCCCTTGCTGGTTATACTTGGCAATGGGGGCGTATTTTGCATCGTCACCTTGATGAAGGCATTGCCTGGAGTTTTCTCCACCGTGATCTTCTGGGTGAAAACCCATGATCTAATCTTCGATGGTTGGATCCGACGACGGCGGCACGCATGTATCATTCCCTCTTTGGAGGCGTCGTCTTTGGAGAACTATTCTTGTAGTATATGTGATGTTAAAAGATGGTTGGTATAGATGGTCACCGAGGTACATCATTGATAGCTGTTTTGATTGTTTTGGGATTTTTTTCCTCATTTCTTTTTGCGCCTAGGCATAGTTTCGGTCTAATTTGCCTTTGCTATTTGCCGACGTGATTTTTTGTGTGTGTGTTGGTTGTGTGCATCCTAACTATGCAGAGGTCAGGTGTGTGTTAAATATGATTATCCCTCCATGCTACAATATGAGTCAATAAAAAGCACCCTTTGTCAATAAAGGAGGTTCATGCTTTAATAAAGAAAACCCTAATATTTTAGCTCCTAAATATGTCCCCATGTCTTAAACGAGGCCTATGTATACATCATGTTTGCATTAATTTAGTAGTCGTTTAGGCGTGCACAGTACACAATGATGTACACGATTTCATAAACATGTGCACAAAATAAATGCAGATTCTAGACTGATAAAAGATTTAATCTTCTCCTTGTGCACCACCTAGAAGTCAAATGCTAGCGCCTTGTGCCGACTGAGATCGTGGAGGTATGTTCTTGGCGTGGGTGCTTCATAGCCATCTATTTCATGTAGCTCTGTCGTGTTTGCGCTCTCATGCCCCATGATTTGTTGTTGTTCGTAGTCTTCTCGGAGGATTCTTCCAACCTGTACGTTAATTTTCGAAGCTTCAAGACTTGGGTAGCCTTACAAAACTTTTGCGAAAATTTTCCTTGCGCAACTAATAGCTTCAAATAGAAATTAATACACGACTATGCCTACATAATAAATGACATCATTTATTTTCGTTCGTAAGGCCTACTACGCACATTTATCACCTGATTCTTTATGGAGGTAAAAGATTTGCTTCATTCATTAATTAAGTAGAAGGAATTGCTCAGTTAATCAACTGAAAAATCAATCAAAAAAATTCACAATCTGCTAAGCAGCACACAAAAGATACCACAAACACACCTCTACAAAGAGAGCTCTTCATGATAGCACATTGACATCATCACCATCACCTCTCCGTACACATACGTCATCACTGTCCCTTCTCCCTAAGCAGGAACTCCGACTTTGTCACTCAAGACCATCGACCTAACACACTCCCAAGAGGTTTGTGTGGAGCCACATGAAGATCATGTCAAGGCCCAGCAACCGCATCGAGGACATCGCAACTCCTATTCTAAAGTAGAGCCATGAAGGAGAACTATGCAAGGCTGGTGTCGTGAATGATCACTAAACAAACCACCTTTTGCACGGTATCATCGCCACCGAGACCTCATTGTCGTAGCTACAACTTCACAACAACAAACAAACTGAGACAATCCCACGAACACATCGAAGAAGAGCTGACTACCGCAACCATTGACATGCTTCCGCCATCGCTCACCACTATGATCGTGGCCACATAAGACCCAATGCCATCACCACTGTCTTCCATCGGCCCTGCTTGGCAATGCCCAACTCCAAAGACAAAGCCCCCAAGAGAGGATATGTTGCCAAAGCGCCTCCATCGTCCAATTCAATGGATCTAAGGTTACTCTAGAAGACGGGAAAGTTGGGACGGAGAGTACGTATCGCCTCGACGATCCCAAGAAAAAGGAAGCATCGCTTGAGAATGCCATCATCGCTGGCTCTAGCCATGGTCAGAGACAAGACTTACATCTTGGACAACCTCCCAACCCCTACACACCATGCATCGGTCTAATGATCCCCGCCAAATCTGTCTGGGTCTATCCTGCGGCCACCACCTAATCACCAAGCCACCGCACTAGCCACCTTCGCAGCCATGAGCCGCCAAAGCGAGCCCACAATTATTGCACGCCCAAACTAGCCAGAACAACGCCGGCCGATGAGAACCACCACATATGGTCCCGCCTCGCATGGCGCCCTCCCTTGATGACCACCACCTCCGCACTAAGAGCGCCCCCACTCCCTCCACTAGCACAGACCCCCTCCCCTGAGAAAGCCCCGGTTGCCCAAACCTGAGTGAATGCATGCACTGGCTTAGACATTAGGACCAAGCTGCCCACTACTCTGTGTCACACAACACTACCATTTCCTGCTAGAGAGGTTAACCCCGTCCACCATGTGCCCATTGATCCACGCAAGAAGTGAGCACGAGATCCCGAAATCGGTGACTCCCAACTAGCACAGCCGCACCACTCCCTGGTCGACCTCACCATGTAGAGAAAGGTCACCTTCGCGAGGCCCAGGGCTACAACCCTGATGCAACCGTCACTGCTAGCCGACCACACACTGGCAAAAATCCACCATGAACAGGCCATGTGAGGAGCCTAGCAGCAGCGAAGGGTGAATCCGCGTCATCTCTAGGCCAGGCTTTACCAGAGGTGACCACAGGCGACATTGAGGCGGAAGGGGGGAAGGGGTGCACGAGGCCAGGCAGATCTGGTCACCACCCGAGTCACCATGCGAAAAACAATGTAGGGGTTGTGTGTGTTGTAGATTGATAATTTGACCAACATAATACATGTTGTATATTATCAATATACCAATCAACACTTTTTTGAGGGGAAAAAGTATTTGTTGGTAATGGTTAATTTTTGGGTTTTTTGGGGGTACATGGCACTACACAATATGACGTGTGGTATTAAGTTAATCAAAGGGTTTTTGGAGAGCTAGGCTGTTTGGAGATCTAGGAAGAATAAGATCCAGGAATTGACAGATAACATTGGTGTAGTTCATTTAGATTTTGCTACCATGGGGAAACTTGCAAACGAGTATTTTCATGATATTTTTTTTGCAGATACATTGCTTGATGTGTCTCCTATGATTTATCTTCTTGAGTCCCTGGTCACAACACAGGACAATATCAAGATTTGCGCTCCTTTCACAGATAAGGAGATATCGGACGCTATGTTTCAAATTAGCCCCTTGAAGGCACCAGGGCCGGATGGTTTACCTGCTCGGTTTTTTCAGCGGAATAAGAGTACTTTAAGAGATAGTGTGATAGCCATGGTCAAAGACTTCTTTCATACGGGTGTTATGCCAGAGGGAGTTAACTCTAATTTCATTGTTATTCCCAAAAATGCTAAGCCTACAAAATTGTCTGATTGCAAGCCTATTAGTCTCTGTAATGCGATTTATAAGGTATTTTAAAGTGCCTGGTGAACCGTCTGTGGCCGCTTCTCGATGACTTAATTTCAATGGAGCAGAGTGCTTTTATTCCCAGTAGGATGTGTTAGTTGCTTTTGAGTGCCTCCACTATATTAAGCAGGAGATGGACCCCACAAAGAGCTTCTACACTTATAAGCTTGATCTTTCTAAATCATTTGATAGGATGGATTGGGTTTTCTTTGAGCAGGTGATGCAAAAGTTGGGGTTCTCTTAGACAACATATCACATCGGTGAGGTATTCCTTTAAGCTAAATGAAACTCTCTTCGATTCATTTGCACCATCACGAGGGCTTCGGCAAGGTGATCCACTTTCACTATTCATGTTTTCGTTTGTGGCGGATGGACTGTCAACAATCTTGAGAAGGAAAGTGCATACTGGTGATATTAGCCCAGTTAGGATTTGTAGGAGGGCGCCATGCGTATCCCATCTATTGTTCGCTGATGATAGTATGTTGTTGTTTGAGGCCTCTAGAGCACAGGGCAGAAAGTGTGAAAGCGGCACTGGATTTATATGGCTCAACTACAGGTCAAAGTCTCAATTACAATAAATGCTCTATGTTCTTTGGTGGTGCTTGTCATATTGCTATACAAGAAGAAGTCCCAACCACTTTTAGTGTTACTATTTTGTTATTCGAGGAAAATAATTGGGTCTTCCTACCCCGGAGGGTCGTATGTCTAAGGGCATGTTTCAGATTCTTGAGACAAGTCTCACTAAACGTCTAGTGAGATATGTCTTTTTTCGTTCAATGGTGAAGTCAGAGGCAGAAAATGTCATGAAAGCTGTGATCCGAGGACTAGTAATGCTGGTATGAGCCTTTGCAGTGATGAGGAATTTGCTTGGTGTTTCGGGACTCGTAGCAGCGACATGGAAGTAGGGGCGACAGCACATGAGAAGTTCAAGGTCTTACCTTTCAGGGTGAAAATTCAAGGTCCGGCTTTAATTGGTTGTGTCTGGCATTTGACTTTTTGAAGGTATTGTTTTGAGAGCCTGGACTTTCTTTAGAGTGAAAACCTATTTATGATCGGGCGACCATGGCGCTTGTCACTGTTTTTTTTAAAGGTGTCGCTTTTGGAGAATTTGAACTCAGGAGTTATCTTGGTGGTGTTTGTACTGCTGCTTCAAAGGCCAGATCACTGTAGCGGGACTTCTTTTTTTTAACTTTTTTTTTGGTTGTGCATCCGTAGTGTTATTAGGGTATTGCGTTGTTGCAGAGTCCGGGTGTAATTAGTATCTTGATGATATTAATATATTCTCTTTGTGAAAAAAAAATCCTCCAGGCCGCCTTCCCTCTTCCATTTGCTAACATGCCGCACACCCTCGCCTCCGTCGAGCCCAAGGACGGGCACCCAACACCAACACCGTTGCCATCAATCTCACAACTCGTGACGGCCTCGTCTCTACGGCCGTGTACATCAGCACCTCCACAAGTTCCTAATCAATCCAATGTCTCGCATGCGTGACTTTTCCCTTGCGTAGGTGCATGCTTGTGCAGCCGAACATCTATCAACCAAGCTCATGTATGGGTGTGTGTCTTCCAACGGAACACATCCAGGACAAGTTTGGTAGCATGCAGGAGACCCAACTAAGCCGGTGCGGTGCACAGATCAGGAGTTTAGTAGGTTGGGCTGCACCGAAATCTTTAGAATACTTCTTATAGCAGAGATTAATATTGTGAAAAAGGCGTTTTGAAGAGATTTCATTGGAATTTTTAGTTATAGGAGTTATTTTATATTTTTTTGAATTTTAGATCTAAATCAGTGTACCTGTAATTGTTATGAGTATGAATAAAATTACAAGTGTTGGTAGAAAACAAAGTAGGTTAGGTTGCACCGGAATCTTGGTTTGCATGATGTTTAAAGCACTCTGAGGTTAGGTTGACGAGGAACTACCGAATCAGCTGTTTTTTTGAGCCAGACTCGAGCGATGCGGGCATGGTACGTAGCATAGGTGTCTGCTGCTGCGTGTGTGCATGTGTGCGTGTATGCATGTGTGTGTTGCTGCAGTGTGTGAGTGCACAACCCCCGACGAGGACCCAACTGGTGGAGCTCGGTAACATGGCCATCAGCGGTATTGCCATCCTCGCCCACGCCGTCATCTTCTTCAACATCCTTGTCCTTATCGTCGACGGCATGGGTGCGCATCTATACACCGCATAACTACCTCACTCGTTGTTGCCATAGACGAACAAGTTCGGCTAGGCGTGCCAGAAGGAAGAACAAAAAAAGAGGAAGAGGGATTTCCATGTGAGCTCAATTCATTTGAGTTAAATTTGAGAAATTTGTTAAATCCAGCTGTAGTTGGAGAAGTAGAATTATAAGGAATTAAATATAAGGAACTGTTTTCTCTAAATTATAAGGATCGTTAGAGATGCTTTTATGTCTTAGGCCGTGTTCGGAATCCATCCCATCCGCTCATACTCCGCGCGGTTGTGGAGTTCAGGTTAGGCCGCTCTGTAAAAATGAGCTAGAGGCTCGTCTGCTCCGGAGCGGAGTGGAGGGAGTGGAGAGGAGCCGAACGCGGCCTTAATATACTACTCAGATTCTGTTCTAGTATTATGACATCTGGGTCACTGAATCACATAAATAAATGGCCCCAATTTACTTGATGTACTCCCTCCGAATTCATTCATATCACATTTTTAATATTAAGATTGACCATATTATATAAAGTGTTATACTGTCCATTAGTCAAATGAGATATGTGGACCATATGGCATCTTCAAGGCAACCCACAAATGGCCTCCCGCATATGTCCGTGGACAGGGAATCAGTACACGGACACAGATGCGGAAGGATGGCATCCAATAGTAGCCTGTATATGTTCGCCGGCAAATCAAATTCAAAGGTACGCTGATCCACACAACGCGTCGGATCACACCTGCATCGGATCCCTTCTTCGATCACAACCAAAAAGAGCCAAATATGCTTAGTTTTTACATACCCGAATCAAAATAAACATCAGTCCAACAGTCCGTGCATGTTTGCCCTGCCGGACTAGCAATCCTAGCAAGTTGTTCCCCGATCATGGAGGTGTCGTCGCCGCCGCGTAGGCAGCCTCTGTATCCGCATCCGCCTCTCATCTTCCGCCGCCGTCAACTCATCTTTCTGCCGCTCCAACATCTGGTAACAGACGGATTGCATGATAATTCTAGCGTTGGCATCCAAAGAATCGATATTCAAGGTCAACATTTTCGCCACGGCCGTGCCGACCGCCTCGTCCGCCATGAGCTCCATGCCCATCGCCACCACCAGGCCAACCGCTTCTTGAACTTCTCCTCCTTTGCGGCCTTCACTTTGACACGTGAATTTGTCGCGTCTCCGAGATGATCTTCCGGGCGGGAGTGATGCTCGGATCCTCCGGCACCTCTATCAGCTCCATCTCCGACAGGTTCTCCGGCGGTTCCATGTACGGTGGCGAAAGAAAGGAGAGGGTAGGAGAAATGAGCGGGAATTGGACGGAAAGCGACGGGGAATGAAAGAAGAGAGTGGATGATTTGGGCGCAAAAGCATTGCGGGATGCTACAAAAACGCGGGTTTCACCTTTCTTTTGGGTAGGCCACGTCTAGTTGGATTCGATCTGGCGACCTCGCGAATAATCACGCGATGCAACAACCACTCGAAACGCCTACGTTCAGTTCTTCTGCTACTGCTTCTTGCCCTTTTCTACTTATCCGTCTTTTTCCTTTTTCTATTACTTTTTCATTTTTTCCTTTTTCTTCTTTCTTTTTTTTATTCGTAAGGGTTTTCTTCTGTTTTTTTATTTTTCTTTTTTCTTTTTTATTTTTACTTGGAATGCTTTTCTGTTTTTTATTCTTTTTTTTCTTTAGCTAACTTGAATGAACTCTTTTCAAAATCGATGAAATTTTTTGTAAAGTGATGAAATCTTTTCAAAACCGATGAACCCTTTTCATAATTGAGGAACTCTTTTCAAAATCAATGAACTTTTTTTGAAAATAGATGAACCCTTTTCATGATCGATGAACTTTTTTGTAGATCGATGAACTTTTTTCAAAACCGACGAACTCTTTTCAGAATCTATGAACTTCATTGTAAAATCGATGAACTTTTTTGTAAATCGGTGAACTTTTTTTTAAACTTGATGAACTTTTTTGTAAAACCGATTAAATCTTTTCCATAATTTACGAACTCTTTTCATAATCAATGAACTTTTTTGTAAATCGACGAACTCTTTTCAAAATCGATGGACTTTTTTCCTAATCAATGTTTTCCCCCAAAATAAATGAAATATTTTTAAATTCGGTGAACTTCTAAAACTTTATGAAACATTTTCTAAAAATTGATGATCTTGATTTATAATTTATGTTTTTTCAAAGTAATTTCTGTTTGTTATACGTTAAGGTTTTACTAAAGGGTGCGTTAACTATTACTCCCTCCGTCCTAAAATTCTTGTCTTAGATTTGTCTAGATGCGGATGTATCTAATACTACATCCGTATCTAGACAAATCTAAGACAAGAATTTTGGGATGGTGGGAGGTACAGTTTTTTGTCTATTATACAGATGAGTTGGAATGTTCTGGTTGTTATCGTTCTAAACTGCGAACGTGTAGGTGTTGTGTTCGAAATCCTAGCGATGCTATATTTTGATTAGTGTCCTTTTTGGGGGGAAAATTTTGTTTTTGCCACTCTAGATTTTGCCAATTTTCCTTATGCCACTCTAGATTTGGACATTTCACTTTTGCCATTCTTAGTTTTTGACAATTATCACAATTGTCATTCCCGTGGCAAAAGCAAAATCTTCAGAGTGGCAATTGTGATACATTTCAAAAGCTAAGAGTGGCAAAAATGAAATAAAATTATTTTGCTTTTGCAACGGAATGGCAACTGTGATAATTGTCAAAAGCTAAGCGTGGCAAAAGTGAAATGTCAAAATCTAGAGTGGCATAAGAAAAATTGGTAATCTAGAGTGGCAAAAATAAAATTTTCCCTTTCTTTTCTTCGCATTTTCCTATTGATGCAGTTGGTGGGCCGGCCCACTAGGCGTCTCTGGCGAGCGCCGGTAGCGCCAAGCCGCCAACGGACAATAATGCTAAACGTACGGACTTTATTTACAGGTTTGTACGGGCTGGGGCTTGTGCCCTCTTCTAATTGCCTCCCCCCCCCCCTTTCACCAGTGGGCCCGCGTCCCTTAATCAATCCTCCGCCAATCATCGCTAAGCTGCCTGTAAACCCCCCGTAGAAACCTGTATGTCTAGCATTACTCGCCAACGGGCGCCTGCAGCGCTGTACAGGGGCTCCCCGGCGTTGGAGCTTATAAATCAGAAAGAAAGGAGGGCTAGAATAACAGATACCTGGCTCATCCGTGGCCTTTGGGCCGGCGAGGTGTGTATGCAGAGTTGGGCTGCGTGCATGACGCGGCGGAGCTGTTCCACGTCGTATCGTCCTCCTAGAGCGGGATCGACCATCTTCAAGACCTCGTCCTTGCTGCTCAGGAACCATCGTACCTACAAAAAATGAGATTCATCAAAGGTGATGAAAGCTGTTGGATGTTAAGTCCGTGTTGCTTTGAACGCTTAAACAAGCGGACCCAAGCAATGAGGCTGTGGTTTTTGCCGTCGATGGCTCGCCGGCCGGTGAGGAGCTCGAGCAGCACGACGCCGAAGGCGAACACGTCCGTCTTCTCGTTGAAGATCCCGTGCGTCGTGTACTCGGGCGGCACGTACCTGTACACATGATTTCATTCATTCGTGTTACTTAAACTCGATCCCATACCGGTCAATTCATCGACGATGATAAAAATTGGCGTGCTTGTAACGAGACAGATAAACAGACCGACGGACCCAAATGTGCCTTCGAAGGTAGTCACTTGGTAGTGCGTCAGCTTGGCCGGCAGCCACTTTGCTAGCCCAAAGTCACATATCTGAAGCACGAACGGGAACAACAACCAAATTAACACACACAAGATCACATACTCCATATCACGCACTGCTTCCAATTTGGGAGCCTCTATTTGTCAGTTAACTGAAAAAAAACTAGTGCATCAGTCACTTCTAATATAAACCGCCAGATCATCATCCAACCGCCCAGAATAGATCCAGAAACTGTTCATCGTCTTCCTCCTCACGATGGCCCCGTCCTACCCACCCCGACCATCTCTCTAAGCCCCTCCGCACCAGATGGGTAGGAATCACTTAAAAGCCTTCATCCACTACTTTGTGAAGGACTCGGAAGTTTGTGAGGACAAGGAGATCGTTTATTTCGTGAAGATCTACCCCTTAGTGAAGCTTCTTGGCGCAAACCATGGCGGAATAGGTTCATTGAGCTCCTTGCAATCTTAGAACCATTTGGTTCAAAGTCTCCATCAACGTGGAGTAGGATATCCACGCAATAAAAAAAATGTGAAGTAGGTAGCAAAATGTGAAGTAGGATGGCGCCAACTATCGAACCACGGGAAAACATCATCAAGCCCCTTGTGTTTGCATCTTCTAAGCTCAACTCTTATTTTTGTGCAAGATACTTTATACCACCATATGATGAGGAACAATAGATGAGAAAAAAAAGGAAGTCTTCCGGCGATCCCCTACACCCCCCCTCTCCTACCCTAGGATAGACAATAGGTAATGAATTCAGATAGTGGGGCTCTCTTCTCTGACGAGGTTTCGATGCCTGAAGGAAGAATGTGACTCACGCTAGAGAAATTTCCAGGTGCCCGAGAAATAGCAGAACCGATCCAATTTTGGTTACCTGTGGTTCGTAGTCGTCTTTGAGCAGGATGTTGGCGGGCTTGATGTCGCGGTGCACGATCCTCCTGGCGCACCGCTCGTGGAGGTACTCCAGCCCGCTGGCCGCGCCCAGGGCCACCTTGTACCTCGCCTCCCACGGCATGGTCCCCTCCTCGCCGGACCCTCCGTGGAGCCTGCGGGAGAGGCATCCCAGGCGCGAGAAGGGGAACACCAGGTGCTCGCCGCCCTCCAGGCCCACGCCAACCAGCCTCGCCACGTTCGGGTGGCGCACATTCACCGCGTGCCCCAGCTCCGACAGGAAGCTCTCCATGCGGCCATTCTCCGTCGCCGACAGCTTCTTCACGGCCACCAGCTGCCCGTCAGGCAGGAGGCCGCGATAGACCTTGGCGTACCCACCCCTGCCCACCACGTTCTCCTTGCTGAAGTTGCGGGTGGCCTTCCTCAGCTCCGACAGTGAGAAGGTCCGGAAGGATAGCCTCAGCGCGCACAGGTCATGCTGTTCCACGTTCACCTGCCCCGCCGACGGCCACTGCCACTTGCTGCTGCCGCGGATGCTCAAGCTCCGGAGCTTCGACGACATGGTTGACGGGATGCCGCCGGAGAGGCGGCGTTTGGTCCTTGACCTCCACGCCTCCATGACGCCCTTCCACGCGGCCGGAGGCCCGTCGTTTCGCGGCGGCGCGGGCGTGGATGGCTCCGAGTACGCGGCCACAACGCCCGTCTTCGTCGACGACGACCCCGTCGTGCAGCTGGTCTCGTCTGTCATTGCGGCGGCGTCAACGTCACTCGACGTCGTGCATCCCTCGAGGACGCTTCTCGGGGAGACCAGATCGTCGCCGCTCTCTCGCGATGACTTCTCGCCACCACCGCAGCCGTTCTTACGGGACATGGACGCCGCCGCCGCTGCCGATCCACCCAGAGATCAAATCCATGGCGTGTGAGAAATAAAGTAAGGAGAACCAATCAACCAAATCCATTCCTACATTTGTATGAAAAATCTTTTTGTGGCTCCGTCACCATGGAATCTTGGATCTTTTACTTGCTTTGTCTAATCCGTCGAGGCGCAACTCCTGGGTCGATCCATCGTCAAGCAGATTTTGCTCCTCGTCGGCATGAAAAAGATGTTTTCTTCTTTTTTCTAGTCCCAAGCTTTGGGGGTTTCTTGCAAACGAAGACGATCTAATTTTGGAGCGCGCAAGAGAGTGCGGTGGCGGAAAAGCAACGGAGATGCTGGGGTGTTTTGGCACGAAATCTGCGGTAAGCCCCTCCTTCAACTTTGATCAAAGGTGGCCAAAGCACACACGTTTTTTTTATAGTGAACGTGTTTTTTTCTTTTTTGCATGGTATAGTGAACGTGTTTGGAGAGGCGTTTTGGAGGCCGAGCTGCCTGGAGGCAGAAATCTGCGTCGAGCCTTTTAAGATCGAGATCTGTGACGTTTGACTTTTGAGCTATATATACTATCGCTATTTTCGAGAAAATACACCGGTGTCGTCCTCTTTTTTTTTTTTTTTTTTGAGGGGTGCAAAGAACTTCATTCAGACTGAACATATTGTTGCATACACAAAATATCAGGGGTGTTAAGCAGCCACACATGGCGCCCCTCTTCTAACGTAACTGCAGCTTTGGCAAGTCCATCGGACTCCCAGTTTTTGTCCCTTCTCTCATGGCTGATGTGAACTGAGGAGAAATCTTGCATCTGCTTCTTGATATCAGTCATGATCGCTGAGTTCTGCCCCAGGTATTTGCCCTTCAAGTGGTTGATCGTGGAAAGACAGTCAGTCACCACTTGAATCTTGCTAATGTAAAGATCTGACGCAAGTGCAAAAGCCTCACTAAACGCCAATGCCTCCAAAGTTTCTGCTTGTACCAAATTTTCGAACACAACCACAGAAGCACCCTGGTAGAGACCCTGTTCATCTCGACAAACAACAACGACAGCACCCCTGTCGTTGTGTCTAGAGATTGCAGCATCAACCATTAGCTTGTAGTGTCCGTTCACAGGGGGCTTCCAGGATCTCTCCCGACATACTGTCGGAGTTGGCTGTCCTGCAGAACTGGTAAAACAACGAGGAAGAAGGGTGAGTTCCGCCATATATTTCTGGATGAAACTGAACGTGGATAAAGGAGACTGAAACTCTTGCTCATGAATGGCCTTTCTTCTAACCCACCAAATCGGATTTTTTGTTAAAAGAGACCACCCGTCGAACGAAATTGTCAAAAAAGACTCCCTCTGAGACGAAGTGACAAAAAAGACCCCCTTGACCGTGGCGGCAGGCCCGACAGGCAACACGTGGCAGCTGCCGCCACGGCGCGAGGCGGCAGGACCTGCCGCCACGGGGCCAGGCGGCATGCTGCGCAGAACAGGATTCTCGCACTCGCGACAGAACGGCAGCGGCAGTGGGCCCGGCCGCCTCGCGGCAGCCCTGTTTCCTCGCGCTGCGCTGCCTTTCCTCGTTTCGTACACGCTGATTACTCCAATATCCGTAGTCCGTTCTTTTAATTATTTTGATGTATGTCCGTTGTTAGAGAGTAGACAAGCACTAAGACAACCAGAGATTCGAGCTCGTGACCGAGCGTCTGCGCATGGTGCAGAGAAGGGTATAAAAAGAAACTGAGTACTGGAGTGTCGGCACAACGAACAAACATCAAAAGAATTAAACGACAGACTATGTGGAATACTGGAGTAATCAACGCGTACGAAACGGCGAAAGGCAGCGCAGCGCGAGCGAACAGGGCTGCCGCCAGCCGGCGAGGCGGCCGGGCCCAGCCGGCACAGTCCTGCCGCCATGCCACCAGGCGGCCGGGCCCGACAGTCGCTGCCGTTCCGTCGCGAGCGCGAGAATCACCGTTCTGCCCAGCATGCCGCCTGGCCTGGTGGCGGCAGGGCCGGCCGCCTCACACCGTGGCGGCAGGTGCCACGTGTCGCCTGCTGGGCCTGCCGCCACGGCTGAGGGGTCTTTTTTGTCACTTCGTCTTGAAGGGGGTCTTTTTTGACAATTTCGTTCTACAGGTGATCTCTTTTAACAAAAATTCACCAAATCGACCAGAGAGTAACCAGCATCAAAATGAAATCTTCATCTCCATGAGCCAAAGCCGTGCATCTGGGATGTTGGTTGCAATTAGATGTTCAACAAGGTCCTCGTCCATCAGACCCCACACACATTTAGCCATATTACAATCAATGAGGGCATGTCGCCACGTATCATCTGCAGAGTTGCAAATCTGGCAAACATTGTCAGACCGGTGTCGTCCTCTGGTGCTCACGATTTGTACGTGGGCCTACGTTTTGGCTGGTGCTTCCTGTGAACATGATGTTCTTCGTGGGCGGCTTTGAATTTGGCCCATCCTGCGGCCTGGCGGGTAGTCGATTGATAGTAAATGAATCTCGTGGGCCCATTAGTGATATAGTGATAACCATTTGGCCCGTCGAACCCTATAGAACGCATACCAGATCAGCGGTACTACTCGACATGGATGGCACGGAGTTCTTCGAGGAATCGTCCGCAGGGTAATGTTTCATCGGATCTGACTTTTTGCATGCTCTTTTCGCTTGCCTAGATGTTCAGAGTTTGGATGGCAGTGATTTGGTTTGGCGTTTTTCATATTTGTTCATCTAAAATCAGATCTGGCTGGTTGTTTCTTGTTTGTTTGGGCAGGTTCTTCCCTCGTTTGGACAGTGGGTTTGCCTTAAGAGATGGAGTTGCCGGCGCGCGGCCGATTGATGATGAGACGAGTGTAACCCCCGTGCGTGTCCAAGATGGTTTGATTTCTTCCGAGACAGTGCGCCGGGGTGGGTACGCTCTAGAGGACGAAGCAGACGAGCAGACCGAGGAAACATTTGTCACCCAGAGGCCTAACCAGGGCAAAGTGGTGGGCGATTCATGCGAGCTAGGCCCTGCAAATATGGCCGGTGAGATGGCAACTGAAGATGGATATGAAGAGGGTGTGCTCGTGTCGAAATCACAAGGATCTTGTTGGACGCCGAGGTGGTTTCCTGTTCCCTAATTTAAACCAGTTCATGTGGTTTAGTAGTAGTGTTTTGAAGTGAGGTTGCGTGGTATTCAGATGAGGGTTGTGCGTGTGGGTAGGTGCTTAGCCGTTGGTGCTGTTCTTGAACAGTATAGATAGATGGTTTCCAAATGGTCTGACCGTCTGATGGCGAACCTCAACGTTCGGAATCAGAGGACTGTGGTGCAACGGCTTAGTGGTTTGGAATGGGAACATGAGAGCGGAGGCACGCCCATGTTCGTGAACTGCTCGCACTGCGAAACGATGGAACGTCTGCAGCGCGGCGTCCACAAGATGTGGGATGACACTGTACGTAAATGGAGAATACTTTTTTTTTTGCGGGAAGTAAATGGAGAATACGGTGTGGTGTGAATACCTATCAGCTGAAATACATGTAATTAATGTGAGACTGCAGCTGAGCAGTATGATGACTGGAGATGGAGATTACGAGCTGCATGGATCTCGGCCTCCAAACAGCATTTCTGAAGTGTTTGCTTTTTTCTTTGGAGAATACGCAGAGGGTGCATATCTTTTCATTGGTAGAAGGAGTGATTTACAGCATGAGGTTACAACAATGCACTAAGCCATGTACACAAGCAGGCATGGAAATGATCGCCGAGCAACAGAAGGGGGTTGCTCATCCCCGATAGAACATAGTCTAACTCTTCGAGATTATGTTGTTGAGCGCCGGCGTCGGCCCTAGCCCATAGCGGGCTTCGTCCTTGATGTTAGAGCTGATGTGTGA
This sequence comes from Triticum dicoccoides, assembly GCF_002162155.2. Classification (NCBI taxonomy): domain Eukaryota; kingdom Viridiplantae; phylum Streptophyta; class Magnoliopsida; order Poales; family Poaceae; genus Triticum; species Triticum dicoccoides. The sequence continues at coordinate 491,841,819 of NC_041393.1, read as the reverse complement.
GATCGATGGCCGGTCTCCATCGAAGACGCAACCGTTTTGGTGCTTCCAAAGCCACCAGGCGGTGAGGATGATGAGGGAGGCCAGCCCCTTGCGCGCGGCGGCGGGCGCATGAGCACAAGATGTAGCCCACCAAGTGTGAAAGTCCATCTCATTGCTCGGAAGATCAGCGGTGGATCGCGCCCAGGCCAGAATATCATGCCATACTTGTGTGGAGAAGGAGCGACCTACGAGTAGATGTTGCATTGTATCCTCTTCCTGGTCGCAGAGGGCGCATGCAGGCTCATGGGGCAAACCATGTCGAGTGAGGCGGTCAACTGTCGAGCACCGGTCTTGCATCGAGATTTCCAGGTGAGCTTCCAGCGTGGGTCCTCGCAAGCACCGAGGAATAGCGTGTGGTAGCATGAGCTAGCGGAGTAGCAGCCCGTCGTGGTCCATCGCTAGCGTATGATGTCCGAGGAGTTTGAGAGCCCAATGTGGTGTACGGTCCGCCAGAGTTGGACGTATTGCACCATGGTGGCGGGACCGAGAGCGCCCTGAATATCTTGCGACCAAGAACGGTGGTGCAGGTTGAGGGAGTCCTAGATATGGGGTCCTCGGGGAACCGGCCTATGTGACATGGGCCAGACTGATGGGCCGTGAAGATACAAGACAGAAGGCCTTCTCCCGTGTTCGGATGGGACTCTCCTTTGTGTGGATGACAAGCTTGGCATCCAGATGTGTAGTTTCCTTTCTCTGTGAACCGACTCTATACAAACCTAGAACCCTCCAGTGCCTATATAAACCGGAGGGTTTAGTTCGTAGAGGCGATCATAATCATATACAGGCTAGACATCTAGGGTTTAGCCATTAGGATCTCGAGGTAGATCAATTTTTGTAACCCCTATACTCATCAAAGTCAATCAAGTAGGAAGTAGGGTATTACCTCCATTAAGAGGGCTCGAACCTGGGTAAACATCGTGTCCCCCGTCTCCTGTTACCCTCGATCCTCAGACGCACAGTTTGGGACCCCCTACCCGAGATCTGCCGGTTTTGACACTGACATTGGTGCTTTCATTGAGAGTTCCTCTGTGTCGTCGACAGAAGGGCTGATGGCTCGCCTTGTCATCAAGGACAATATCACTTCCGGAGGAGCCCTAGCTTCCGGGCAAACCCTCCGGCTTGGCAGCTTCACCATGGGCGCCCGTTCGGCCGTTAAGCCAAAGGCGGCCCAGCTTGTCACCGAAAATCATCTCCGCGTCGGCCCCAAATACTCCGACAAGATGGATCCGGCACATGTGTTAGCCTTGAACGAACTGCTAGATTGCATCGCCGCCCTGGGGGTCGCAACTGACTATGATTGGATTGGGCTTAAACCCGATCAGGGAGAAACCAATCTCCACCGATCACCCATCAGGTGACGGTTGTGGAGGAACAAGCTGAAAATAACTCTTCTCCTACATTGAGAACAAACTATGTTCGGATTTGTGAGCTCGGAGAGATGGACACCCATCTTCGGGAGGACACTCCCCGTCCTCCGAACATAGAATCGGGCATTGAGCCTGAGAACTCACCGGACACTCCTGAGCCCGGGCTCGTAACCTCGGAAATTCTTCAAACTCCGGACTTCACAGTGGGTCAAGGTTCGGATTTAACACCGCACACCCACCACAAGCAATATTCCCCAAGCAATTCCGGTCCTCCAGATATATGCGACCTAATGTACGTACGGCAGCAGCCTCAGGAAACAGTCCATCACTTCTGGGCCAGATTCCTCCTTGTTAAAAACAAGATCAAAGATTGCTGCGAGGACGACGCGATCTCAGTATTTTGCAATAACTGTACGGATGAGGGAATCCTCAATGCCCTCAACCGCCGTCGTGTACTACACTTTGCAGATTTGGCACACATAGTACAGAAGTACTGCGCAATGGAAAGCGCCTGGAAAACCCAGACAACCCAATAGCGGAACCGCAGGCCTTCAGGCCATCTCCCGGATGGGCAAAAAGAATGCACCCTCATGGGGCACCTGATCATCATCCCGTGGACAAGAAAATCCATCCCTTTACGGGACGTAGAACTATCCTTGAGGAATGGCTTGGCAGGCCCTATCAAATTCACATGACGCCGAATACCGAACCAACGCACAACCTCTGAGCATGTTGGATACTCCGGCAAGTGGCCAAGAGCACCGAGGGTATCCTCACCAACATTACCCCAGATAACTACTCTTCAGAGGACGACGATCTCAAAGTATTCATGGTCTTCGAGACATTTTTCATCAAATAATCAGCGTAAAAGGGTGCTTCGCGACCTCGCCGAAGTCTGGCAAGTGGCAGCAATAAATCCTTGGAACGATATGGTGATCACTTTCAATGTCGATGACGAACCAAGTGAAGGAAATATGCCCTAGATGCAATAATAAAGTTATTATTTATTTCCTTAATTCATGATAAATGTTTATTATTCATGCTAGAATTGTATTAACCGGAAACTTAGTACATGTGTGAATACATAGACAAAACATATAGTCCCTAGTATGCCTCTACTTGACTAGCTCATTAATCAAAGATGGTTATGTTTCCTAACCATAGACATGTGTTGTCATTTGATGAATGGGATCACATCATTAGGAGAATGATGTGATGGACATGACCCATCTGTTAGCTTAGCATTATGATCGTGTTATTTTCATTGTTATTGCTTTCTTCATGACTTATACAAGTTCCTTAGACTATGAGATTATGCAACTCCCGAATACCGGAGGAACACTTTGTGTGCTACCAAACGTCACAACGTAAAAGGATGATTATAAAGGTGCTCTACAGGTGTCTCCGAAGGTGTTTGTGGGGTTGGCATAGATCGAGATTAGGATTTGTCACTCTGTGTTTCGGATAGGTATCTTTGGGCCCTCTTGGTAATACTCATCACTATAGGCCTTGCAAGCATTGTGACTAATTAGTTAGTTGCGGGATGAAGTATTACGAAACGAGCAAAGAGACTTGCCAGTAACAAGATTGAACTAGGTATGATGATACCGACGATCGAATCTCGGGCAAGTAACATACCGATGACAAAGGGAACAATGTATGTTGTTATGCGGTTTGACCGATAAAGATCTTCGTACAACATGTAGGAACCAATATGAGAATCCAGGTTCCTCTATTGGTTATTGACCGGAGAAGTGTCTCGGTCATGTCTACATAGTTCTCGAACCTGTAGGGTCCGCACGCTTAACGTTCGATGACGATTGGCATGATGAGTTTATGTGATATGTTGTACCTAAGATTGTTCGGAGTCCCGGATGTGACACAGACATGACGAGGTGTCTTGAAATGGTTGAGACATAAAGATTGATATATTGGACGACTATATTCGGACACCGGAGGTGTTCCGGAGAAGTTTTGGATGAAACTGGAGTGCCAGAGGGTTACCGGAACCCCCCCGAGGGAACTAATGGGCCTCGATGGGCCCTAGTGAAGAGAGAGGGACTGGCCAGGGCAGGCCATGCGCCCCCTCCCCCTGAGTTCGAATAGGACAAGGAAGGGGGGCCCCCTTGCCTTCCCTCTCTCCCTCTCCTTCCTTCCCCCTCCCTTCCCCAAGTTGGAAACCTACTAGGAATAGGATTCCTAGTAGGAATCCTACTTGGGGCACGCCCTACAGGGGCCGGCCAGCCTCCCCCCTTGCTCCTTTATAGACGGGGGAAGGGGGCACCCTAGAACACACAAGTTGACAATTGTTTTAGCCGTGTGCGGTGCCCCACTCCATAGTTACACACCTCAGTCATATCGTCGTAGTGCTTAGGCGAAGCCCTGCGCCGGTAACTTCATAATCACCGTCACCACGCCGTCGTGCTGACGAAACTCCCCCTTGGCCTCAACTAGATCAAAAGTACGAGGGACGTCTCCGAGCTGAACATGTGCTGAACGCGGAGGTGCCGTATGTTCGGTGCTTGGATCGGTTGGATCGCGAAGACGTTCGACTACATCAACCGTGTTTACTAAACGCTTCCGCTTTCGGTCTACGAGGGTACATGGACACACTCTCCCCTCTCGTTGCTATGCATCACATAGATAGATCTTGCATGATCGTAGGAATTTTTTTGAAATTACCACGTTCCCCAACAGTGGCATCCGAGCCAGGTCTATGCATAGATCTTATATGCACGAGTAGAACACAAAGAGTTGTGGGCGATAATAGTCATACTGCTTACCAGCATGTCATACTTTGATTCAGCAGTATTGTTGGATGAAGTGGCTCAGACCGACATTACGCGTACGCTTACGCAAGACTGGTTCTACCGATGTGCTTTGCACATAGGTGGCTGGTGAGTGTCTGTTTCTCCAACTTTAGTTGAATCGAGTGTGGCTACGCCCGGTCCTTGTTGAAGGTTAAAACAACACACTTGACAAAAAATCGTTGTGGTTTTGATGCGTAGGTAAGAACGGTTCTTGCTAGAAGCCCGTAGCAGCCACGTAAAACTTGCAACAACAAAGTACAGGACGTCTAACTTGTTTTTGCAGGGCTTGCTGTGATGTGATATGGTCAAGCATGATGTGATATAAATTGTTGTATGAGATGATCATGTTTTGTAACAAAGTTATTGGCAACTGGCAGGAGCCATATGGTTGTCGCTTCATTGTATGCAATGCAATCGCCATATAATTGCTTTACTTTATCACTAAGCGGTAGCGATAGTCGTAGTAACAATAGGTGACGAGACGACAACGATGCTAAGATGGAGATCAAGGTGTTGCGCCGGTGACGTTGGAGATCGCGATGATGCTTCGGTGATGGAGATCATGAGCACAAGATGATGATGGCCATAGCGTGTCACGTATTTTTATTGCATATTTGCATGTGATGTTTATCCTTTATGCATCTTATTTTGCTTAGAACGTCGGTAGCATTATAAGATGACCCCTTACTAAATTTCAAGGTACAAGTGTTCTCCCTGAGTATGCACCATTCATACAGTTCGTCGTGCCGAGACACCACGTGATGATCGGGTGTGATAAGCTCTATGTTCACATACAATGGGTGCAGGACAGTTTTGCACATGCAGAATACTCGGGTTAAACTTGACGAGCCTATCATATGCAGATATGGCCTCAGAAACACTGAGACCCGAAAGGTCGAGCGTGAATCATATAGTAGATATGATCGACATAGTGATGTTCACCATTGAAAACTACTCCATCTCACGTGATGATCGGACATGGTTTAGTTGATTTGGATCACGTGATCACTTAGATTATTAGAGGGATGTCTATCTAAGTGGGAGTTCTTAAGTAATATGATTAATTGAACTTTAATTTATCATGAACTTAGTACCTGATAGTATTTTGCATGTCTATGTTGTTGTAGATCAATGGCCCGTGCTACCGTTCCTTTGAATTCTAATGTGTTCCTAGAGAAAGCTTAGTTGAAAGATGATGGCAGCAACTACACGGACTGGGCCCATAACTTGAGGATTATCCTCATTGCTGCATAGAAGAATTACGTCCTGGAAGCACCATTGGGTGCCAGGCCTGCTGCAGATGCTACTGATGACGTTAAGAACGTCTGGCAGAGCAAAGCCGATGATTACTCGATAGTTTAGTGTGCCATGCTTTACGACTCGGAATCGGGACTTCAAAGACATTTTGAACGTCATGGAGCATATGTGATGTTCCAAGAGTTGAAGTTAATATTTCAAGAAAATGCCCGAGTTGAGAGATATGAAGTCTCCAACAAGTTGTACAACTGCAAAATGGAGGAGAATAGTTCTGTCAGTGAACACATACTCAAAATTTCTAGGTATCATAATCACTTGACTCAACTGGGAGTTGATCTTCCAGTTGATTGTGTCATTGACAGAGTTCTTCAATCATTGCCACCAAGCTATAAATGCTTCGTGATGAACTATACGAAGGAAATATGCCCTAGAGGCAATAATAAAGTTATTATTTATTTCCTTATATCATGATAAATGTTTATTATTCATGCTAGAGTTTTATTAACCGGAAACATAATACATGTGTGAATACATAGACAAACAGATTGTCACTAGTATGCCTCTACTTGACTACCTCGTTGATCAAAGATGGTTATGTTTCCTAGCCAGAGACATGAGTTGTCATTTGATTAACGAGATCACATAATTAGGAGAATGATGTGATTGACATGACCCATTTCATTAGCTTAGCACACGATCGTTTAGTATGTTGATGTTGCTTTCTTCATGACTTATACATGTTCCTATGACTATGAGATTATGCAACTCCCGTTTACCGGAGGAACACTTTGTGTGCTACCAAACGTCACAACGTAACTGGGTGATTATAAAGGTGCTCTACAGGTGTCTCCGAAGGTACATGTTGGGTTGGCGTATTTCGAGATTAGGATTTGTCACTCCGATTGTCGGAGAGGTATCTTTGGGCCCTCTCGGTAATACACATCACTTAAGCCTTGCAAGCATTGCAACTAATGAGTTAGTTGCGGGATGATGTATTACGGAACGAGTAAAGAGACTTGCCGGTAACGAGATTGAACTAGGTATTGAGATACCGACGATCGAATCTCGGGCAAGTAACATACCGATGACAAAGGGAACAACATATGTTGTTATGCCGTCTGACCGATAAAGATCCTCGTAGAATATGTGGGAGCCAATATGAGCATCCAGGTTCCGCTATTGGTTATTGACCGGAGACGTGTCTCGGTCATGTCTACATAGTTCTCGAACCCGTAGGGTCCGCACGCTTAACACCTGACAAACGAACAGGTCGAATGGGATAACGACCTGATAATGAGCGGCATCGAACCCAGACTAGTGCGATCTCTGCAAGAATCAGACAAGCACTGGGTTGAGGAACTCAATTCCGTATTCTGGGGGCTGTGGACCACGCCCAATCGCATGACAGGATATACACCTTTCTTCATGGTGTACGGCATGGAGGCAGTCTTGCCTTGCGACATTATTCATGACTCACCTCAAGTGCGCATGTACGAAGAGAGAGAGAGAAGTCGAGCTCAATCGTCAGGACAATGTGGACGGCTTGGAGGAGGAGTGCGATGTCACAAAGGCCCGTTCCGCATTCTACCAACAGCAGGCTCGGTGATATCAAAGCAGGGAAGTACGGGCAAAGACTTATAATGTTGGTGAACTCGTTCTACGCCTACCAGAGAAGAAAAAGGACAAGCTCAAGCCCAAATGGGAGGGTCCCTTCATTATAGATGAAGTTCTCACTAGAGGAGCCTATCGCGCCTTCGCAATGCTTCAGATAATTGCTTGCAACCAAACCCATGGAACGCTTCCCCGCTCCGAAGATTCTACGCCTAAGTCTGCACTTATACCTTTTTCCTCATTCCTTCTTTTCTCCCTTTCACTTTTTCCTTTTTTTTGTTTTTATATGACTCCTAGCTCGTGTTCGGATAAACCGCACACTTGAGGGGCATACATCCTTAAATGTACATACCCCACAATACCTGGGGGTTTCTTTTCACAGAAGCTTATTATCATTATTATTTTTTGAGCATCAAGCTCACTGTATATATGTGATGTCTACTCTTATGTCTTTTCTTCACCATTATATGCACCTTTATGACTTCAATTTTTGCCAAGCTGGGTTGCCTGGCTCCTGTGCTTATGCCCTACGTGTAACGCCCCGGATTCGATGCGCCAGGTGTCCGCCAGTTATTCATCGTTGTTGCCATGTCATTTTCTTGTGTGTTGCATTTTATCATGTCATAATGTGCATTTCATTTTGCATACGTGTTCATTTCATGCATCCAAGCATTTTTCACGTTGTCCGTTTTGCAATCCGAAACTCCTATGTTCCCCGGCGCCCCCTTTTGCCTCTTTTCGTGTGCGGGTGTTAAACTTTCTCGGAATGGCCCGAGGTTTGCCAAGCAGCCTTGGTATACCACCAGTAGACCGTCTGTCAAGTTTCGTGCCATTTGGAGTTCATTTGATGCCCCAACGGTTAACCGCGTAGCCCGAAACCCCCCTTCTCTTTGCAGCCCAGCCCCTCTTCACCACAGCCCATGAGCCCATCCAAACCCCCTCCATGCTCTCGGTCGTTCGATCACGATCGTGTGGGAGAAAACCGCACCCCATTTGGACTCTCCTAACTCCCAGAATCTATAAATAGGTCCTTCCCTCCATTTTTTGCAGATGAATCCCCCCGAAACCCTAGATCTAAGCTCCACCGTGCCGGACGTGTCCACCCCGCCGCCGGACATGTCCGCCGCCGCCGTCCGCCCTCTCCCGCGCCACCACGTGTCCCCCGCGGCCCTCCTCTCTCTCTCTCTCTCGCGCC
>NC_041393.1:491826988-491833228 GCF_002162155.2 Triticum dicoccoides | reverse complement strand
CGCACCGCCGGAACCCGTCGAGGTCGCCGGAGCTCGCCGCTCCGCGCCGCCCGCGTCTCCCGCCGGTGCTCGCCGCGCCCTCCCTTGCCGGCCCCCATCTCCGGCCTTCTTCCTCGTCGCCGGCGCCGCCCAGCTCCGGCGAGAGCTCGGCCCCGCCTCGATCCGCGTGCCTCAGATCCAGATCCAAAACCCGAGGTTGACTTTGTTTTTTGCCCAAGTCCCTGAGATTTTCAGCATTCTGGTGTCTTGTTCATCATGCTATAGCTCCATGCATACTGCTCCGTTTTGTGCGTGGGATATACCAAAATGTTCATCATGAGATTCTCTTCATTTAATTCCATTGTGCCATGCTTGTTTGAGTTGATCTAGATGCCCGAATCATCGTTGCAAGAGTGCTATATAATGTTAACTGCTGTCTGTTAACAGAACTTGGTGATTTGTCTTTTTCGTTGCATTTCGTGTGTGCATCCTATGAGCATGAGTCCTACATGAGTTTTGAACTATGTCATGCCATCTTTACAGGGGTGCAATCCATGTATTTTTTTTTGAGTCTTGTGGTGAGTGCATCGAACTCGTGAAGTAGGGTACTTGATGTTGCTGTTTTGCTAGGCTGAATCTGTTATTTCGTGATGCTATGTAAACCTGCTGCTACAAGTCATTCTATGCATAATCTGGAGATGTTCACTAAGGATGTTTTGTTATACATGTCATGCTATATCCATCCATGCCCCTGGTTGAATTTATAGCCTGCTATAGCTTGTTGTAATCTTGCTCCAAATTTGCTAAATAATGTTGCTGTCAGCCTGTTAACATTAAGTTCAGTTTTTCCATGAGCTTTGCTAGTGCTCCATACACCCTATGAACTTGTTCTTGCCATTCTTAGCTTCATAAACATGTATTATTACTGTTGGTCACCTTGTAATGTCATGTATTGCTCTGTGGTGACTGGTACAAGCTCATAAACATGCCTACTTATTGTTGTTCCTGCCATGTTTGAATCTGTCATATAACTTGCCATGTTTACATGGGTGCCATCATATTTTCTGTGCCCTTTTGGCTCATAGTTAGTAAGGGACTTTTGTTCTATGAATTTAGTAGTATCGTGCCATTCCTTAAGTTTCCATGATAAGTTCCCGTAACATGTTGTTTGATAGCTCTAAACATTGCTACCTGATGTTTTCTGCTAAGTCTGAAACTGTTATTATTTGCAACCTTGCCATGTGTTTTGGAGCATGTTCTAGTGATTTCTGGAGATAGGTCAGTGTTCATGTTTTGTTATGCTTTACCTGTACATCATGTCCATGCCTTTTGTTTTCATATTGTAGTACTGTAGCACGTTGTTTTGATGCTTGCAATATGCCTAGTTGCTGTTTTGGACAGCTTGTCCTTTAAACTTGTATAGTGTTTGTGTTGAACCGTTGCTCCGTTTTGAGTGTGCTCTATATGAAACTTGCTTGATTTTGCATGTAGCTTCATATTATCATGCTGCATCCTTGTTTTGAGGTGTTTGCTTGATGTTTGGATGCGTTTTACATCAATACCATGTTTAACTTGTTTTGCTCATATCTTCTAGGCCGTAGCTCCGAATTAAATGAACTTTATATGTAACTTGACTAGAATCGCGTGTAGATCATCTTGGTGCATCTTAAATTGCTGTTTAACAACTTGAACATAAGGTTTATTCAGATCTGGACCAATTTCGAAATTTGCATATGAGGACTTACCAGAATTGTTATATGTTGTTTCCGGTCTCATTTAAACTTGCTTTGATGTGTTGCTCTTGTTTGCATCATCTATTGCCATGAGTAGCTTCATGCAGTCTTGTCTTGCATCATGTTTGGTTGTGAATCATGTCATGTATATGTGTGGTTTGTTTACCATGTTGTGTGCTTCTCTCGATAGTTCCCATTTCGTTGCGATCGTGAGGATTCGTTCGTCTACTCTTGGTTCGTCTTCGTGGCTTCATCTTCTTCATGGACTCGTTCTTCTTCCTTGCGGGATTTTAGGCAAGATGACCGTCACCTTGGATCTCATTACTATCATTGCTATGCTAGTTACTTCGTTCTATCGCTATGCTGCGCTACCTATCTCTTTTTGATCAAGCCTTCCAATTTGCCATGTCAGCCTCTAACCTTTTCACCCTTCCTAGCAAACCATTGTTTGGCTATGTTACCGCTTTTGCTTAGTCCTCTTATAGCATTGTTAGTTGCAGGTGAAGTTGAAGATTGCTCCATGGTGGACAGGATTATGTTGGGATATCACAATATCTCTTATTTAATTAATGCATCTATATACTTGGTAAAGGGTGGAAGGCTCGGACTTATGCCTGGTGTTTTGTTCCACTCTTGCCGCCCTAGTTTCCATCATACCAGTGTTATGTTCCCGGATTTTGCATTCCTTACGTGGTTGGGTGATTTATGGGACCCCCTTGACAGTTCCCTTTGAATAAAACTCCTCCAGCAAGGCCCAGCCTTGGTTTTACCATTTGCCTCACCACCACCTATACCTTTCCCTTGGGTTGGCCAACCCGAGGGTCATCTTTATTTTAGCCCCTCCGGGCCAATGCTGTCTAAGTGTTGGTCCGAACCGAGTAGACTGCGGGGCCCCCTCGAGGAAACTCGAGGTCTGGTTTTACTCGTAGGATGTCTCATCCGGTGTTGCCCTGAGAACGAGATATGTGTAGCTCCTATCGGGATTGTCGGCGCATCGAGCGGCTTTGCTGGTCTTGTTTTACCATTGTCGAAATGTCTTGTAAACCGGGATTCCGAGTCTGATCGGGTCTTCCTGGGAGAAGGTATATCCTTCGTTGACCGCGAGAGCTTATCATGGGCTAAGTTGGGACACCCCTGCAGGGTTTAAACTTTCGAAAGCCGTGCCCGCGGTTATGTGGCAGATGGGAATTTGTTAATGTCCGGTTGTAGATAACTTGACACCAGATACGAATTAAAACGCATCAACCGCGTGTGTAGCCGTGATGGTCTCTTTTCGGCAGAGTCCGGGAAGTGAACACGGTTTTGGGTTATGTTTGACGTAAGCAGGAGTTCATGATCACTTCTTGATCATTGCTAGCTTCACGACCGTTCCGTTTGCTCTCTTCTCGCTCTCATTTGCGTATGTTAGCCACCATATATGCTTAGTCGCTGCTGCAACCTCACCACTTTACCCCTTCCTTCCCATTAAGCTTTGCTAGTCTTGATACCCATGGTAATGGGATTGCTGAGTCCTCGTGGCTCACAGATTACTGCAACAACAGTTGCAGGTACAGGTTATGCGATGATCATGACGCGAGAGAGATGTTTGCTTGTTTTGGAGTTCTTCTTCGATCAGGGGATATGTTCCAGGTCGGCAGCCTGGGCTAGCAGGGTGGATGTCGTTTGAGTTTCTGTTTGTGTTTCATCCGTAGTCGGATGGTGCTCTTATGTAAGATGATGTTGTATTCGTGTGGCATTGTATCCCTTTTGTATGTATCCCCATCTATTATGTAATGTTGATGTAATGATATCCACCTTGCAAAAGCATTTCAATATGCGGTTCTATCCTTGGTGGGACCTTCGAATTCCTTTAGGATAGGGTCGCATATTGGGCGTGACACTACGTTCCCGATTGTTTGGCAAGGGCATAAAGGGAGCACCTCTATGATTGTTACAGCCAGGTCATACGGACGTGTACCTTAGATGGGTGAAGCTGAAAGCTAGCGTTCTTAAGGGAATAATTGGTCGGTGGAAAAAATACGAACTGCCCTCGCTGCATTATAAGCCGCCAAAATATAACGTGTACTGTGATTTTTAGCATCACAGCTTCGGCATGCACAAAAAACGCATGCTGACCCAGGGAGAGGAACCCTTAACGGAACCATTCTCTCTGGAAGATGTTTCTGACGATCAAATGTAATATAACATAACTCCCGAAATACAACTATGACTGGACTGCCTGGTTTCCGAACATACTTTGGTGTTTACTGACGGTATAGTCTTCAGAAACACTCCAAACCTTGGTTTCGAAGGTCGAAGCAGAAAGTCTTCCGTGACAATCGTTTTACAATTCGGTTGGAGATAAGTTTACCGATAAAAGTACATTGCTACTTGGACTCAAAAACTTCTTCCTCCTCTAGACCATCTAACAGGTTTTCTAGTTTACAATCCTGTTGAGAAAACTTAGCAGCTATCTTTACTTGGTCGTACACCAAGCTAACAGGAATTTCTTGTCCATCTGGTCCCCGAGGTCCGACCCATGCCGTATGATTCGAATCAAGTCCTGGCGTACCACGTTTTCACCATGGCCCAGGCCTCTCATGCACCTTATCGACATGCTGATATCTTCCATAGCCCAAAACGGTGACGAGCTCCCTGGAATAAATTCACGAGCTCCTCCATACTTCCTGGAGGAGAATCAGATGGCCATAAAGCCTTAGCCATGTTCCTCATTGCTTTCCGAGCTCGCTCGTGCACTTGGACTAGCTCTTGTAGCAAGTCGCCTTGAAATCCAGACACTTCTCCCTCGGGACGCCCAGTCAGCACACCTACAAAAACAAACTCGTAAAACTTTCCATAAGGGGATCGTGCGAAATTTAGGTTAAAGAGCATACTGAATATGCCGCCTTTCAGCTTTCTGTTCTCCTTCAAGGCATCCGATAGTTGGGATCTTATGTCCTTTAGTTTTCGTCTTGCTTGATGTTTGCATCATGTAGTTTGTTCTTCTCCTTAATGGTTCGTGTTAATAAATGTTGACCAGCGGCTTCTTGCCCTTCGGCATGTTGTTTGTCTGCTTGAGCAGCCCTTAGCCTCTCCTCCAGCTGATCTGTTGACCCTACCAAAAAAATGATGCATATTTAAGCAAAAATCATTGTAGGCACAGGAATTTATTTCCGGTCTACTATGGTGCTTACCATCAGGTGTCTTCTTGGATTTCTTTAAATTTTCTAGTTCGGCGGTGGCAATAGTTAGCTTAGTTCGGCATTCTTCTAGCTCCTTGGATAATGTGTTATTTTTCTCCGTGAGTACCCTATGACGTAACGACCCTTAAATCAGTTGGGCCAACTCCTTCAAGACTCGGGAGCTACTGGCATATGATTATTAAATCTGCACAAAAGTTCTTACCCGCATATCCTTTGAAAGCTGGTGAGTGGCTCCAACAAGTCCATCCCGAGCAGCTCGGATGTATGCATCTGCTGAGCTGAAATCGTTGAATGCCTCTTCGGTGAAATTTGGGTCACGCATAGCCGCTCTCCGCCGCTGATGATTCATCACACTCTCCACTTCGGAGTTGGTGACGGATACATCACTACTGAAATCTGGCATTTTGTCGTCCGCCTAGTCTTTGTCGTCGGCCAGCTGACGGCAAAGAGGCTCTTTGCCGTCCGTTTCCAACAAGCGGACGACAATGAAAGTGCAGATGGCAAAAATGCTATTTGCCTTCAACTGCTTCTTTGCCGTCGGCCAGCTGACGGCAAAAAGCTAGAAGGCAGACGACAAAGAGCCAGGTGGGCCCCACAGGGCACGGTGTGGCTAGGTCAGATTCTTTGCCATCAACTAGCGGACGGCAAAAGAGGTGACTACTTTGCCGTTTGCTGGCAGACGGCAATGTTAGTCCTTTGTCGTCTGCTTGCGGATGCTAAAGAGGAGACGTGGTCCAGCCCTAACGGTGGCCCTCGTTGCCGTCTGCTAACAGACGGCAAAGAAGGCCCACTTAACAGGCCGAGCCGTCTCCCCCCTCTCTTTCTCTCTCTCCCTCGCGTGCGCCCGCCTCGATCTCCTCTATTGCCGTCGCCCTGCCATGCCCCGTCGCCCTGCCACCCCCTGTGGCCGGAGTAGCCTGCGCCGGGCCGCCCCGGTGCCGGACCCTTCCCCGAGGTCATTGCACCGCCCCGCCCCGCTGTCGTCCTCCTCCCCGCGGCCCCTGCGTCGCCCCGCCCCATCGACCGACCTCGCCGGAGAAGAGGTAACTTTTTTCTAATTTTCCCTCTTTTTTTGTTCTCTATTTTCTTGATTTGTTTTAGGTTAGTGCTAGGTTTAATTAGGTGTAGTTTTGAATTTTTAGGTTTAGGTGTAGTTTTGAGTTTTTAGGTTTATGTTAGTGCTAGGTTTAGGTGTAGTTTTTTCCTATTTTGTTTTAGGTTAGTGCTAGGTTTAAGAAGAAGAAGAAGAAGAAGAAGAAGAAGAAGAAGAAGAAGAAGAAGAGGAAGAAGAAGAAGAAGATGAAGAAGAAGAAGATGAAGAGGAAGACGATGAAGAAGAAGAAGAA
>NC_041393.1:491791875-491825856 GCF_002162155.2 Triticum dicoccoides | reverse complement strand
AGAAGAAGGAGAAGAAGAAGGAGAAGTAGAAGAAGGAGAAGAAGGAGAAGAAGGAGAAGAAGAAGGAGAAGAAGGAGGAGGAGGAGGAGGAGGAGAAGAAGAAGAAGAAGAAGAAGAAGAAGAAGAAGAAGAAGAAGAAGAAGAAGAAGAAGAAGAAGAAGAAGAAGAAGAAGAAGAAGAAGAAGAAGAAGAAGAAGAAGAAGAAGAAGAAGAAGAAGAAGAAGAAGAAGAAGAAGAGGGTTCCTCGGTGTTGATGGTCCCCTAAATAGTAAGTATCGTCAGTGTGAGGTACATGTGGACGTCGGTGTCGAATACTACATCCACGTCCCACAAGTGATACAGGGGTCCTGCATCCAGGAGCAACAATTCTCGGTGTCAATGGCGGTCGAACACCATTGCGAATTTGTCTGGCAGCCTCAGAGATGACGATTGAAAGCTAAGTGTTGAAACTTGAAACACCCAAACTAACTCAAGTCGGTTTGGTTGTTTGAAATTTCCAAACTTGGCTTTAATCCTCATCGCAGAGGCTGCCAGACAAGTTCGCCTAGGTGTTCGACCATCATCGGCCACCAGAACTATTGTTGCGGGACCCGGGCGCCGGCTTCACTTGTGGGATGTGGATCTAGTGTTCAACGCTGACCGCCTCATGTACCTTGCACCGATGGTAGTTGATATTTAGTTTACCCTGGGACGAGCGGGTTAGAGGGTTCCTCGGTGTCGATGGTACCGTAAATAGCAAGTATCGTCAGTGCGAGGTACATGTGGTCGTTGGTGTCGAATACTTGCTATGTTACTCATCTTTCGATTTAAATATGCAGTTATTTCATTGTTGCGAGGTTCTAGTGTTCAACGAGCTCCGCCCCTGCGTTCGTTGGTGAGCACAAATGACATCTCCTCCTCCCCCCTTCATTTGCTCTGTTCCGGTCTTCGTGCCGATGAAACTTGCTACCTATAGGTGTCAATCATTAGTATGCGTAACCACTATGCGTCTCCCATTTGAAAGGGTTACATCTATAAATATGCATGCATTTGCATATTTATAATCGTGATTCTTTCAAATTGTCCAACGTTATCCATGGACAGCCCGAGTATGTGTAGATTGCGTTCATTTTCCCATATGCTCAGCTCTGGATCCAATGCAGAATTTTGTCAGTGCCTCTCTGTTGTTCTCCGGGTACACATCCTCTCTGCTTATTGCCGAGACGTTTATAGGAGAACAACGGGGAGGTGCTGCCGAAATTTTGCGTCAGATCCGGAGCAGAGCATGGGAAAACAAACTCGATCTACACATACTCGAGTGGGATTAGGACCTATCCTTACCTATTAGCGTGTAGGTTGCATGGATGTAATAAAACTAACAAACTCCATTAACTGATGGATATGGTTTGCTTAATTATGTATATTTTTTTTTGTGTCCAGTAGGAAGTCAATATGAGTGATCGTGCGTGGATGTACACCGGTTACACTAGTCAGTATGTTTGGACCGATGAATGTTTAACAAAAACTAAGGGGTTTGTTAGAGCCGCATTTGCAAATGGCCAGAAATTTAGCTGGTGCCCCTATGTCCAGTGCGACAACTATAATCAGAGGGACGAGCTTGAAATGAGTAAACACCTGCAGAAGTTTGGTTTTATGCCTGGTTACACGGTCTGGACATTACATGGTGAGTCTGCCCAACGTGCCAGAGCCAAGGTGGTTCGTCATCGCACCGACAAGCATGGTACTGAGACCGCAGACATGGTGCAAGACTTTGATGATGCTCGGGACTCAGACGAGGAGATGGAGGAATCTGCAAAGGCCTTCACTAAAATGTTGGAGCCCTCAAAAGGTCCTCTCCATGAGCACACTGAGCTTTGTCAGCTGGATGCCATCTCACAAATAATGGCTTTGAAGGCTCAATTCAACTTGGGCAGAGAATGCTATGACGCGATGATGACAGATTTCAGACGATTTCTACCGAAAGGCCATGTGCTACCTCCAAACCTCTACCAGTCAGACAAAATCCTCCGTGCTCTTAAGATGGCCTATGAGAAGATACATGCCTGTGAGAAAGGATGTGTCTTATTTAGGCTTCAGTATGAGGACTTGAACTATTGTCCCATTTGCAATTCTTCCAGCTATGTTGTGGTAGACAATGGTATGGGTGAGAAGACGCAGACCAAAATACCCGTTAATGTTCTTTGGCATATGCCAATCGTACCAAGACTTCAACATCTTTTCATGGTCGAAGAGACGGCCAGACATATGACATGGCACAAAATGGGCAAAAGAACCGAACTAGATGCAGATGGGAATGTGATGATGGTGCACACATCGGATGGTGAAGCGTGGAAGCGCTTCGATGCATTACATAAGGAAAAAAATGGCAGATCCAAGGCATCCTTGAGTCGCCTTCAGCACAGATGGTTTCAATGTGTTTGGTCAGATGGCAGCCCCATATAGCTGTTGGCACGTGTTTGTCATTCCACTCAATCTCCCCCTCGGGCAGATTTTGCAAAGAAAGAACATTTTCCTGACGTTAATAATTCCAGGGCCCAACTATCCAGGGAAGAATATGAATGTGTACATGCAACCGCTTAAGGACGAATTGCAAGAAGCTTGGGATAATGGGTTCAAGACAAATGACGCCTTTAGCAAAGAGAACTTCATAATGCGTGCCTGGTACATGTACTCGACGCATGACTTGCTGGCGTATGCGCTATTCGTTGGCTGGTGTCTGCATGGAAGGTTCCCGTGCCCCACATGCAAGGGAGCTCTTGAGTTTCGTTGGCTAATAGCGGGGCACAAGTATAGTTGCTTCGACTTACATAGACAGTTTCTAGATCCTCGCCATAAGTTCAGGAAAGACAAGAAGAACTTCATGAAAGGTAGAGTTGTCAAACACTCTGCACCACCTGCGTTGACAGGCCAACAGACCCTAGATCAGTTAAATGCTCTCGAGCCAGATCCAGAGTGTCCAGGGTATTTCAAGGGGTATAATAAGGAACACGCCTGGACTCACAAGACATGCTTCTATGATCTGCCTTACTTCAAAGACCTCCTTTCTCCACACAACATCGATGTGATGCACACTGAAAAGAATATCGCCGAAGCCATTTTTGGTACATTGTTCGGCATAGAGGGGAAATCAAAGGATAATACTAAGGCTAGAGACGATCAAGAGGAGCTCTATGATAGACCGTTACAAAACATGCAAGAACCGAAATGAAAGCGGAATTGGAAGAAGCCAAAGGCATGGTTCAATCTTGGAAGGCCAGCTATGAAGGAAATTATTTTGTGGGTGAAAATGCAGTTGATGTTCCCCGATGGGTATGCAGTAAATCTAAATAGGGGAGCGAGTCTTGATAAATTGAAAATATTTGGTCTAAAAAGTCATGATTGGCACATATGGATAGAGCTGATAATGCCGGTGATGTTGCGTGGCTTCATCCCTGAGGACGAATGGCTAGTACAGGCAGAGCTGAGCTATTTCTTCCGTGTTCTTTGTGCGAAAGAACTATCGCCTGGCCTCCTAGAAGAAATGGAACAGTTGGCGCCGGAGTTGATCTGCAAGTTAGATATGATCTTTCCGCCAAGCTTCTTTAATCCAATGCAACACTTGATTTTGCATCTCCCGACCGAGGCACGATTGGGGGGCCGTGCAAAATCATTGGTGCTACTCAACTGAGAGGATGTAGAAGACGCTTCAAGCAAAATGTAAAAATAAACGTAGAATAGAAGCATCGATGGCCGAGTCATTCATCACTGAGGAGGCGTCAAACTTCGTGATAGCACACTATGAAGCCAAAAATCATCATTTGCATAATCCAAAGCCTCGGTACAATGCCAACGAGCCTAAAAAGGGTCAATCCAACCTTAGCCTATTCAAAGGGAATCTTGCACCATCCAGTGCTTGGAAACCAGTATCGTTGGATGTTGAAGAATTGCGGGCCATTTTGTTGTATCTCTTTAACAACCTAACAGAAGTGCGACCGTACATCGAGTAAGATCTTGTTACATTGTTTCGCAACTTCTAATTTCTTTGAACTTCTCTTATCCTGGATATTTGATGCAGTCGATATGTCACCATATTCTCATATGGAGCGATGATCCAAAAGGATTCCATCGAAGAGTATGAGCTTCTGGCAAAGCAAGGAGGCGAATTTCCATTAGACCCTTTCATTTCTTTGGCTAATTTCCGACTAATGCAACAATCCTTTTGTATTAAACTTGTAGGCTAATTCAGAGATTATGGATGCCGAATTGAGACAAGTAGCTAATGGTTTTGACTATAAGGTCCGTTCATTTGACAATTACGACATCATCGGGTATCGCTTTCGTACCTATGGCAAAGAGCTATCTATAGCCGACCGAAAGTCTACAAATTGTTGTGTCTTTGCTATCGGCGAAGGAGGTGTCGAGTATTATGGAAGAGTTGAAGCAATTTATGTTCTATGGTGAAAATCCACCAAACGTCATAGTCTTCAGATGTTATTGGTTCCATCCCAGGGAGACTAGAAGGACTCATGAACATATAGGGCTAGTCGAAATCAAACAAAGCACCCATTTGGATGTTGCCGATGTCTATATTACAGCTCAACAGGCTACCCAAGTTTTCTATCTACCGTGGGCCTGTCAAAGTGATCCAAATCTCAGTGGTTGGGATGTCGTTTATGAAGTGCCGCCACGTGTTAGACCACCTCCCCCCAGTGAAGAGGATTATGAACGTCACAATAACCAAGACACATACGAGGGAGAATTCTTCCAAGAAACACGTCTTGCCAAAAAAACATTTCAAGAAATGCTCTACTCCACCCCAGAACATTGAAGTAGACAACGATACTGAATCCGACCCTAAGCCGGAACAAGAAGAGCCGGAAGAAGAAGAAGTTACAGCTGCAGATGACCTATCAATACTTGAACGATTACGTAAAGGTGGCCTTCCACATGATGATGCATTTATTAATGATGATGATGAGAACGTCATTACCGATAGTGATTATTAGGTATTCAAATTTTTATGTTGTACTTTGTATGATTTATATAGTTGGTATGTATAATTTCTTACTTTGTATGATTGTTTCTTATACATAGTGCCATGGTCTTAATGTCCGTCCCCGTCGGCCCTCACCCTCTTTATGATTCGGATGTGGTAAATTCTCTTTCATAACTATTTGATGCATTTCGCATTTATGAAAATTATGGCCATCAAGTTGACATAGAGATATTTTAATCTAGGGGGTATGTGAACCGGAATTTGAAACCGACCCTCTTGTCGAGAAGTTAAATTTAGTTGAAAAATAAAATGAGTATTTGAAAGAAAAAATTAAAAGAATTGAAGAAGAGAAGATGACATTGGATTTGTATGTTGCCGATGTCATCGATGATCACAAGATGAAGATGAATGCAATGCGCTTGAAGATGGATGCAATGCGCCTGAAGGTTAAGAAGATTAGAAAGTATGCCATTGATAATGAGGCTTGGTATCATTATGCCGTTGAATCAATTTTTACCTTAGTTGCGATCTTCATCATATTTGTTGTGATGAGGGTAAGTTTTCTCTAATGTTTTGCTTTACAAATGGATACTTAGCTTATTTTCCACCTAAATGGCATAATTACCTAAGTTATATAAAAAATGAGCTATACTTAGCTTATTCAGTTCATTTATGACATACTTAGCATACTTAGGTCAAAAATGGCATGATAATCTTTGTTACGTCCAAAATGATATAGACTTAGCTTATTTTCTTCGAAAATGACATAATAACCTTACTAAGTTCCAAAATGACCTATTTACCTAGCTTAGCTCTAAAATGACCTACACTTAGCATTTTTACCTAGCTTAGCAATAAAATGGCATTTTTACTTACCTTAGTTAGAAGAAGAGGAAGATAATTAAAGAAGAGGAGAGGAGAAAAAGAAAGAGAAGAAAAAATCATCATCTTCTTCTTCTTCTAACTAGTATTCTTCTTCTTCTTCTTCTTCTTCTTCTAACTTTCATCTTTCCCAATTTGCAGATTTGCTTTACATGAGGAAGGCTTGGATTCATGGAGTGTACTATTCTTCTGGTGCTTCCTTGTTTTTTATGAAAACTTGTTTGGATATGTATGTCTATATGGATATGTTGTTGGAAATTTGTTTGTGGTTATGTATATATGGATATGTTGGACTTTGTTGAACTATGTTGTTGGATTTGATCAAATATGTTGTTGGACATGCTGTTGGATATGTTGGATATGTATGCATGTATATCTGTGTTTGAAACCATGTCTAATTAATTGGATTTAAATAAAAAGCAGGGGATGTGTAGCCTCTTCAACGTCCGCTAGCAGAGGACAAATAGGACACATGGCAGTCACCTGTGTAATGGCAACACTCGCTGCCTATTTGGTCATTTTGCCGTATGCAAGCGAACGGCAAAGTGACCAAATAGGCCTGGCAAACAGGGCCATCTAAGCCGTCTGCTGGCAGACGGCATAGCAGGCCACATGGCAGCTTCCCAGTGCTGCCCCATCTAAGCTCTTTGTCGTCAGTCAGCGGACGGCAAAGAGCGCCGTTAACCCCCTAATGGCTCTCACCCCACACCGCTGACATCCATCGTCGTTGCCGTCTGCTGGCCTCGGATGTCGGACGGCACAATCCTTTGCCGTCCATTTCTACGAAGTGGACGACAAAGAAGGCCTTTGCTGGCACGTGTTCAGCCGGACGGTTTGCCGTCCACTGGCTGACGGCAAAGGACTTTGCCGTCCGGGAACTGTGCCTTTGCTGTCCGCCATGGCGGACAACAAAGAAGTTGATTCCAGTAGTGCATTATCCGAATCCTCTGGGAGATGACAATCCGGCATTGCCCCCGCGTCAACCTGAAAGTGATAGTATTCGACTAGAGGGGGGGGGGTGAATAGGCGATTTTTATGAAAGTCTTCAAAACATGGGTGTTTCGAAGACAAACGATAGAAATGAACCTATTGATTTGCAGCGGAAGGTAGACTACACTACACAAGTCATAGTCATGTAAGCAATGAAGTGAAAGCACGAAGACTATAAGCAGCTAGGTAGATTGGATCAGGATGGAAGATAGTATGAAGCCAAACAGACAACAGTCTTCACTCAGTGAAGCCAAACAGATAAGGCAAGTAGGAAAAGACTTCACGAAGACAAACTGTAAGTAAGGCAAGAGAGGTAGGATATAACCAGTTGCTCGGAGAGGACAAGGGATTTGTTCGACCAGTTCCAGTTGTTGTGATAACTGTACGTCTGGTTAGGGAGGCTGAGATTCAACTTAGAAGACCGCGTCTTCACCTTATTCCCCATGAGATAAGAACACTTAGTCCTCGCCCAATCACTCTGGTAAGTCTTCAAGGGAGACTTCCAAACCTTCACAGACTTCGTTCACCGACAATCCACAATGACTCTTGGATGCTCAGAACGCGACGCCTAACCGGCTGGAGGATTCACAATCCTCAAGTGTAATAAGTCTTCAGATCACGCGGACAGAAAGACTTCAGTGATGCCTAACACTCTTTGGCTCTGGGTGTTTTGGGCTTTGTCCTCGCAAGGATTCTCTCTCTAAGGGTTCGGAGGTGGGTTGCTCTCAAACGACAAAAGCCGTGCACTAACACTGAGCAGCCACCAATTTATGGTGCCGGGGGTGGGCTATTTATAGCCAGGAGGCAACCCGACCTGATTTTTCCAAAATGACCCTGGGTCACTAAGGAACTGACATGTGTCTAACCGTCAGATTTTGAACACACACTGCAGCTTGACTTGGGCTACAAGTAAAGCTGACTTATCCAGTTCTGGATAAGATTTGCTCTCATTGTCTTTGCTTGAAGACATAGGATTTGGTTGAGCATCACATCAGTCACTCACTTTGTTCACTTAGACCCCACTTAACAGTACAGTGGTTCCTATGACTCAATAAAGAAGAAAAGGAAACAACGAAACAGCTATGTCTTCGCGTTCCATAGTATTCACGCGATTTCTTCTCCTGTCATAGTCTTCAATGTGAATGTCTTCACATACCACCATTGTCTTCATTGTCTTCACACATTTTTAGGGGTCATCTCTGGTAGGTAAACCAAATCAATATGGGACTACTACCTGTGCTATCCTGCAATTCTCACAAACACATTAGTCCCTCAACCAAGTTTGTCGTCAATACTCCAAAACCAACTAGGGGTGGCACTAGATGCACTTACAATCTCCCCCTTTTTGGTGATTGATGACAAACTGGTTGAAGTTTTCAACGGGGATAAAAGTATGTGAAAGTTTAGTGTTGTGAGTATTGTCTTCATACATAAGACGAGGCTCCCCCTGAAGATGTGCATATAAATGATTTGCGTTTGAATGCAAATGCACATGGCAGGTTTTGCTTTGTGGAGGCCATCATCCAAAGTGTGAAGACAATGCATTATGCATATAAGAAATAACAAAGATAATGATATGCATAATGACAAATGGACGTCTGCAGAATGACTTCATGCGGGATTTATCATCGCATCACATAATAGCAAATAAAGTAGCAGACGACCATCAAGTTTAAGTGTTACAACTTAGAGAACCAAATGTATCAAAATACAAGAGTTGTAAGACTTGGCAAAAATAATGCAATCACCCATAAGGACCCGCTTGAAGACTATCAACTCATATGCTTCTCCCCCTTTTGTCAGTAATGACCAAAAAGGTTTGAAGACATAGAGCGTCTACTCATTCCTAGAAGGAGCAGGGTCGATGATTGAGTTTGGTGGTGCAGAGGGGCCTAGTGCAGTTTTGATACGCGCCAAAGTGGGTGTTGGTGATGTAGCATCATCTTCATCATCGATGACTCTGGCATTTACAGTTGCTGCCGAAGAGGAGTACACAGAGTCTTCGAGTGAAGGAGTCCAACATAAGACATCATTCCTGGGAGGAGTGGAATCAAACTTGAATTGCTCTGTGAAGCCATCTTGCTGAAGATCATCTTCAGAAATGAGTAGTGTCAGACTCTTCCACGAATGCCTACAAGTTTCATGAGTGACAAATGCATTCTTGGTGGCGAGATTGCGAATGCGATTAACATCCATCAAGAGACTCTGCATCTGACGCTTCAGCCAGTAATGATGCTTATCGTGTTTCTGATGCAAGGCCACGAGAAGCTCTCGGTCATTGAGAACACGAGATCTATTCCGAGGCCTTTGAGCTATTGTGCTTTAATGGCTTTAGTATGGGCACGATGAGGTGCATGTGTATTTCCAGCCAAAGGATAAACACGAGTGGCAGCATGAACTAATTCAACATGTTGAGAGAAACTTTGACGATCGACATTGTGAAGATAAATTGCCACATTGGCAGGCTCTGGGTATATGGCTTCGACAGACATATCAACCTCTGGCACGAATATTAGATGGTTGCACGTAGAGGGGTGATAGTTAACAGTGGAGCGAAGCTTGATAAGATGCATTACCCATGGAGCATAAAATTTTAGACGAAATATATCTGAGTCAGATGCAGCAACTTGGTGAATGAAGAAATCCTGAGCATTGAAGCTGATGCCATTGAGAATATAGAAGACCAATGTCTTCATTGAGCCTTCAAGCTTTGCTGAAGAAGAATGTCCTTTGATGGGCCACAGAGTTCGCCTGATAATGTGATAGATGGTGCGGGGCAGATACTCTAGGTCTTCAACAAAGAATTCCTTGGGATATTTAGCATCTTGTGGCAAAGGCTCCATCATACTCAGCATTTGGCTCATGTTGGGCTCTGATGTCTACTACACAACCTTCTTCTTGTAGACGTTGTTGGGCCTCCAAGTGCAGAGGTTTGTACGACAGTAGCAAATTTCCCTCAAGTGGATGACCTAAGGTTTATCAATCTGTGGGAGGCGTAGGATGAAGATGGTCTCTCTCAAGCAACCCTGCAACCAAATAACAAAGAGTCTCTTGTGTCCCCAACACACCCAATACAATGGTAAATTGTATAGGTGCACTAGTTCGGCGAAGAGATGGTGATACAAGTGCAATATGGATGGTAGATAAAGGTATTTGTAATCTAAAAATATAAAAACAACAAGGTAACAAGTTGTAAAAGTGAGCACAAACGGTATTGCAATGGTAGGAAACAAGGCCTAGGGTTCATACTTTCACTACTGCAAGTTCTCTCAACAATAATAACATAATTGGATCACATAACTATCCCTCAACATGCAACAAAGAGTCACTGCAAAGACACTAATAGCAGAGAACAAACGAAGAGATTATGGTAGTGTTGGGGATATAACTATTAGGTATGACCCACCAGAAGGGGCCGGGTTATACCTATAAGCATTCTTGACGCCCAACACTCAAGATTGAAGACAGCGACTTAGTAAGGGCCCAAGGCCCAGAGGTGACTTAAGGCCCGTAGTGATAAACTGCCTAAGGTGTGACTTGTATTGTAAGACAAGAAAGATTAAGAGACCGAGACAGATATTGTGTATAAGCCGGCCGGGACTCTGTAGAGCCGCTGGGCGTCGACCTCTATATAAAGGGACGGCCCGGCGGTGGTTTAGGACAAGTAACAACAACTCGAGACTCATGCAAAGCGTATTTGCTCCCTGGTCATCGAAACCCCAATAATCCCATCACAACTAGACGTAGGCTTTTACCTTCTTCGTAAGGGACCGAACTAGTATAAAACTCTCGTGTCTCTTGTCCCGATTAACCCATTCAAGCTTCCTGGTTGCGATGGCTCCACGACGAAGTCCGTTCCTTAGGACATCTGACGTGACAATTCCACAATAGTTGGCGCCCACCATGGGGCCAGCGCACGGTGGATTCAAGTTCTTAAAGGGCAGCTTCGAAGGGCTCAAGGGATACGCTATGGTCCAGATGACCAAGAGTCGTCGCGGCAAGCTCTACATCGACGATGCAGGCTGGGGCCCTGAAGCCGGCTCGATTGAGTACGGGTACCGGGTCCCCTTCGGCGGAATCCACGTCTTCATCGGCAAGATTGGCGAGCCAGGCCCTGAACCGGACATCTGCACCGACCTCATCGAGACGGTTCAGTGTGCAAGACCCGCCCGGGCTCCGCCGACTGTGAATCGTACCTTCATGGGATGCATCCACGGAGGACCTTCTGAAGGATCTGCCTCTGGTGGTGAGATGGCCATCTACTCTGATGATGAGTCGTCCACAGGTGAGACGGATTCGTTGTATCAACTATAGGACGGCGGGCTTGGGGGTTGTTCCGATGGCAGCAGTATTCCGGATTGCCTTGAGCCACCGAGTAGGGTTGGGATCTTCATGGCCGCCACACAACCTGTCCAAGATTCCACAGCTGCAGAAGCCATAACCTCCGGGTCAGTAGCAGCCGGGGCAGGAGGCCCTATGTGCTCGCCGGCTCAGGTGTTGATGGATCTCACAGACAAGCTGACCACCCTGTTAACCGCCGTCATTAACCCGGCGGATCAGGCTCGTCATGATGCAGAGGTGGTGCAGTTAAAATTGGATATGGCACAGGCTAAAGAAGACCTAGCAGTGGAAGATGTCAGGATCACCGTAGAGAGGGTGGCTCTAGATCTCCAGGCTCAGCAGATCCAGGCACATACCTTCTGGCTCACGTAGGACCAGAACGCGGCTAATGAGGTCATGAGGAGGAGGCATCCGAAGACTCAGTCTAGACTCCCCCCGATTTATGATCCTCGGAATCTTTTTCACACGCCAGGGGCATGGCCCAGTAACCCACCGTGGCTTTCTCCGCGTACAGGCAACCTGCCGTGGCTCTCTCTATGCGCAGGGGCGGATCATGTTGCGACACCCGGAGACAGCCCACCGGTTCAACCGCAGGTGATGGGACCCCCTCGCGTAAACATGGCACCGCCTCAGTATGTACACACACCCTCGGGTCACTATTCTAACCCGTTGGAGAACATGATAGCGGCAGCTACACGATTGGCGGCTCTCCCAATTGATGGTGACTCTCCGGCGGCGGTTGAAACCCGTCGGGTCAGGGAACTTCTTCAGACAGTTTGGCACAGCAGGAGGCGTACTCATACTGTTGGGACAGGATCCACTCGACCCCTCATCCAAGCCGAAGCCCGAGTTGTAGCAGGCACATGGATTCGGCGGCCGTTTCAAGTAACGCCAGACGCCGTGACCAGCCAGGTGGGCTTCACCCGACACGTCATGAGGCTGTTAACTTGGTGGATCAAGACAGAATACGGCAAGAGGCCGAGCGGGCGGTTCAGCAGGCGGCTTAGCAAGCAGCTGAGCAGGCGGCTCAATTACAGCTTACCAGCCGTATCCAGTTTATCCGACGACCTCTCTTGAGGCAGGTATAGCCACCAGGACCGGAGGAGTCCCCTGTCTAGTGTCGGCTCTATGCAACGAGCGTATCCCCAAGGATTTTATGGGACCTAGGAAGGTGCCGAATTACACGGCCGACTTACAACCTGGGGCGTGGATTGAGAGTTATGAGATGGCTATGGAGTTGTTGGAGGTTAGTGATGCTGCAATGGCTAAATACTTCAGCATGATGTTGGATGGAACTGCCCGCACCTAGTTGAAAGGCCTGCCACCTAATTCAATCAGCTCTTAGGCGGAGTTAAAGGCTCGGTTCATCCAGAACTTCAAAGACACGTGCAAGTAGCCCATGTCGATCATGGATCTGACGAATTGCAAGCAAGAGGAGGGCGATTCTACAACCCATTGGGTGCGCCGAGTTAAAGCCATAATACATTCATCTGATAAGATGGATGCCGGCTCTGCAGTCTTAATGTTGGAGAAAAATTGCTGTTTCTTGCCTCCGAAACAAAAGCTGGGCTGGCTCAAACGCGAGTGTAATGCCATGGGCATGCTGATGGCGGCTCTCGTTAAGTATGCTGATTCTGATAGTACCAAGGATCGCGAGTCTGATGATGACAAGGCAGGGAAGGGAAAGAAGAACGACAACGGCAATGGACCTTAGCACAACCCGGCAAATCAAGGAGGTAATAAACGTAAGGCTGATGGCAGTTTGGATTTCGTGGCTAACACCAGCGCACAGGGTAACAACCAGCGGCGCAAAGGGAGGCCACCTCCCCGATCTGGCGGGTCAGGTCCCACACTTGAGCAATTGTTGAATGAGCCCTATCCGAGACACGACACTCAGCAGAAGCCGGCTACCCATTTGTGGAAGGACTGTGCGATCATGAAGGCCTTCAAAAATTCCAACATTTTTTATGGTAACAATGGGCAGGGCGGCGGCTCAGGTAGCGGCGGCTTTCATGGCCCGGGTGGTGGGTCAAATCCCAATTTTCAAAGTTCCCAGGGCAACCAAGGTGGATATAACCAACAGTCTGGTCAAGGCGGTCAGCAACAACAGCAAGGTGGATACCAGAGCCATCCAAAGCAGCTGAACGGTGGGCAATATCATGTGTTTACCACCAATTTATGTAAACGGGGCCAAAATCTTCATAAGAGGGCTACGAATACAGTTAAGCCGGCAATTCCTCGTTATTTGAGGTGGTCTGAGCAGCCTATCGTGTGGAGTAGAGAGGATCATCCTCCCCGGGTTGATAATCCGGGTCACCTAGCCCTGGTGGTGGCCCCTCAAGTGGGTGGATACAAATTCACCAAAGTGCTCATGGATGGAGGCAACAACATCAATATCCTCTATTATGAGACCTTCCGTCGCATGGGGCTAACTGATAATAACCTTAAGCAGTCCAACACTGTGTTCCATGGAGTCGGACCCGGTAAGTCGGCGTACCCGGTCGGCAAGATCGAATTAGAGGTAGCCATTGGGGATGAATATGACTCCAGGGCTGAGAAATTGACGTTTGAAGTGGTCAAGATCCAGAGCCCGTATCATGCTCTGTTCGGGAGGCCGGTTTACGTCAAATTCATGGCACAGCCGTATTATGTGTACTTGCAGCTCAAGATGTCGGGTCATAAGGGAACCATTATGGTGCACGGGAGCCGGAAGGTAGCCTTGGAATGTGAAGAAGGTGACGCGGCTTATGCTGAGTCGGTCTGTGCCACGGAAGAGTTGAAACTTTACAAGGACAATGTTGACCCAGCAGACATGACATCTTTAAAGATGCCAACCACAAAGCATGAGTCGGTTATGAAGTTTAAGTCGGCCGATGAGACGAAGCTTGTCGATTTCGTTCCAGGCGACTCATCCAAGCAGTTCAGCATCAATGCTAATTTGGATCCCAAATAGGAAAGCGCACTCATCGAGTTCATCCATGAGAATCAGGACATCTTTGCATGGAAACCATCTGACATGTCGGGTGTACCAAGAGAACTCGCTAAGCACACTCTTAATATTGATCCAAAGTTTAAATTGGTCAAGCAGTTCCTTCAGCGGTTTAATGAAGAGAGGCGGAAGGCCATTGGTGAAGAAGTAGCCCAGCTTTTGGCAGCAGGGTTTATCATCGAAGTCTTTCATCCAGAGTGGTTGGCCAACCCGATGCTTGTGCTTAAGAAAAACGACACTTGGTGTATGTGTCTGGATTAGCTGATCCTTTTGCTCTCCCTCGTATTGATCAAATCATTGATGCTACGGCGGGTTGTGAGCGTTTGAGTTTTTTGGATGCTTACTCTGGTTATCATCATATCAAGATGGCGGTTAAGGACCAGGAGAAAACGACATTTATTACTTGGTTTGGGGCCTTCTGCTATGTTTCAATGCCTTTCGGGCTCAAGAGTGCCCAGGCGACTTGTTGGGGAATGTAGCAGAAATTCAAAATTCTCCTACGTGTCACCAAGATCTGTCTATGGAGAAACCAGCAACGAGGGGAAGGAGAGTGCATCTACATACCCTTGTAGATCGCTAAGCGGAAGCGTTCAAGTGAACGGGGTTGATGGAGTCGTACTCGTCGTGATCCAAATCACCGGAGATCCTAGTGCCGAATGGACGGCACCTCCGCGTTCAACACACGTACAGCCCGGTGACGTCTCCCACGCCTTGATCCAGCAAGGAGAGAGGGAGAGGTTGAGGAAGACTCCGTCCAGCAGCAGCACAACGGCGTGGTGGTGGTGGAGGAGCGTGGCTAGAAGAGGAGGAAGAAGAGACGCAGGGCTGCACCAACGAGAGATCAAATCGCGTGTTATGGGCAGCCCTATGCCTCACTATTTATAGGGGAGAGGGAGGAGGGTGCGCCCCCCTCTAGGGTTCCCACCCCTAGGGGGGGCGGCAGCCCTAGATGGCAAAGGGGGTGGCAGCCAAGAGGGGAGAGGAGAGGGAGGCGCACCAATATGGGCCCTAAGGCCCATATCCCCTTAGGGTTTGCCCCCTTTCCACCTCTTAGGCGGCATGGGCCCTTGTGGGAGGCGCACCAGCCCACTAAGGGGCTGGTCCCTCACCACTCTTGGCCCATGCAAGCCTCCGGGGTTGGTGGCCCGACTTAGTGGACCCCCGGGACCCTCCCGGTGGTCCCGGTACGTTACCGATAAACCCCGAAACTCTTCCAGTGACCAAAACAGGACTTCCCATATATAAATCTTTACCTCCGGACCATTCCGGAACTCCTCGTGACGTCCGAGATCTCATCCGGGACTCCGAAAAACATTCGGTAACCACATACAAACTTCCTTTATAACCCTAGCGTCATCGAACCTTAAGTGTGTAGACCCTACGGGTTCGGGAGACATGCAGACATGACCGAGACGTTCTCCGGTCAATAACCAATAGCGGGATCTGGATACCCATGTTGGCTCCCACATGTTCCACGATGATCTCATCGGATGAACCACGATGTCAAGGACTTAATCAATCCCGTATGCAATTCCCTTTGTCTAGCGGTATTGTACTTGCCCGAGATTCGATCGTCGGTATACCGATACCTTGTTCAATCTCGTTACCGGCAAGTCTCTTTACTCGTTCCGTAACACATCATCCCATGATCAACCCCTTGGTCACATTGTGCACGTTATGATGATGTCCTACCGAGTGGGCCCAGAGATACCTCTCCGTTTACACGGAGTGACAAATCCCAGTCTCGATTCGTGCCAACCCAACAGACACTTTCGGAGATACCTGTAATGCACCTTTATAGCCACCCAGTTACATTGTGACGTTTGGTACACCCAAAGCACTCCTACGGTATCCGGGAGTTGCACAATCTCATGGTCTAAGGAAAAGATACTTGACATTAGAAAAGCTTTAGCATACGAACTACACGATCTTTGTGCTAGGCTTAGGATTGGGTCTTGTCCATCACATCATTCTCCTAATGATGTGATCCCGTTATCAACGACATCCAATGTCCATAGTCAGGAAACCATGACTATCTGTTGATCACAACGAGCTAGTCAACTAGAGGCTCACTAGGGACATATTGTGGTCTATGTATTCACACGTGTATTACGATTTCCGGATAATACAGTTATAGCATGAATAAAAGACTATTATCATGAACAAATAAATATAATAATAACCAATTTATTATTGCCTCTAGGGCATATTTCCAACAGTCTCCCACTTGCACTAGAGTCAATAATCTAGTTCACATCGCCATGTGATTAACACTGACAGGTCACATCGCCATGTGACCAACATCCAAAGAGTTTACTAGTGTCACTAAACTAGTTCACATCATCATGTGATAAGACTGAATGAGTTCTGGGGTTTGATCTTGTTTTGCTTGTAAGAGAGGTTTTAGTCAACGGGTCTGGACCTTTCAGATCCGTGTGTGCTTTACAAATCTCTATGTCATCTCCTAGATGCAGCTACCACGCTCTATTTGGAGCTATTCCAAATAACTGTTCTACTTGGAGCTATTCTAAATTCTTCCTCCATTATACGTATCCGGTATCTCTACTCAGAGCTATCCGGATAGGTGTTAAGCTTGCATTGACGTAACCCTTTACGACGAACTCTTTTACCACCTCCATAATCAAGAAAATTCCTTAGTCCACTAGTTACTAAGGATAACTTTGACCGCTGTCCTGTGATCCATTCATGGATCACTCTTGTACCCCTTGACTGACTCATGGCAAGGCACACTTCAGGTGCGGTACACAGCATAGCATACTGAAGAGCCTACGTCTTAAGCATAGGGGACGACCATCGTCCTTTCTCTCTATTCTGCCGTGGTCGAGCTTTAAGTCTTAACTTCGTACATTACAACTCAGGCAAGAACTTCTTCTTTGACTGATCCATCTTGAACACCTTCAAGATCATGTCAAGGTATGTGCTCATTTGAAAGTACCATTTAAGCGTTTTGATCTATCCTTATAGATCTTGATGCTCAATGTTCAAGTAGCTTAATCCAGGCTTTCCGTTGAAAAACATTTTCCAAATAACCCTATATGCTTTCTAGAAATTCTACGTCATTTCTGATCAACAATATGTCAACAACATATATTTATCAGAAATTCTATAGTGCTCCCACTAACTTCTTTGGAAATACAAGTTTCTCATAAACTTTGTATACACCAAAATCTTTGATCATCTCATCAAAGCGCACATTCCAACTCCGAGATGCTTACTCCAGTCCTTAGAAGGACTGCTGGAGCTAGCATACCTTTTAGCATCCTTAGGACCGACAAAACCTTTCTGATTGTATCGCATACAACCTTTCCTTACGACTGGTAAGGAAACTCGTTTTGACATCCATCTGCCAGATTTCATAAATGCAGCTTGTGCTAACGTGATTCCGACGGACTTAAGCATCGCTACGAATGAGAAAATCTCATCGTAGTCAACTCCTTGAACATGTGAAAAACTCTTCTCCACAAGTCGAGCTTCATAGATGGTGACATTACCATCCACGTCCGTCTTCTTCTTAAAGATCCATTTATCTCAATGGCTTGCCGATCATTGGGCAAGTCCACCAAAGTCCATGCTTTGTTCTGATACATGGATCCTATCTCGGATTTCATGGCTTCTAACCATTTGTCGGAATTTGGGCCCACCATCGCTTCTCCACAGCTCGTAGGTTCATTGTTGTCTAGCAACATGACCTTCAAGACAGGATTACTGTACCATTCTGAAGTAGTACGTATCCTTGTCATCCTACGAGGTTCGTTAGTGACTTGATCCGAAGCTTCATGATCACTATCATAAGCTTCCACTTCAATTGGTGTAGGTGCCACAGGAACAACTTCCTGTGCCCTGCTACACACTAGTTGTAGTGACGGTTCAATAACCTCATC
Organism: Triticum dicoccoides; assembly: GCF_002162155.2. NCBI lineage: Eukaryota > Viridiplantae > Streptophyta > Magnoliopsida > Poales > Poaceae > Triticum > Triticum dicoccoides. The sequence continues at coordinate 491,807,777 of NC_041393.1, read as the reverse complement.
AAGTCTCCACCATCCTCCCACTCAACTTTCCGAGACAAACTTTTCCTCGAGAAAGGACCCGATTCAAGAAACAATCCTTTATTGCTTTCGGATCTGAGAGAGGAGGTATACCCAACTGTTTTGGGTGTCCTATGAAGATGCATTTTATCCGCTTTGGGTTCGAGCTTATCAACCTGAAACTTTTTCACATAAGCGTCGCACTCCCAAACTTTTAAGAAACGACAACTTAGGTTTCTCTAGACCATAATTCATACGGTGTCATCTCAAGGAATTACGTGGTGCCCTATTTAAAGTGAATGTGGTTGTCTCTAATGCCTAACCCATGAACAATAGTGGTAATTCGATAAGAGACATCATGGTACGCACCATATCCAATAGGGTGCAACTATGATGTTCGGACACACCATCACACTATGGTGTTCCAGGCGGTATTAATTGCAAAACAGTTTCCACAATGTCTTAATTGTGTGCCAAAACTCGTAACTCAGATATTCATCTCTATGATCATATCATAGACATTTTATCCTCTTGTCACAATGATCTTCTACTTCACTCTGAAATTACTTGAACCAGTCAATAATTCAGACTTGTGTTTCATCAAGTAAATATTCTCAACATCTACTCGAATCATCTGTGAAGTAAGAACATAACGATATTCACTGCATGCCTCAGCACTCATTGGACTGGACACATCAAAATGTGTTACTTCCAACAAGTTGCTATCTTGTTTCATCTTACTGAAAATGAGGCTTCTCAGTCATCTTGCCCATGTGGTATGATTTGCATATCTCAAGTGATTCAAAATCAAGTGAGTCCAAACGATCCATCTGCATGAAGTTTCTTCATGCGTATACACCAATAGACATGGTTCGCATGTCTCAAACTTTTCAAAAACGAGTGAGTCCAAAGATCCATCAACATGGAGCTTCTTCATGCGTTTTATACCATTATGACTTACATGGCAGTGCCACAAGTAAGTGGTACTATCATTACTATCTTATATCTTTTGGCATGAAAAATGTGTATCACTACGATCGAGATTCAATAAACCATTCCTTTAGGTGCAAGACCATTGAAGGTGTTATTCAAATAAATAGAGTAACCATTATTCTCCTTAAATGAATAACCGTATTGCGATAGACATAATCCAATCATGTCTATGCTCAACGCAAACACACAATGACAGTTATTCAGGTTTAATAATAATCTTGACGGTAGAGGGAGCGTGCGATGTTTGATCACATCAAACTTGGAAACACTTCCAACACATATCGTCAGCTCACCTTTAGCTAGTCTCCGTTTATTCCGTAGCTCTTTTATTTTGAGTTACTAACACTTAGCAACTGCACCGGTATCTTAATACCCTGGTGCTACTAGGAGTACTAGTAAAGTATACATTAACATAATGTATATCCAATATACTTCTATCGACCTTGCCAGCCTTCTCATCTACCAAGTATCTAGGGTAGTGCTGCTCCAGTGGCTGTTCCCTTATTACAGAAGCACTTAGTCTCGGGTTTGGGTTCAACCTTGGGTTTCTTCACTAGAGCAGCAGCTGATTTGCCGTTTCATCAAGTATCCCTTCTTGCCCTTGCCCTTCTTGAAACTAGTGGTTTCACCAACCATCAACAATTGATGCTCCTTCTTGATTTCTACTTTCGCAATGTCAAACAACGCGAATACCTCAAGGATCATCATCTCTATCCTTGATATGTTATAGTTCATCATGAAGCTCTAGCAGCTTGGTGGCAATGACTTTGGGGAAACAGCACTATCTCATCTGGAAGATCAACTCCCACTCGATTCAAGTGATTGTTGCACTCAGACAATCTGAGCACAAGCTCAATGATTGAGCTTTTCTCCCTGAGTTTGCAGGCTAAGAAAATCGTCGGAGGTCTTATACCTCTTGACGTGGGCACGAGCCTGAAATCCTAATTTCAGCCCTCGAAACATCTCATATGTTCCGCGATGTTTCGAAAAACATCTTTGGTGCCTTTACTTAAGCCATTTAACTGAACTATCACGTAGTTATCAAAACGTGTATGTCCGATGTTCGCAACATCCACAGACGACATTTGGGGTTTAGCACACTGAGCAGTGCATTAAGGACATAAGCTTTCTACTGTCCGCATAATTGCTACTATCAACTTTCAACTATATTTTCTCTAGGAACATATCTAAAACAGTAGAACTAAAGCGCGAGCTACGACATAATTTGCAAAATCCTTTTGACTATGTTCAGGATAATTAAGTTCATCTTATGAACTCCCACTCAGATAGACATCCCTCTGGTCATCTAAGTGATTACATGATCCGAGTCAACTAGGCCGTGTCCGATCATCACGTGAGACGGACTAGTCATCATCGGTGAACATCTTCATGTTGATCGTATCTACTATACGACTCATGCTCAACCTTTCGGTCTCCGTGTTCCGAGGCCATGTCTATACATGCTAGGCTCGTCAAGTTAACCCTAAGTGTTTTCGCTGTGTAAAACTGTCTTACACCCGTTGTATGTGAACGTAAGAATCCATCACACCCGATCATCACGTGGTGCTTAGAAGCGACGAACTGTAGCAACGATGCATAGTTAGGGGAGAACACTTCTTGAAATTGTTGTAAGGGATCATCTTATTTACTACCGTCGTTCTAAGCAAACAAGATGCATAAACATGATAAACATCACATGCAATCAAATAGAGTAGTGACATGATATGGCCAATATCATATAGCTCCTTTGATCTTCATCTTCGGGGCTCCATGATCATCTTGTCACCGGCATGACACCATGATCTCCATCATCATGATCTCCATCATCGTGTCTTCATGAAGTTGTCACGCCAACGACTACTTCTACTTCTATGGCTAACGCGTTTAGCAATAAAGTAAAGTAGTTTACATGGCGTTCTTCAATGACACGCAGGTCATGCAATAAATAAAGACAACTCCTATGGCTCCTGCCGGTTGTCATACTCATCGACATGCAAGTCGTGATTCCTATTACAAGAACATGATCAATCTCATACATCACATATCATTCATCACATCCTTTGGCCATATCACATCACATAGCATACCCTGCAAAAACAAGTTAGACGTCCTCTAATTGTTGTTTGCATGTTTTACGTGGCTGCTATGGGTTTCTAGCAAGAACGTTTCTTACCTACGCAAAACCACAATGTGATATGCCAATTGCTATTTACCCTTCATAAGGACCCTTTTCATCGAATCCGTTCCGACTAAAGTGGGAGAGACTGGCACCCGCTAGCCACCTTATGCACCAAGTGCATGTCAGTCGGTGGAACCTGTCTCACGTAAGCGTACGTGTAAGGTCGGTCCGGGCCGCTTCATCCCACAATACCGTCGAAACAAGATTGGACTAGTAACGGTAAGCATATTGAACAAAATCAACGCCCACAACTACTTTGTGTTCTACTCGTGCAAAGAATCTACGCAATAGACCTAGCTCATGATGCCACTGTTGGGGAACGTAGCAGGAATTCAAAATTTTCCTACGTGTCACCAAGATCTGTCTATGGAGAAACCAGCAACGAGGGGAAGGAGAGTGCATCTACATACCCTTGTAGATCGCTAAGCGGAAGCGTTCAAGTGAACGGGGTTGATGGAGTCATACTTGTCGTGATCCAAATCACCGGAGATCCTAGTGCCGAGCAGACGACACCTCCGCGTTCAACACACGTACAGCCCGGTGACGTCTCCCACGCCTTGATCCAGCAAGGAGAGAGGGATAGGTTGAGGAAGACTCCGTCCAGCAGTAGCACAACGGCGTGGTGGTGGTGGAGGAGCGTGGCTAGAAGAGGAGGAAGAAGAGACGCAGGGCTGAACCACCGAGAGATCGAATCGCGTGTTATGGGCAGCCCTATGCCTCACTATTTATAGGGGAGAGGGAGGAGGGTGCGCCCCCCTCTAGGGTTCCCACCCCTAGGGGGGCGGCAGCCCTAGATGGCAAAGGGGGTGGCGGCCAAGAGGGGAGAGGAGAGGGAGGCGCACCAATATGGGCCCTAAGGCCCATATCCCCTTAGGGTTTGCCCCCTTTCCACCTCTTAGGCGCCATGGGCCCTTGTGGGAGGCGCACCAGCCCACTAAGGGGCTGGTCCCTCACCACTCTTGCCCCATGCAAGCCTCCGGGGTTGGTGGCCCCACTTAGTGGACCCCCGGGACCCTCCCGGTGGTCCCGGTACGTTACCGATAAACCCTGAAACTCTTCCGGTGACCAAAACAGGACTTCCCATATATAATCTTTACCTCCGGACCATTCCGGAACTCCTCGTGACGTCCGGGATCTCATCCGGGACTCCGAAAAACATTCGGTAACCACATACAAACTTCCTTTATAACCCTAGCGTCATCGAACCTTAAGTGTGTAGACCCTACGGGTTCGGGAGACATGCAGACATGACCGAGACGTTCTCCGGTCAATAACCAACAGCGGGATCTGGATACCCATGTTGGCTCCCACATGTTCCACGATGATCTCATCGGATGAACCACGATGTCAAGGACTTAATCAATCCCATATGCAATTCCCTTTGTCTAGCGGTATTGTACTTGCCCGAGATTCGATCATCAGTATACCGATACCTTGTTCAATCTCGTTACCGGCAAGTCTCTTTACTCGTTCCGTAACACATCATCCCGTGATCAACCCCTTGGTCACATTGTGCACGTTATGATGATGTCCTACCGAGTGGGCCCAGAGATACCTCTCCGTTTACACGGAGTGACAAATCCCAGTCTCGATTCGTGCCAACCCAACAGACACTTTCGGAGATACCTGTAATGCACCTTTATAGCCACCCAGTTACATTGTGACGTTTGGTACACCCAAAGCACTCCTACGGTATCCGGGAGTTGCACAATCTCATGGTCTAAGGAAAAGATACTTGACATTAGAAAAGCTTTAGCATACGAACTACACGATCTTTGTGCTAGGCTTAGGATTGGGTCTTGTCCATCACATCATTCTCCTAATGATGTGATCCCGTTATCAATGACATCCAATGTCCATAGTCAGGAAACCATGACTATCTGTTGATCACAACGAGCTAGTCAACTAGAGGCTCACTAGGGACATATTGTGGTCTATGTATTCACACGTGTATTACGATTTCCGGATAATACAGTTATAGCATGAATAAAAGACTATTATCATGAACAAAGAAATATAATAATAACCAATTTATTATTGCCTCTAGGGCATATTTCCAACACGACTTACCATCAATGTGTGCAGAATTGTCTTCATGATCAAATTGGGCGCAATGTTCATGCTTATGTGGATGACATAGTGGTCAAGTCTAGGGAGAAGGAGACATTGATTGATGATCTCAAGGAAACCTTTGACAATCTTCGGGTTTACAAGATGATGCTTAACCCGGCCAAGTGTGTTTTTGGTGTACCTTCAAGCAAGCTTTTGGGTTTTCTGGTTTCTAACAGGGGCATCGAGGCTAACCCGGAGAAGATTAAAGCCATCACTTCTCCGGCCAAACCAGCATGTATCAATGACGTTCAATGTTTGGCGGGTCGTATCGCTGCCCTAAGCCGGTTCATAAGCCGATTAGGAGAGAAGGCCCTGCCGCTACATCAAATGATGAAGAAGACAGATAGCTTTATCTGGAGCGACGCTGCGAATGCTGGTTTTGAAGATCTAAAGAGGCAGTTAGCTGAGTCGCCGGTTCTTGCTACTCCCATTGATAAGGAGCCCTTATTATTATACGTAGCTTCTAATGCGTGTGCGGTCAGTGTGGCCATTGTGGTGGAGCGCAAGGAGGCTGGCAAGGAACACCCGGTTCAACGGCCGGTTTACTATATCAGCGAGGTTCTGATTGAGTCTAACCAGCGTTATCGCATTGCCAGAAGCTTGTCTATGGGGTGTTCATGGCAAGCCGGAAGCTTAAACAATACTTCCTGGGCCACCCCATCACTGTGGTTAATTCTGCCCCTTTAGGGGATATCATTCAAAACAGAGAGGCCACAGGGCGAGTCGCCAAATGGGCCATTGAGCTTGGGCCTCATGGCTTAAAATATGTTCCACGTACAGCTATCAAGTCCCAAGCGCTAATTGATTTCATCAACGATTGGACAGAGCGGCAGATGCATAAAGATAAGCCGGACAACACGTATTGGACAATTCATTTTGACGGGTCTAGGCAATTGGAAGGCTCGAGAGCTGGAGTTGTTTTGACTTCCCCTAGAGGTGATAAATTTTGTTATGTGCTCCGGTTGATGTTTCCCTGTACTAACAACGCAGCCGAGTATGAAGCCTTACTCCATGGTCTCCGTATGGCTAAGGAGATGAACCTAAGCCGGGTACAATGCTTCGGCGACTCAGACCTAGTGGCTCAGCAGGTATCAGGCAAGTGGGATTCTAAGGATCCTCTCATGGCGGCTTATCGCCGTGAAGTTGATGCAATTGCGGGATACTTCAAGGGTTATCAGGTGGAGCACATTGACCAAAGGAAGAATGAGGTGGCTGATGCTTTAAGCCGGCTGGGTTCTCAGCGTAAATCGGTGCCGCCTAACACCTTTTTGGATGTTCTGCATTACCCTTTTGTCAAGTTACCTAAAGAGGAGGATTTGGCGATTCCTGACCCAGAAGCACAGTTGGTGGCGGCTCTTCATGTCATTCCAGATTGGACGGTACCATACCTAGCTTATATGACCCGAGGCAAGTTACCTGAGGATGAAACGTTGGCCAGGCAGATAACCCGGCAGTCTAAATCAATGACAATTGTCAATGGCGAGTTGCATCATTGCAGTGTTACAGGGGCGTTTCAGCGTCTCCCCTGAAGAAGGCCAAGAAATTCTACGTGAGATCCATGAAGGGGATTGTGGTCATCACGCTAGGTCAAAATCCCTTGTGGCCAAGGCCTTTCGTCATGGGTTTTATTGGCTGACAGCTCATGCTGATGCAGAGGATCTGGTCAGTAAATGTGACGGTTGTCAGAAGTTCTCAAGACGGGCTCATGTGCCGGCTCAAGAATTGAGGATGATTCCAATTACTTGGTTGTTTGCAGTCTGGGGGCTTGATATGGTTGGGCCTTTTAAAAGGTCCAAAGATAAAAAGACCCACCTCTTGGTGGCGGTTGATAAGTTCACAAAGTGGATTGAGGCAGAGCCTGTCAGTAAGTGTGACGCAGCTACGGCGGTTCAATTCATGAAGAAGGTGATATTTTGCTTCGAATTTCCACACAGCATTATTACTGATAATGGCACTAATCTGTCTAAAGGCGCCATGAAGGCATTCTGTCAACGTGAGCAAATCCGGCTTGGCGTTTCATCAGTGGCTCACCCTCAGTCCAATGGTCAAGCTGAGAGAGCCAATTAGGAGATTTTGAAAGGCATCAAACCCCGGCTCTTGGTCCCTCTGCAGCGGACGCCGGGTTGTTGGGTTGAGGAGTTACCCTCTATGCTATGGAGCATTAATACTACTCCCAATAGATCAACGGGTTATACACCTTTCTTCATGGTCTATGGAGCTGAGGCGGTTCTTCCTTCTGACATTCGTCATGACTCGCCTCGTGTGGCGGCTTATGTTGAAGCAGACAATGAAATGGCGCATCAGAATGATCTCGACCTGTTAGATGAGAAGAGAGACTTGGCAGCAGCTCGCTCGGTGATTTACCAGCAAGACTTGCGCCGATATCACAGCCGCCGTGTCAAGTCCAGAGCCTCTCAGGAAGGTGATTAGGTGCTCCGACTCATCCAGGATCAAACTAATGCACACAAGTTATCACCACCTTGGGAAGGACCCTTTGTGGTAAGCAAGAACTTGAACAACGGGTCATATTACATTATTGATGTTCGAGAGCGCAAAGGCTCACGTAAGTCGGAGGAGGAGACCCGGAGGCCATGGAATATTGCTCATCTTCGACCCTACTACACTTGAGCCATAGGCTCCCCTGATGTACATATTTTTGCCAATGTATATATTATGATAAATAATAAAGCAGGACCTTTGTCCTTATTTCCTTCACACCAAGGTAAATTTGTCATTATCATTGTCATTATTTCTTTCATATGATCACTTGGGGGCTGATCACGTTTGATCTGGCTTAACCCGTTTGATCCTGCTTATGATCGTATTCGAATCTAGCCGTTAAAAATTATGATCACTAGGGGGCTTCCTATTCAAACATAGGTCGTATTCGAACCAAAGAAAACATAGTTGTCGGTACCCTTTTGATTGGCACACTGCCGAGCTCACTTGGGGGCTTCTTGATCGTATTCGAATCATAGCTTAACTCCTTTGAGAACCAACTTTGATCGTATTCGAATCAGAGTCGTTAAAAAACTCTCAAGGTCATTAGGGGGATTCTTGTTCAAACATAGGTCGTATTCGAACCAAAGAGAACACAACTGTTGGTACCCTCTTGATCGGCGCAAAGCCGAAGCCATGGGGGCTACATGATCGTATTCGAATCCTAGCTTAAACCCCTTTGAAACGGTTTACTGATCGTATTTGAATCAGTAGCCTTGACATTTTTTTACTTCTCTCTTGATTTAAGTTGCTTTGTAAACCCCCCTTGTTTGACTTGAGATTTTTCCGAGGTTTACAAATTTTTAAATATGCTTACTATAACCCGGCTCAGTATTAATTAATGAGTTATTGATCCATCAGCATTATTTCACCGCTAAATTTTTTGGGTATCCAAAGGTTGGGTTATCACCCTTACTGACCGGGTCATATAAACCGGTGGTGCAAATTTGAGAAGTATTAAAACATAAGGTCATAGTTGTGGTTTTTGGCAATAAGCTAATCTATGATTATTTTTAAAACCTTTTGACCCACCTGGTTGGTTGATGTCAAGGGATTTTTTGTCGTCTGTTGAAGGACAACTTTCGAAACCTGATCAAGCATATGGTCAGCAGATGATAAGTAACATGGATAGATATAGCGCGCCGGCTTAATAACGATCAACGTCAAAACGTGCACGATGGCACGGCTATAACAAAGTCATCTCTACCCTATTACAGGAGTCATCAAGTTCAAATATTTCATATTGTTTTTTAAACACCCCAGGTATGAGCCGCCATGACAGGTTCACCTTCAGGATTGCCTAGAAGCGTCCAGGTTAGCCCTCTCCGCATCTGCGCCCAGCTCCTTTTCCTGGAAGGTTGATGATGACCAGTCAATGTTGTTCAAGGCTTCAAATTCGGCTTCATCGTTAATAAGACCGGCCGGGTCAACTTCAGGAGCAAAGGTATGCTTACGAGGTGGAGGAATCAGACTGGTCACGTCGTATTGAGGCGTTGGAATTCTTCAGTTTTCTTCATCATAGCCCGCCTAGTACTTGGTAAGATCTACTTCACTTGCTATCAGAGTCGCCACGGGGCGTATCTCTTTGACACAGGCGAAAAAACCTGGGTCTTCAAACGACGAGCCATCTTCCTTTAGGCTTGGGTAGCCAATGGCAATGTCCGCCGGGTCTAGTTCCGGTAGCTTGGCTTTAGCCCGGCTTAGAGCATTTATCGCTCCAGCTCTTGCAGCTGACCGTTGCAGTTCATTGATCCGTTGTGGAAGAACTGAAAGCTTCCTCAAGACGTGTGCCAGGAGGGTTGGCTCTTCATTGGATAAAGCCACCGAAGCAATGGTACATTGAGACGCGGTGTACAATTGCTCCACCAAGGTGTACACTGCCTTAAGCTTAGTCAGCATGTTTTGGTTCAAGTTGGAACTCCTGGGGCTCGTATAAGCATAATAAGGAGAATTAATTCCAGGTGTATGATCTATTGCACGACTTAGATATTTACACAATGGTAAGGAGACTTACCAAAGATGGCTGAGACCATTTGAGAAATATGGCGCTTTAAACCAGCTAATTCACCCGTGATTTGCTCCGGAGCCTTTTCTAATTTCTTAGCTCGGCTTATCATCTCGGTCTTTTCATCCACCCAGGTTTTCTTTTCAGCTTCAAGTTCTTTTTTCAGTTTCTCCTGTTCAGAAACACAGAATTCGAACTTATTGTTGTCCTTCGCAAGTTCCGTCTCTTGGAATTCAAGGCGGCTCTTTAGATTAGTCACCTCAGACTCAAGTTGGCTCGTGGTGACCTATACGAGTTCAAAGTTCAAGTCAAGAAAATTATTTGTGCAATATTAAAAGTCCCAAGCATTTTGGCAAGCAATAATACTTGGCACTTGGGGGCTAATGTCCCAAAGAGTTTTCTATGGCGGTTCATCAGATGGCGATTTATATGAGTAAGTCCCAAGCATTTTGCAAGCAATAATATTTGGCACATGGGGGCTAATGTGTATTGCGCTTCACAGAAACCACAAGAATTTTTCTATATCAAAGAGCCGGCTAAATCATATCGGTTAAACCGCCCCTTGGGGACTACATGGTAAGTCGGAAATTTCTTCTTTCTTTATGTTGTTTTACTTGTTTCTAAGTCTACAACATAAGTGTCTTAAGCAGCAGACTTGGGGGCTAACATACTAAAGGATAATGAACAAGAAGGACCGGGTTATACCTCGAATTTCTGATGCATCTGCTTGACCATGTCAACCTCGAGGTCCCGGCTGCTGTGCACTTGATTCATAAAGCCAGAGAAGATATCTCCAATGCTCATATGAGCATAATTAGCAACATCCATCTTAACTCGACGCTGGCCCAGAAGTTCTTCCTTGGCAGAACATTTAGCTAGTACAGTTGGCCTCCCTGGCTCAGCATAGCCGGTTCTGGTGATCTCGACATCAACATTGGAAGGATCATCTGTCAGGATTGGGCTTGGAGGCTTGGGATTTTCTGAGTCATCAGCAGCTTGGTCAGTGGGCAGGTCAGTAGAAGGAGGTGGCACATCTTGCACTGGTTCAAGTGGCGGCTCATGAGTGCTTGAGTCTGGTACGGTTGTCTCAAGAACCGGCTCAGTTACAACTCTGTCTTCAGCCGGTTTATTCTTCCTAACCCTCTTGCAGGGCTTAGCTTGACCGGTGTGTTAAAATAAAAGGATTAATACAGAAGCAAGAAGATTGTGATGAGTTTAAAATGAGCGGCTTATTTTACCCTGGAGCAGTTTTAAAGGCCGGCAGATTCGACTGCAGTGACTCGCCGGAGGAAGGAGAAGTATCCTGATAATCCGAGTCAGAGGGATTGAGTGGTTGACGAAAGAGACCCGCCAAAGGATAAAACTTGTTTAAAGTAGAGGTAACCTCATTTCGGCGTTTCCTTGGAGTATTTGGTAAGCCGGAGGATAGCTCCACGTCTTTGCTGGTCCGGGTCTGCCTCCGACTCTCATGAATTTGTTGCTTCAAAAGAAATTGAGGATCGTGATGAGCTAGAGGATGAAAAAAAATCTTACTTTCAGGGTCACCTTGCGGGTTCTCTGTCTTGGCAAAGGCTCGGAGTCGGAGGAAAGGATAGTTACCTCATCAGCCTTGCTCCAGATTGTCCCAGTGTCCTCGTGCTGATAATCAGTGTCAATAAGATGATTAAAAAATAAGCCAAGAGAGTCAAGGGCTACCTCCGACTCAGAAGAGTCCGATAGCCGAAGCGGGTCAGAGGCGGAGGCTTTCTTGCCCCTCTTTCTTACAGCTTCTTTACTGGTGGCTTTCTTTTCCTTCCTGGCTCTCTTGGCAGCTTCATGATCATATTTAACTTTCCAAAATTTATCACCTGCCTGCAAGGATTAAGCATATTTATGAGTATGAGAGAAACATTAAGGAAATAAGATAAATATTTCATATGGACGATTTACCTTTGGATCCGGGTTATCTTTGCAGAAAGGGGCTAGACCCACTTTGCCACAATCCGCCAGACTCTCGTTAAGAAGAGATTTGGTAATGTCATCAATAACATGAGCAGGTAAGTCGTCAGGGCTATGGCGCAGGGGATCATCCGTGGCGCCGGTATATTCGCACATTAAGACGGTGCGGCGGCTCAACGGAATAACTCGCCAGGAAAGCCAGACCCGAACTAGGTCAATAGCAGTCAACCCGTTCCCCAGCAGAGCCTTGATCTTGGCCAGAGTAGGAGCAAGGGATTTACGCTCTGCGGCAGTAACCTTGTCCGGCAGAGGATGATTGGTGTCAAGACGAAGGGCACGAAAGCCGGGCAGAGGGTTCTCGCCAGCCGGAGAAGTGTCCTTGCAGTAGAACCATGTCATGTTCTAGTCTTTGGGATGGCTTGGTGGGTTAGCATACGGGAAAATCACGTCTCTGCGGCGCTGGATTGAAACTCCCCCAAGTTCCAAGCTCTGCCCGCTGGCGTATTCTGTCTGGCGGTTCAAGTAGAACAGTTCTCTGAAGAGCAGTAAATTGGGCTCTTCACCAAGATAAACTTCGCTGAATACTTGGAAGTTGCAGATATTAGACACGGAATTGGGTCCAACGTCTTGTGGGTGAAGGTCAAAAAACTTCAGCACATCTCAGAAGAACTTTGAACCAGGAGGAGTGAAACCCCGGTTCATATGATCTGTGAAAACAATGACCTCCCCTTCTTTGGGTTGAGGAACTTCTTCACCCGGGTTAGGAGCACGATAATGCATGACTTCTTTCTTTGGCAGATAGCCGGTTGTCACAAAGTCATTTAAGGTGATGTCCGTGACAATGGATTTCACCCAGTTGCAAGAGGTAGGTGCCTTGGGTGCCATTCTGCTTGAAAGCCTAAGACAAAATAAAAGTGGCGGTTCAAATTTAAGCCGGGCAGGATAAAAGCCCTTACTATGATTAAGCAATATGGAGACTTATGAAGGGGCCTAATGGTATAAGGATAATTACGTCTTGGTTACTTAAGCCGCCATAGGTTTTATAAGCCGTCAGCAGTATTTAAACTGCCAGAGGTGGTTCAGATTGTTAATTAAGCTTTACTTCCTTATAAGCCGGCGATCAGAGTCGCCGTGACTGGGTAAATCTAACAGAATATGGATTTTGCCTAAGTGTTGTACAAACAGGTTTCACAGTTTGCAGCAGTTATTTTGGATTAAATAAAGGTTCAAAAAAGAAAAATTACTAGACCTAAAAACAGGGCGTAGAGAACTTCATATACTATGATGAGGTTTTCTTACAAGGAAAAGAGATTTATTGATAATAAAAATGGATGTGGAACACTAACCGCATCACATCTATGGGGTTCTTTGGATCAGGCGAGGCCATGGCAAGGAAAGAACACAAGAGCTCTGATGAACTACGCCCGTACATAGGAACATGACTAGCCCTAGTATAGATCTATGGCGTGGAAAGAGGAAGCACTTACTGCAGAGGATCTGCGGAGGAGGAGCGCTGCTGTTCTCTGGTCAAAGTCAGGTCGATGCAGCGGCCAAGCTCGACGAGGACGAAGGTGTCACGACCGGCTTTTCAATAAAATGATTATTGATAAAACCGATCTTTTAAACCCAGTATAGGAAAAGTCATCCTTTCTGGAAGACAAAGCTTGATAAACAGAGAACTAGTAGTATCAGATATATTACAGGATTGAGCTGAGGCTGCTCAACAGTTTATTACAGACCCGCCAATATCTTACATAAGAGCGGTTAAGTCACAGGGGTGTATTGGCATGCTACTAGCTCGAGGAAAAACGGTGGTGGATAACTTGACTTCTACTGGCAGTACATCGAGCGTCGAGGTGAGGCTCGATGAATTTATTCGGGGTTGCGGAAGCAGATAATACAATGACCAAGACAGGATCGCACGGGACTGACTGGGACTCCTCTAGGCGTCGGACTTGCTATCAAACTCTTCATCCATGAGATCGCCTTCATCAACATCTGGCCAAATCAACAAGCCAGGTGAGTACTTGAAAGTACTCGCAAGACAGTTTGTACAAAAGATACAATCAAGGAATGGATGAATACGTCATGCACAAGGATGATGCTCATAAAGTAATGATAATATTGTAGGACTTGATGAATAAAGTAAATAACTGAAAACTGATCGGGTGTCTGAAGCGATGCCTCGAAAGGTAAATAAATAAAATGCATGCCGCAGTCGGGCGTCTAAGCGACACCACATAAAGGGCTTAAAAGAAATACCACAGTCGGACGTCTGCGTGACATCACAGACAGGGCTTAAAAGAAATGCCACCGTCAGACGTCTGAGTGACATCACAGACAGGGCTTTAAAAGAAATGCCACCGTCGGACGTCTGAGCGACATCACAGACAGGGCTTAAAAGAAATGCCCGTCGGACGTCTGAGCGACATCACAGACAGGGCCTATAATAAACGTAAATAACAAGATTAGTCCATCCACAAGAATAATCTTTTAATCGGATTTATCACACATAAATCCCACTGGGTTTTTGTCACTAAGGTTGATACCTGACAAGATAAGAGGAATATAGTACTTGAATAAAGCACAAGATAATTGAAGGATTTGAGACTCTGCAGAGTTTGGATGAACTGACCACAGCCAACGGATTTCCGTAGTCACGAAGGACTAGTTCCGTTTACGGTATTTCAGTAGAAACACATTTAACTAGTACACACCCATTTCACCTCACGATGCCAGGAATCACCCTGGACAACGTCCAAGAAAAACTTTGAGACGGGGAGGCCACAACCTCGAATAGCATGGGATCAAATTTTTATACGCACGCTCTAAGGGGTGCCCCCCTCTCGGTCCCAACCGGAAACACCCATGCCCCCTGACCGGATGACGGGCTTTAATCCAGGGCCATGGAACCCTCATCCCGGCCTCTCCACTTGGTGTGTACCAGGAAAACGGTCGCAACTTACTATGCCATATCCCTTGCGGGAAACAAGTGGCAGCACAGGAAGGAAGTGAAAGGAATATGATTTGATCATGTTGACACTGCTATCAGAGGACTGGCCTAAGCCTAGCATGTCACAACACTGCCATCTTATCCATCCTCACGCCAACACATGGCTATGCAAATATGTATCCAACAACATAATGCTTACCGAAACTTACTTTCCGATTATGTATATGAAATATGACATTCAAAGAGTTGTTCATAAACATGCCATGATCATACTAAAATGCAAACACGCAACAACACTCATCATATCAAGAGTTCAAACATGCTTGCCTGGTTCGTAGTAGTCGGAGTCTAACTGTGCGAGGTTTGCAGCTCCGTCACCTCCTCCGGTATCTACGGTATAAGAAAATATACGCACGCAACGTAAATACCGCGAGTGTACAGAAAAGTGTTCCAAATATTTTTCAAATAAATATGATAAAAAACTAGACAAAAATTTGAAAAGAACAGAAAAAGAGTCACTCAAAAATTCCTTTCTGTTAAAAAGTTATAAGGGTTTTAAACCAAGGACTCGTTTGTAATGAAACAGAAAACTTCCAGGGGGCTTTGCAGAAAAAAACAGAAAAACGGTTCAGAGTGGAAGCATATTTGCCAGATTATGCTTTCAGTAAACGATTAAAAAAACACAGGAGAGGCTGACGGGCGGGTCCCACCCGTCAGGTTTGAATTTTCAAACGAGGGAGCCAGGCTCGTCGGCGCCCGAGCGCCGCGGTGGTCGCCGGCGGCGATCCACGGCGAGGCAGGGAGATCGGAGAGTACCTCTGTGTTCAGGGCGCCATTCCGCGTCTGTGGGAGGTGGTGGTGGTCACCGGCGAGTACCACGTCGGCGGCGATGCTTGCTCCGGCGGATGGTGGTTCGGGTGGTCGTGGATCTCGTCGGAGAGAGCTGCGAGGCCAAAATTGAGCTGGGGTTTATCTTACTAGAGGTGGTACGAGGCTACGGACGAAACTAGGGCGGTGGAGGAGTTCTCACCGGAGAGAACAATGTCGGAGCCCGAGGCGGCCGGAGGTGGCCGGAGTCGAGGAGGAAAGGCCCCTCGAGGCTCGTTCAGTGGCCGGGCGGGGTCTGGTGTGGTGGTGGAGTCGTGCGGAGGCGAGCGCAAGCTCGGGGTGCTATATATAGCCGCCCGAGGCGGTTGCCGAGAACGGGGTTCTCCGACGAGGTGATT
>NC_041393.1:491737935-491791583 GCF_002162155.2 Triticum dicoccoides | reverse complement strand
TCGTGGATGTCCCATGGTTCCGTTTAGATGCTGACCGCGCTGTAATTTGGTCACTTAGGGGGAGTTCGATGGAACGGGGCGGCGCGGGCCCGTCAGCGGCAGAGAGCACGCTCTGCGTGTGCCGCGCCACGGCGACGGTGCTGCATGCGTGCGCTGGCAAGGAGGTGGCCACGCGGAGCCACCAGGACGCTTGGGCGGCGCCGAACGGCGTTGTGCCGCCGTTCTGCTTCCTGTCGGCCGCTACGGAGCTATGGCCGCCGCAAGACACGCCGGCGCAGGCGGGCCAGGGCGCCACCGACGCCAGGAAGGCGCCAAGCGCGCGTGTGAGGCTCCAGACAAGCAAGCCTGGCCGTGAGCTACGTGCCAAGCGCACTATGAGCTCGTGACTGAAGTTACTGACGAAGATCGATACTGAACTTCTGAATTTCTGAAAGTGAACAGTACTAGCGCAGGCAAGGTGTTCGACAGAATGATTCTAGTGTGTAGAGATCTCCCCTTGAGCTGGTTTTTGGTGGAGGGGCCTCTCATTGCACCTGGGGGCTGCCTGAATATTTGTAGAATTTTTGGAGAGGTGTAGATATGGTTTTCACCAAATTTGGCAAATCTGGTCCAAACTTCCAGTGAGTGAATTTTGAAATATTTGAACTGGAGAAGAGTGGATCAAGATGGTTCTGGGTTGTGGGTAGAAAGGACTATCCAGGGGTGTTGAGTTGAGGTCAAAAGTCATCAGCATTGGGGTACTTGCTTTGCAGTCCACCTAGGCTCAAAAGGAAAGAAAGAATTATTTTGGGAGGAGAAATAGTTGGAATAAAGTCCAAAAATGGATTTTATTAGTTTGGACAGAATGTTTGGGTTGAACTATAGTGGGAGGAGAGGTTTTGGGAAAATTTCACCATAGGAGGCATGGTAAAATTTTGAAGGGATCAAAACCAAATAAAAGTCCAAAACTAAAAGGGTTTTCATTTTAAAAGAAACCAAATCCAAGAAAAAGGATTTTGAGAGGGCAAACTTAGAATATGGTTTTTAGGAAGGGTTTAAAAGACCTCCTTTCAAACCAAGCAAGGCTCTTTTGAAAAACAAAACACCAAAAATATTTTTTGGAGTGTCACAGTACCTACCCCCTTAGGAAAAATCTCGTCCCCGAGATTTCAGCTGATCCTTAAACATGTGGGTGCTCTGTCCGAAGAAAATCTTCGCTCTCCCAAGTTGCTTCATTCTCGGTGTGATTACTCCATTGAACTCTGAAAAACTTAATGCTTTTCTGTCGGGTCCTCCCTCCTAATATTTTTATTGGGTGCTCCCGGTAAGTGAGGTCCGGTTGCACGTCAATATACTCATGTGAAACTTGCTTCTCTGGGTTGCTCATGTATTTTCTCAACTGCGAGATGCGAAACACGTTGTGGATACCGGATAAGTCTCCGGGTAGGTCCAGTTGGTAGGCTACCTTGCCTCGTCGGGCCACTATATGAAATGGTCCGATGAATCTTGGTGCTAGTTTCCCTTTAATCTTGAACCGTTGCAGACCCTTCATAAGAGAAACTCTCAGGTATACCAATTCTCCGGGTTCAAAACTGATTTCCCGATGCTTACGGTCGTAATAACTCTTTTGCCGACTTTGAGCTATTTTGAGTCGTTCTCTGATTGTCTTAACTTTCTCCTCGGCCTCCTTGAGCATATCTGGGCCAAAGATATGGCTGTCTCCGGTCTCTGACCAATTTAGCGGGGTACGACATCTTCTCCCATATAGAGCTTCAAAGGGTGCCATTTTCAAGCTGGCTTGATAGCTGTTGTTGTATGCGAACTCTGCATATGGCAAACTTTCTTCCCAACTGTTCCCGTAGGTGAGGACACAGGCTCTTAGCATGTCTTCTAGGATTTGGTTTACGCGTTCTGTCCGCCCATCAGTCTGGGGATGGTATGCGGTACTGAAGGCTAGTTGGGTTCCCAGTGCCTGTTGTAGGTGACCCCAGAATGCAGAGACGAACTGCGTGCCTCTATCGGAGATGATAGTCTTAGGGACTCCATGTAAGCAGACGATACGGGCAAGATAAAGTCTGGCTAGTCTCTGAGTGGTGTAAGTTGTTTTTACCGAAATAAAATGTGCCACCTTGGTTAATCTGTCGGTTATGACCCAAATGGCATCGTTTCCGTGTCAGGACCGTGGTAGTCCAACGATGAAGTCCATTCCAATCTCGTCCCATTTCCACTCGGGTATCTTATTTGGTTGCAATAGTCCGGCTGGTTTCTGGTGCTCGGCCTTGATACGTTGACAAGAGTCACAGCAGGCGATGAACGCGGCTATATCTCTTTTCATACCGTGCCACCAGAAATTTTCCTGAAGATCTTTGTACATTTTTGTCCCTCTAGGATGGATTGAATACGGAGCGGTGTGACTTTCAGTCAATATCTGTTGTTTGAGGTCCTTGACATTTGGTACGCATAGCCTTTCTCCATACCACAATATTCCTTGCTCATCCATGTTGAATTCTGAGGCTCTTCCCAAACTCACTTTTCTTTTTATTCCCTCAATGCTGGGGTGTCCATGCTGGGCTTCCTTGATACTTTCCATTAGGGTAGGCTGTATTTCTATATTCGACACACTGCCTTCGGTAACCATTATTAGATCGAGTCGGGCAAATTCTTGTTGAAATTCTGGCCTCAATTTTGGCATACTGTCGTCTTCCGTGCTGGGATTGCGACTAATTGCATCTGCCACAACATTTGCTTTTCCAGGATGATAGTGGATTCCGACATCATAATCCTTCACCAGTTCTAACCAGCGTCGTTGCCGTAGATTTAACTCTGGCTGTGTGAAAATATACTTAAGACTCTTATGGTCTGTATATCTCACAACGATTCCCAAGCAGAAAGTGTCTCCATTCCTTGAGTGCATGGATGACTGCTGCTAATTCCAGGTCATGGGTGGGATAATTCTCCTCATGCTTGCATAGTTGTCTAGAGACATACGCAACCACCTTGCCTTCTTGCATCAATACGCATCCGAGGCCTTTCCGGGATGCGTCACAATATACCTCAAATTTTTTGTGTATATCTGGCACAATTAGCACTGGTGCCGTTGTTAATTTGCTTTTTAGCTCTTGGAAGCTTTTCTCACATGCTTCTGTCCATTCAAATTTCTTGCCTTTCTTGAGCAATCGTGTCATGGGCTTTGCTATAGTGGAGAATCCTTCAATAAATCTCTGATAATATCCTGCCATTCCCAAGAAACTTCGTACGTCCATTACGTTAGCTGGTGGTTTCCAGCCAAGTACGGCCTTGACCTTTTCCGGGTCTACTGCAATACCTTCTTGGGTTAGCACGTGGCCCAGAAAACCCACCTGTTTTAGCCAAAATTCACATTTGCTGAATTTGGCGTACAGTTGATGTTTCCTGAGTTCTCTGAGTACAATCCTGAGATGTTCGGCGTGCTCTTCTGGTGTTTTGGAATATATCAGAATATCATCGATGAATACCACAACAAACTTGTCCATATACTTCATAAATACTTTGTTCATGAGGTGAACAAAATATGCGGGGGCGTTGGTTAGCCCGAATGGCATCACTGTGAACTCATACAGCCCATATCTGGAGCTGAAGGCGGTCTTGGGAATATCTTCTGTTCGTACTTTTAATTGGTGGTACCCTGATCTCAAGTCAATTTTTGAGAAGACTTTGGCCTGTGCGAGCTGATCGAATAAATCATTTATTCGGGGCATTGGGTATTTGTTCTTGATTGTGACCATGTTGAGAGCTCGATAATTAGTACACAACCTCATTGTTCCATCCTTCTTCTTGGCAAATAAAATTGGAGAACCCCAAGGTGAGGAGCTGGCTCGTATGTATCCTTTCTCCAATAATTCTTTTATTTGCTTCTTCAACTCTACCAATTCGGATGGTGCCATTCTGTAAGGTTTCTTATAAATAGGAGTGGTTCCGGGTGCAAGCTCAATAATGAATTCTATTTCTCGGTCTGGCGGCATGCCCGGTAGTTCTTCTGGAAATACGTCTGGAAATTCACATATTACGGGAACCTTGTTCAGCTCAGAAACATCCACCTTGTTTAATCTAGGTTGTCGAGGTATTTGTCTCTCTCTGGCTGAAACTTTTATTTTCTTCCCATGATGGTGTGTAAGAATCACGGTACGGTTGAAGCAGTCAATAAAACCTTTGTTGGTGGTTAACCAATCCATTCCCAGGATGACATCCAGTCCCTTGCTTTCCAGTACAATAAGGTTGGCATAAAACTTCAATCCTTCAAATTCAATAACCACACCTTGACAGTAACTCTGGGTCACTTGCTTAACTCGAGGGGACTTGACGATCATTGATTTTTCCAAGGGAAGCATCGAACAATTATTTTGCAAAGCAAAACTTTTCGAAACGAATGAGTGAGAAGCTCCAGAATCAAACAAAACCATGGCAGGTATTGTGTTGACGGGGTACGTACCGAGTACGATATCTGGGGCGTTCTGTGCTTCCTCTCGGGTCATGTGGTTCAAGTCACCTTTCCGGTGGTTGTTGTTGGGGTTGAAATTGCTTCGCTTTGGTGCTGAATTATTTCCACCATTATTGAGCTTCGGGTTTGAGTTCCTTGGCTTGGGACACTGCTTGGCATAGTGCTCTTCTTCTCCACAAGCATAATAGGTAACGCCTGGGTGATAGGTGAATTCTTTGTCTCTTGCATGGAAATTCTTGGTTGGACGTGAATTATTCGTCGGGGTTTTGTGCGAATCCCCCTTCTGAAATTCCTTCTTGCTTCTGTGATTGCGAGAAAAAGTAGTCTGGTCCCTTTTCCGTTTGCGGAAATCTTCCAGGCTACGTCGCTCATTTTCCAGGGTAATCGCCTTATCCACCAGTGTTTTAAAGTCTGGAAAGGTATGCACAACTAGCTGGCACTTAAGGGCGGGTGCCAGGCCTTCCAAGAATTTTTCCATCTTCTTGCTCTCGGTCATGCGTTCTTCATTGGCGTAGCGAGATAGCAGTGTGAATTGGCTGTTGTATTCTGACACTGTCATGGTTCTTTACTTGAGTTCATCATATTCCTTCTTCTTGATTTTCATGACGCTCTTAGGAATATGTGCCCCACAAAAACCTTCTTTGAAATTTTCCCAGGTGATCTCATTTTCGTGGGGGTGCATGTGCAGGAAGTTTTCCCACCACGATGCAACTGCACCTGTGAGATAATGTGGTGCATATAGTACTTTTTCACGGTCTGAACACTGTGCGTTAATTAATTTTCTCTCCATGTCTCGAAGCCAGTCCTCGGCCTCAAGAGGCTTGTCAGTATGAGAAAATGTTGGAGGACGTGTCTTTTGTAACTCAGATAATTTGGATTGCGGTTGATACTGACCACGGTTACTTCCCATATTGATGAATTGGTTCATCAGTTCCTGGTGTTGCTGTTGACTCTATTCGTACAAACGACAAACTTGTGTGAAAGCTGTTTCACTGCCCTGTTGACTTGTCTGTCCCTGAGTGAAATTTTGGTTCTGCGGTGTGCCATAATTTTCTTCTGGCTGAGTTGGCATGGAGCGCGTCCAAGGATGAGACATTTTTCACTCTGGGTATATATTGTGAGAACTCGTAAGATAAGCAAGAGAGACGTAAAAGTCAACAAAATCACACACAAAGAACATTTTTAAACTCCAGGATATTTTGGAAACACACGATTTCGCGCGGAGAATGATTAGCGCATATCTTACACGCGGGCATAATTATACATTACATCACTTAGGATATGCGTACTTAATCCTGACATGTTATTTAAACTAGTGCACTCCTCCAGATTCTACATGATGCGCAAACAGGCTAGTTCTCACAACCTATGTACATATAAACATATTACACAAGCCGATACATCGCATGGCGTCTACGCGTACTCAGTCGGAGATGGTGAGGATCTCCCTTGGCCTGCCGAGGGTGAGACGCAGAGACGCTGGGGAATCAACCTCCTCCTCGCTAATAGGTGCCAGACGAGAAACGTTGTGCTGAGCTGATGGAGTAGGTGCCGTAGGTGGAACAACACGAATACGAGTGGGTGGAATAGGTGGGGTAGCACGTATGGGAGTGGGTGCAACAAGTGGTGCAGAGCGAACGGGAGTGGGTGCAACAGCCTGGCTAAATTCCTCTGTGGTAGGCAGACGACGAGCAGTGGCGAGTATGGAAGGTGAGTGAGAGGCTGCGGATCACACGAAAGTCAATGGTGGAGCGGTGTGCAGGAGTTCTCTCCTGTTAGCAGCACAGCCATGAACTGAGTCCATGCGTGCAGCTACGAGGTCATCCACCATGCAGTCGAATGCTGCCTCCAGGGCTCGGAGGTACTCGACAAGCATCTCAAAGGCTTCGTCTCGCTCTCCTCTGGGGCAAGAGAAAGAGTAGTGACAGGTGTAAGGCACATGGCATGGAAGGTAGCGGTAGCGACGGGTCTTCATTGCAGGAAGGACATCCCGAAGACGGGCTATCATCTCGCGGGAAGCCATCTACATAGCATGCCTTTCTGTAGGCATGGCTCTCCCCACGAATCGAAGACGGCGTATTTCAGCATGGCCTCCCCTGAATTGCACCGCGGCCTGGTGCATAGTCAGACTGTCGTTGATCTTGTGTGGATAAAGCGTGAAGACTGGGCGCACGGATGGCCCCATCGCGACCTGAACGATGAAAGAGAGGAGTTTGACGAACCCCTCGGGCACGTTGGCGAACATCTGAGACTCGCAGTCGTTGCCGGCCATCTACAAAAGTAGGCAAAAATTCTGAGTGGTCAGATCATAAATTTTATGCTGACTGTCAGAAAATGACTACATTTGTAAAAACATCAATAACTCTATCATGCTAATAACCAATTAGTGATCGCACCTAGTGGCTTCCTACAGTCAACCTGGCTCTGGTTACCAAGTCTGTCACGACCGGCTTTTCAATAAAATGATTATTGATAAAACCGATCTTTTAAACCTAGTATAGGAAAAGTCATCCTTTATGGAAGACAAAGCTTGATAAACAGAGAACCAGTAGTATCAGATATATTACAGGATTCAGCTGAGGCTGCTCAACAGTTTATTACAGGCCCGCCAATATCTTACATAAGAGCGGTTAAGTCACGGGGGTGGATTGGCATGCTACTAGCTCGAGGAAAAACGGTGGTGGATAACTTGACTTCTACTGGCAGTACATCGAGCGTCGAGGTGAGGCTCGATGAATTTATTCGGGGTTGCGGAAGTGGATAATACAATGACCAAGACAGGATCGCACGTGACTGACTGGGACTCCTCTAGGCATCGGACTCGCTATCAAACTCTTCATCCATGAGATCGCCTTCATCAAGATCTGGCCAAATCAACAAGCCAGGTGAGTACTTGAAAGTACTCGCAAGACAGTTCGTACAAAAGATATAATCAATGAATGCATGAATGCGTCATGCACAAGGATGATGCTCATAAAATAACGATAATATTGTAGGACTTGTTGAATAAAGTAAATAACTGAAAACCGATCGGGTGTCTGAAGCGACGCCTCGAAAAGTAAATAAATAAAATGCATGCCGCAGTCGGGCGTCTAAGTGACACCACATAAAGGGCTTAAAAGAAATACCACAGTCGGACGTCTGCGCGACATCACAGACAGGGCTTAAAAGAAATTCCACCATCGGACGTCTGAGCGACATCACAGACAGGGCTTTAAAAGAAATGCCACCGTCGGACGTCTGAGCGACATCACAGACAGGGCTTAAAAGAAATGCCCGTCGGACGTCTGAGCGACATCACAGACAGGGCCTATAATAAACATAAATAACAAGATTAGTCCATCCACAAGAATAATCTTTTAACCGGATTTATCACACATAAATCCCACCGGGTTTTTGTCACTGAGGTTGATACCTGACAAGATAAGAGGAATATAGTACTTGAACAAAGCACAAGATAATTGAAGGATTTGAGACTCTGCAGAGTTTGGATGAACTGACCACAGCCAACGGATTTCCGTAGTCACGAAGGACTAGTTCCATTTACGGTATTTCAGTAGAAACACATTTAACTAGTACACACCCATTTCACCTCACGATGCCAGGAATCACCCTGGACAACGTCCAAGAAAAACTTTGAGACGGGGAGGCCACAACCTCGAATAGCATGGGATCAAATTTTTATACGCGCGCTGTAAGGGGTGCCCCCCTCTCGGTCCCAACCGGAAACACCCATGCCCCCTGACCGGATGACGGGCTTTAATCCAGGGCCATGGAACCCTCATCCCGGCCTCTCCACTTGGTGTGTACCAGGAAAACGGTCGCAACTTACTATGCCATATCCCTTGCGGGAAACAAGTGGCAGCACAGGAAGGAAGTGAAAGGAATATGATTTGATCATGTTGACACTGCTGTCCAAGGACTGGCCTAAGCTTGGCATGTCACAACACTGCCATCTTATCCATCCTCACGCCAACACATGGCTATGCAAATATGTATCCAACAACATAATGCTTACCAAAACTTACTTTCCGATTATGTATATGAAATATAACATTCAAAGAGTTGTTCATAAACATGCCATGATCATACTAAAATGCAAACACGCAACAACACTCATCATATCAAGAGTTCAAACATGCTTGCCTGGTTCGAAGTAGTCGGAGTCTAACTATGCGAGGTTTGCAGCTCCGTCACCTCCTCCGGTATCTACGGTATAAGAAAAGATACGCACGCAACGTAAATACCGTGAGTGTACAAAAAAGTGTTCCAAATATTTTTCAAATAAATATGATAAAAAACTAGACAAAAATTTGAAAAGAACAGAAAAAGAATCACTCAAAAATTCCTTTCTGTTAGAAAGTTATAAGGGTTTTAACCCAAGGACTCATCTGTAATGAAATAGAAAACTTCCAGGGGGCTTTGCAGAAAAAACAGAAAAACGGTTCAGAGTGGAAGCGTATTTGCCAGAGTACGCTTTCAGTAAACGATTCAAAAAAACACAGGAGAGGCTGACGGGCGGGTCCCACCAGTCAGGTTTGAGTTTTCAAACGAGGGAGCCGGGCTCGTCGGCGCCCGAGAGCCGCGGTGGTCGCCGGCGGCGATCCACGGCGAGGCAGGGAGATCAAAGAGTACCTCTGTGTTCAGGGCGCCATTCCGCGTCTGTGGGAGGTGGTGGTGGTCGCCGGCGAGTACCATGTCGGCGGCGACGCTTGCTCCGGCGGACGGTGGTTCGGGTGGTCGTGGATCTCGCCGGAGAGAGCTGCGAGGCCAAAATTGAGCTGGGGTTTATCTTACTAGAGGTGGTACGAGGCTACGGTCGAAACTAGGGCGGCGGAGGAGTTCTCACCGGAGAGAACGATGCCGGAGCCCGAGGCGGACGGAGGTAGCCGGAGTCGAGGAGGAAAGTCCCCTTGAGGCTCGTTCAGTGGCCGGGCGGGGTCTGGTGTGGTGGTGGAGTCGTGCGGAGGCGAGCGCAAGCTTGGGGTGCTATATATAGCCGCCCCGAGGCGGTTGCCAAGAACGGGGTTCTCCGGCGAGGTGATTATGGCGGTGCAGTGGTTGCACGGGGGGGTTCAGAGGTTGAGCTTCGTCGTGGATGTCCCCTGGTTCCGTTTAGATGCTGACCGCGCTGTAATTTGGTCGCTTAGGGGGAGTTCGACAGAACGGGGCGGCGCGGGCCCGTCGGCGGCAGAGACCGCGCTCTGCGCGTGCCGCGCCACGGCGACGGTGCTGCATGCGTGCGCTAGCAAGGAGGTGGCCACGCGGAGCCACCAGGACGCTTGGGCGGCGCCGAACGGCGTTGTGCCGCCGTTCTGCTTCCTGTCGGCCGCTACGGAGCTATGGCCGCTGCAAGACACGCCGGCACAGGCGGGCCAGGGCGCCACCGATGCCAGGAAGGCGCCAAGCGCGCGTGTGAGGCTCCGGACAAGCAAGCGCCGTGAGCTACGTGCGAAGCGCACTGTGAGTTCGTGACTGAAGTTACTGACGAAGATCGACACTGAACTTCTGAATTTGTGAAAGTGAATAGTACTAGCGCAGGCAAGGTGTTCGACAGAATGATTCTAGTGTGTAGGGATCTCCCCTTGAGCTGGTTTTTGGTGGAGGGGCCTCTCATTGCACCTGGAGGCTGCCTGAATATTTGTAGAATTTTTGGAGAGGTGTAGATATGGTTTTCACCAAATTTGGCAAATCTGGTCCAAACATGCAGTGAGTGAATTTTGAAATATTTGAACAGGAGAAGAGTGGATCAAGATGGTTCTGGGTTGTGGGTACAAAGGACTATCCAGGAGTGTTGAGTTGAGGTCAAAAGTAATAAGCATTGGGGTACTTGCTTTGCAATCCACCTAGGCTCAAAAGGAAAGACAGAATTATTTTGGGAGGAGAAATAGTTGGAATAAAGTCCAAAAATGGATTTTATTAGTTTGGATAGAATGTTTGGGTTGAACTATAGTGGGAGGAGAGGTTTTGGGAAAATTTCACCATAGGAGGCATGGTAAAATTTTGAAGGGATCAAAACCAAATAAAAGTCTAAAACTAAAAGGGTTTTCATTTTAAAAGAAACCAAATCCAAGAAAAGGATTTTGAGAGGGCAAACTTAGAAGTTGTTTTTTAGGAAGGGTTTAAAAGACCTCCTTTCAAACCAAGCAAGGCTCTTTTGAAAAACAAAACACCAAAATTTTTTTTGGAGTGTCACAGAAGGGCGCAGTGGACACGGCGGCGGAGCACCAATGGCAGATGGGGGTGAGAGGAATAAGATGCGAACGGAGAATGAGAGGAGACCTAGTCGGGTCTATTTATAAGGGAAAACCTTCTGAATGGGCACGAAAAACGAGGAGGCCGAAAAAACACAGTTATCCGGCTACAAAGGCGCCTCGATTTTTGGATGGTCATTAAGACAGAGATCTGTTGAGATGTATCGGACAAACACGCATTTATGACAAGTGATGTCATGGAGGGTTACCACAAGTTCGAAGGATGACGTCATGGCGGGTTACAGAAATTTCATAAGCAAGTAGCAGACGATTTTTTCTTAAAATGTCAAAGATTGACATGAACCAGTTCAAATCAATCTGGGGCCTAATGTTGGGGATATAACTATTAGGTATGACCTGCCAGAAGGGGCCGGGTTATACTTGTAAGCATTCTTGATGCCCGACACTCAAGATTGAAGACGGCGGCTTAGTAAGGGCCCAAGGCCCAGAGGCGACTTAAGGCCCGTAGTGATAAACCGCTTTAAGGTGTGACTTGCATTGTAAGACAAGAAAGATTAAGAGACCAAGCCGGATATTGTGTATAAGCCGGCCGGGACTCTGTAGAGCCGCTGGGCGTCGACCTCTGTATATAAAGGGACGACCCGGCGGCGGTTTAGGACAAGTAACAACAACTCGAGACTCAGGCAAAGCGTATTTGCTCCCTGGTCATTGAAACCCCAATAATCCCATCACAACTAGACGTAGGCTTTTACCTTCTTCCTAAGGGGCCGAACTAGTATAAAACTCTCGTGTCTCTTGTCCCGATTAACCCCTTCAAGTTTGCTGGTTGTGATGGCTCCACGACGAAGTCCGTTCCGTAGGACATCTGATGTGACAATTCCACGACAGGTAGGGTACGAAACCAGCGCAAAGTTATCCTTTCTGTTCTATCTATTCAAGATTCCGTAGTAAAATAACATGAAGCTATTCTTTCTGTTCAATCTATCATAGAATTCATACTAGAATAACACCTTAAGACAAAAATCAACTAAAACCCTAATGTCACCTAGATACTCCATTGTCACCTCAAGTATCCGTGGGCATGATTATACGATATGCATCACACAATCTCAGATTCATCTATTCAACCAACACAAAGTACTTCAAAGAGTGCCCCAAAGTTTCTACCGGAGAGTCAAGACGAAAACGTGTGCCAACCCCTATGCATAGGTTCATGGGCAGAATCCACAAGTTGATCACCAAAACATACATCAAGTGGATCATGTGATATACCATTGTCACCACAGATAAGCACGGCAAGACATACGTCAAGTGTTCTCAAATCCTTAAAGACTCAATCCGATAAGATAACTTCAAAGGGAAAACTCAATCCATTACAAGAGAGTAGAGGGGGAGAAACATCATAAGATCAAACTATAATAGCAAAGCTCGCGATACATCAAGATCGTGCCATAGAGAGAACACGAGAGAGAGAGAGAGAGATCATACACATAGCATACTAAGATTGGGTTTTGGTGGCTACAGAGGCTTGCGGCAGCGGAACTCCCGATCTATCTTCTATTTTGATGTTTTCGAGGTATATGGAGATATATAGGTGAAAGAAGTCGGTTGGGGGACGCTCGAGGGGCCCACGAGACAGGGGGTGCGCCCAGTAGGGGGGCGCCCCCTAGCCTCGTGGCTTCCTCGAAGCTTCTCTGACGTGAACTCCAAGTCTCCCGGATCATGTTCGTTCCAAAAATCATGCTCCTGAAGGTTTCATTCCATTTGGACTCCGTTTGATATTCCTTTTCTTCGAAACACTGAAATAGGCAAGAAAACAACAATACGGGCTGGGCCTCCGGTTAATAGGTTAGTCCCAAAAGTAATATAAAAGTGTATAATAAAGCCCATAATCATACAAAACAGATAATAAAATAGCATGAATGCTTCATAAATTATAGATACGTTGGAGACGTATCATGCTCTGGCTTTTGGAATATGATTTCCAAGGCATTGCAGTGAAGTTGACTACCAGGTTCATAAAGTTCACCTGGAGTGGGCAGGCCAGTAAGCTCAATGAGATCAAGAGCTTTGGCTTCATGGTGCACATTGCCTGTCATCCACTCAAGGACCCAAGTTTTTATTTCCTTGTTGAAGCCGCGGATGTGGAGTGTAGCATAGAATTGTATCAGAAGCTCTTCATTCCAATTTTCCTTGTCGGTGAGGAACTGCAGAAGGCCAGCATCTCTGAAGCAGTCTAGGGCTTCTTCCAAACAAGGCAGTCCAGCAATGGCTTCGCAGTCAAGACACATATGAGGAAAAATGCGACCTTGATTGTATAAGACACAGGAATAATAATTGCGCTGATGATAGCTCCAGAACCGATCAGATGAAATTCTGGGCCTTGAATATGGGTTCTTGGCTCTATCAAAGAAAGTGTTGTGTGTGCAATGAAGCCATTTGCATTGAACGATCCTGGCACAGATGCTGTACCTGGAAACCGTGGCAGCCTTGGTTTTGGCTTCTGAACCTGAGGCCTGTGCTCCACATGATAATCAAATTGTGGTCCGGGAGCAGGCGGAGGAACCAGAATAGGCCATCTAACAGTGACAAGCTCGCCTTGAGAATATGCTTGCTCAATGGTGTGAGGCCTTGGAGGCGGTACAGGAGCAGTGGCATTGACAAGGGCTTCAGGCTGCACATTTGTGGCAGGTGCATCATGGGCTTCAGACACCGTGTTCACTGGAGGCGCGCCATTAGCTTCAGCCATGACAACGTCATTGGCTTTAGTAGTGTTGTTGGTGTCCGCCTAAGTATCTGCAACCTCCACTTGAGTAGCTGGAGGGTCGGGCACAGATACGTTCTCCTCGAGAACATTTTCTTGATTGGTGGGGGGTGTGACAACACGCTCTTCTTCTTCACGGGGTTCTTGATTCTCTTCGGCTGATGCGACCGGTATGTCTTCAGCAGCCTTGGCTTCAGACTCAGAGACATTCACAGTAGGAGTGGCTTCAGGAAACACTTGACGTGCTACTAATTTGGGTTGCACTTCTCCTGCTGGAACGCTCGGCATAGTGACTTGTGGCCTTGGTCCTTTGTGAAGCCTACGGAATGCAGGCGTCGCTCTTGGAGTGGGAGTTGGATGGACCACATAGTTGTCATCATCAAGCACCGGATTGGTGACTTGAGGTGGGGGAGTACTTGGTGAGCTTCCACTTGGAGTTTCTGGTTGGGGGCAATCAGCCCATGATGCATCCTAAGCAATTGGCGTCAAAGGACGACCAATGCTGATGATTTCGCTGTTCATGATAACAGGCGATGATACCATATGGTGCTCCATCTCAGGAAGAACTTCATCATCTTCTACGTTGTCTTGGGGACCAATGTCTTCAGCTGTGGTGGGGTCAACAGTTGGATCTTCTTCAGCTTCAAGAGCCTCTGTGGAAGCAGGCTCGAGAACAACTAACTGACGCTCTTGGTGGGGGGATGCTGGACGAGCAACAGAGAGGGGCTCGACAAGAAGGGGCTCTGAAGGAGCAGCCCAAATTTTCTTTGAAGACTTTGTATTCCGCTTCTTGGACAGTGGAGCATCATCAGCCGCATTCTTGTTCTTGCGCTTTCTGGCTTCGGCCTCGGCTACCCTTGTCTTCTTCAGTTCTGAAGCCACTGTGGGGACCTTAGGCTTCATGCCTGTCATGCTGGCAGGGAAGGCAATGCGAGGTGCTTCCTGTCTTGATGCTTCGGCTTGGGTCACAACGGGCTTCTTCTTTTTGGCAGCCATCTTGGGGTCGATGCCTGGATGCCCAAGAGCCTTGTGCATTTTAGCTTCATTGTGAGCCTGAACAAATTTGGCAGCAAGGTGTTTCATGCACTCTCTTGAGCCTTTTGCCTCTTCACGTTTCTTATGAAACGCTTCCTTGAGATCATGCAGCACCTTCTTGAAGTTCTGAACATCAGTGACATTGAGCTTGGACATGTGCTTCTTGAATTGAGCCTTTTCATATTGTTCTTGAGCTCAACTATCTTGTGAGCCAAAGCTAGCTTATTTGCAATGGCACTGTGTAAAGCGACACTGATGCCAATGGGAAAAGATCATCAATGCCGAGATCCGGATTGGCAAACCACTCATCAATGAAGTTGTTGAGGATGTCCACATCAAACAGGGGAAAATCGTTGAAGATTTCTGCCTCTTGTTTGCTCTTTCTCAGCAGCTCAAGAGCATCTTACCAAGATCATCGTCACTTGACAGATCAATGGCTTCATTCTCGTTCCTCAGAACAGCAGCTGGGGTCAGTGCTTGACCAGAACTCACGATGGGCTTCTTCTTTTGCATAGACATCTCAGTCTTCTCGGAGACACGAGAGAGGTGATGACCCACAAGTATAGGGGATCTATCATAGTCCTCTCGATAAGTAGGAGTGTTGAACCCAACGAGGAGCAGAAGGAAATGACAAGCGGTTTTTAGTAAGGTATACTCTGCAAGCACTGAAATTGTAGGTAACAGATAGTTTTGTGATAGGATAATTTGTAACGGGTAACAAGCAATGAAAGTAAATAAAGTGCAGCAACGTGGCCCAATCCTTTTTGTAGCAAAGGACAAGCCTGGACAATTTCTTATAATGAGAAAAGCGCTCCCGAGGACACATGGGAATTATCGTCAAGCTAGTTTTCATCATGCTCATATGATTCGCGTTCGTTACTTTGGTAATTTGATATGTGGGTGGACCGGTGCTTGGGTGCTGCCCTTTCTTGGACAAGCATCCCACTTATGATTAACCCCTATTGCAAGCATCCGCAACTACAAAAGAAGTATTAAGGTAAACCTAACCATAGCATGAAACTAGTGGATCCAAATCAGCCCCTTACGAAGCAACGCATAAACTAGGGTTTAAGCTTCTGTCACTCTAACAACCCATCATCTACTTATTACTTCCCAATGCCTTCCTCTAGGCCCAAATAATGGTGAAGTGTCATGTATTCGACATTCACATAACACCATTAGAGGAGAGACAACATACATCTCATCAAAATATCAAACGAATATCAAATTCACATGACTACTAATAGCAAGACTTCACCCATGTCCTCAGGAACAAACGTAACTACTCACAAAGCATATTCATGTTCATGATCAGAGGAGTATTAATATGCATTAAGGATCTGAACAAATAATCTTCCACCGGATAAACCAACTAGCATCAACTACAAGGAGTAACCAACACTACTAGCAACCCACAGGTACCAATATGAGGTTTTGGTACAAAGATTGGATACAAGAGATGAACTAGGGTTTGAGAGGAGATGGTGCTGGTGAAGATGTTGATGGAGATTGACCTCCTCCCGATGAGAGGATCGTTGGTGATGACGATGGTGATGATTTCCCCCTCCCGGAGGGAAGTTTCCCCGGCAGAACAGCTCCGCTGGAGCCCTAGATTGGTTCCGCCAAGGATCCGCCTCGTGGCGGTGGAGTTTCGGCCCGTAAGCTTGCTTATGATTTTTTCCAGTGTAGAAGACTTCATATAGCAGAAGATGGGCACCGGAGGGCCACCAGGGGGCCCACGAGGCAGGGGGCGCGCCCAGTAGGGGTGGGCGCGCCCCCCACCATTGTGGCCAGGGTGTGGGCCCCCTCTGGTACTTCTTTTGCTCAATAATTCTTATTAATTCCAAAAATGACTTTCATGGAGTTTTAGGACTTTTGGAGCTATGCAAAATAGGTTTCCAATATTTGCTCCTTTTCCAGCCCAGAATCCCAGCTGCCGGCATTCTCCCTCTTCATGACAAACCTTGTAAAATAAGAGAGAATAGCCATAAGTATTGTGACATAACGTGTAATAACATCCAATAATGCAATAGATATCGATATAAAAGCATGATGCAAAATGGACATATCAACTCCCCCAAGCTTAGACCTTGCTTGTCCTCAAGCGGAAGCCGATATCGAAAAATATGTCCACATGTTTAGAGATAGAGGTGTCGAAATACGGACATGAGGGCATCATGATCATTCTTATAATAGCAATATATATATATAAATAAAATACGGACATGAGGGCATCATGATCATTCTTATAACAGCAATATATACATATATATATATATATATATATATATATATTGTCATATGATTTCTCATGCTCAAGTAACAATCTATTCACAATGTCAATTATGATTCAGAAACTTCATTGAGAACTAACAAACTATAATCTCAGTCATTGAAGCAATTGTAATTTATCATAACATCGAAAAGAGTCAAGAATAGAGCTTTTCAGCAAGTCCACATACTCAACTATCATATAGTCTTCTACAATTGCTAACACTCACGCAATACTTACGGTTATGGAGTTTTAATCGGACACATAGAAAGATAGGGGCTTATAGTGTCACCTCCCAATGTCTTACCTCAAGGGTAATGTCAACAATAATAGTTCATGCTAACTTACATCCAATTGGATATATATATATCAGGATCTTTCCAACACGAGGTGCTTGCCAAAGGATAAAATGAAAAAGGGAAAGGTGAAGATCACCTTGACTCTTGCATAATGTAAAAGACATAAAGTAAAAGATAGGCCCTTCACAGAGGGAAGCAGAGGTTGTCATGTGCTTTTAGGGTTGGATGCACAAAATCTTAATGAAAAAGTACGTCACTTTATATTGCCACTTGTGATATGAACCTTTATTATGCAGTCTGTCACTTTTATTACTTCCATATCACACGGTCGTATAAAGCTTATTTTCTCCGCACTAATAAGTCATACATATTTAGAGAGCAACTTTTATTGCTTGCAACATGACAACTTACTTGAAGGATCTTACTCAATCCATAGGTAGGTATGGTGGACTCTCATGGAAAAACTGGGTTTAAGGATATTTGGAAGCACAAGTAGTATCTCTACTTGGTGCAAGGAATTTGGCTAGCATGAGGGGGAAAGGAAAGCTCAACATGTTTGACGATCCATGACAATATACTTTAACTGAGATGTGAGAAAACATAAACCATTATGTTGTCTTCCTTGTCCAACATCAACTCTTTAGCATGTCATACTTTAATGAGTACTCACAATTATAAAAGATGTCCAAGATAGTATATTTATATGTGAAAACCTCTCTTTCTTTATTACTTCCTATTAATTGCAACGATGACCAAAACTATGTCTGTCAACTCTCAACAACTTTTAAGCCTCATACTCTTTATATGTGAAGTCATTACTATCCATAAGATCAACATGAACTCTTTTATTTCTTTTTGTTCTTTTATGCACTCAAGATCATAGCAAG
Source organism: Triticum dicoccoides (assembly GCF_002162155.2). Taxonomy (NCBI): domain Eukaryota; kingdom Viridiplantae; phylum Streptophyta; class Magnoliopsida; order Poales; family Poaceae; genus Triticum; species Triticum dicoccoides. The sequence goes on along the minus strand of NC_041393.1, from coordinate 491,773,655 downwards.
ATAGCAAAGCCCTTGACTCAACACTAATCTTTATTATATATAGCTCACGAACTCGATTACATAGAGACATCACAAAGAAAAACTAAAAACTAATTCATACCAAAACTTTATTCTACTAGATCAAGATATTACCAAAAGGATCGAACTAAGTAAAACGGTAAAGTTAGGAGTGTGATGGTGATACGATACCGGGGCACCTCCCCCAAGCTTGGCAGTTGCCAAGGGGAGTGCCCATACCCAAGTGATTATGTCTCCTTCTTTAGAGTTGGTGTTGTGATCTTCTTAGCGATGATGCCCCTCAGGATACGATTCTCCTCCTCGAGCCTATTGACTTGTTTCTTGAGGTCCATATTTTCCTTGCGGAGCTTGCTCGTGACGGCTAAAGCTCCTTTTACCCAAGGATGCTGCATAGCTTCTGGAGAACAAGTGACACTCTTTTTCATATTTTCATAAGAAAGATAGTTAACATTGGAAGGGATGACCGAGTTTGGAATAGCTGAGCTCTGTAGTTCCCCCATCATGAATCCTGCTTGGAAGCGAGAGGTAACTTCTTGATCCTCCGCCATGGCATCTATCATTTTCAAGTCGGCCTCCATCTCATCCTCCGTTGATGGCCCAAAGTGATAAGAATCGTTGTTTTCTCCTGGACCTGGTGTCGGGTGAGACACCCGACTCTCCTGGACTGACTCTTGAGAAGACATCTTGCTCTAAATCTGTAATAGAAACAACTTGAAACAAAAACAGAAGACTTTTGCATGATATGATGGTCAAAACCTTCGGGAGATTATATAATGAATTTTCACCGACAAAAAGAAGTATCGTGCATGAAAACGGAGTCCGGAGAGCACACGAGGTGCCCACAACGCAGGGGGCGCGCCCAGTAGGGGTGGGCGCGCCCTCCACCCTCGTGGAGGCCTCGTGTCCTTCCTGGACTACTTCTTATTTTCCTATTTTCTTAAATATTTCAAAACGAAGACAAATTTCTATTAGAATTTGTTTTGGAGTCGGTTTACTTACCGTACCACATACCTATTCCTTTTCGGAGTCTGAAACATTCTGGAAAGTGTCTCTTACGTATTCCTCTGGGGTTACGGTTTCAATAATATTAGTTTCAACATTTATAGGATTACTTGAGATATAATGTTTGATTCTTTGACCGTTCACCACCCTCGGACTTGTGCCTTCGAAGTTGTTGATTTTTATGGCACCAGAATGATAGACCTCCTCGATAACGTAAGGACCTTCCCACTTAGAGAGAAGTTTTCCTGCAAAAAATCTTAAATGAGAGTTGAATAGGAACACATAATCACCTACGTTAAACTCATGCTTTTGTATCCTTTTGTCATGCCATCTTTTAACTTTTTCTTTAAACAGCTTGGCATTCTCATAGGCTTGGGTTCTCCATTCATCAAGTGAGCTAATGTCAAATAACCTCTTCTCATCAGCAAGTTTCAAATCATAATTGAGCTCTTTAATAGCACAATATGCCTTATGTTCTAGTTCGAGAGGTAAGTGACATGCTTTTCCATAAACCATGTTATACGGAGACATACCCGTAGGATTCTTATATGCAGTTCTATAGGCCCATAATGCATCATCAAGTTTCTTGGACCAATTCTTTCTATATCTATTAACAGTCTTTTGCAAAATTAATTTGAGCTCTCTATTACTCAACTCTACTTTGCCACTAGACTGTGGGTGATACGGAGATGCAATTCTATGATTAACATCATACTTAGCAAGCATTTTACGAAAAGCACCATGAATAAAATGTGAACCACCATCAGTCATTAAGTATCTAGGGACTCCAAACCTCAGAAAAATAACTTCTTTAAGCATCTTAATAGAAGTGTTATGATCAACACTACTAGTTGGAATAGCTTCTACCCACTTAGTAAGGTAATCAACAGCAACTAAAATATGTGTATATCCATTAGAGGCAGGAAAAGGTCCCATACAATCAAGCCCCAAACATCAAATGGTTCAATAACAAGAGAATAATTCATATGCATTTCTTGACGTCTACTAATATTACCAATTCTTTGACATTCATCACAAGACAAGACAAACTTACGAGCATCTTTGAAGAGAGTAGGCCAATAAAAACCAGATTGTAAACCTTATGTGCAGTTCTATCTCCAGTGTGGTGTCCTCCATATGGTTCGGAGTGACACTTGCGTAGGATCCATTCCTGTTCATGCTCAGGTACACAACGTCTAATAACACCATCTACTCCTTCTTTATAAAGGTGTGGGTCATCCCAGAAGTAATGTCTTAAATCATAAAAGAACTTTTTCTTTTGCTGGTATGTGAAACTAGGTGGTATAAATTTAGAAACAATGTAATTAGCATAATCAGCATACCATGGAGCAGTACGAGAAGCATTTATGTCCGCCAATTGTTCATCAGGAAAGCAAACATCAATAGGTAGTGGGTCATCAAGAACATTCTCTAATCTAGACAAGTTGTCTGCAACGGGGGTTCTCAGCTCCCTTTTTATCAATAATATGCAAATCAGATTCTTGGAGCAAGAGAACCCATCTAATAAGTCTAGGTTTAGCATCTTTCTTTTCCATAAGATATTTAATAGTAGCATGATCAGTGTGGATAGTTACTTTAGAATCAACAATATAAGGTCTGAACTTATCACATGCAAATACAACTGCTAAGAATTCTTTTTCAGTAGTAGCATAATTTCTCTGGGCAGTGTCTAGAGTTTTACTAGCGTATTGAATAACATTTAATTTCTTATCAACTCTTTGCCATAGAACAACACCTACAGCATAATCGCTAGCATCACACATAATTTCAAAGGGTAAATTCCAATCAGGTGGATGAACAATAGGTGCAGTGATCAAGGCTTTCTTAAGTATTTCAAATGCTTCTACACAATCATCGTCAAAGACAAAAGGAATATCTTTCTGCAATAGATTAGTCAGAGGCCTAGAGATTTTAGAAAAGTCCTTAATGAACCTCCTATAAAAACCGGCATGACCAAGGAAACTTCTTATACCTTTAATGTCATTGGGACACGACATCTTTTCAATAGCATCAACTTTAGCTTTATCAACTTCAATACCTTTTTCAAAAAATTTATGCCCGAAGACAATGCCTTCATTAACCATAAAGTGGCACTTCTCCCAATTCAAGACGAGACTAGTGTCTTCACATCTCTGCAAAACTCGCTCAAGGTTGCACAAGCAATCATCAAAAGAGGATCCATAAACGGAGAAATCATCCATGAATACCTCAGAAATCTTTTCACAGAAGTCAGAGAATATAGCCATCATGCATCTTTGAAAGGTAGGAGGTGCATTACATAAACCAAAAGGCATACGTCTATAAGCGAAAGTAACGAAAGGGAAAGTAAAAGTAGTCTTTGCTTGATCGTCCGCTGACACAGGTATTTGAGAGAAACCAGAATAACCATCTAGAAAGCAAAAATGTGTATGTTTGGATAGTCTTTCTAGTATTTGATCAATAAAAGGTAAAGGGTAATGATCTTTCTTAGTAGCTTTATTTAATTTACAAAAATTAATTACCATCCTATAACCTGTAATAATTCTTTGCGGGATCAATTCATCTTTATCATTAGGGACTACAGTAATACCTCCCTTTTGGGGGACACAATGGACAGGACTTACCCACTCACTATCAGCAACAGGATAAATTATACCTGCCTCAAGGAGCTTTAGTATTTCCTTTCTTACCACTTCTTTAATCTTAGGATTCAATCGTCGTTGATGATCTCTAACTGGTTTGGCATCTTCATCCAATTTAATTTTGTGTTGGCATAGAGTGGGACTAATGCCCTTAAGATCATCAAGAGTATATCCAATAGCATCACAGTGCTTCTTCAGAGTTTTCAATAATCTTTCCTCTTCCTGCTCTGAAAGGTTAGCGCTAATAATAACAGGATATATCTTCTTTTCATCAAGATAAGCATATTTAAGATTATCAGGTAAAGGTTTAAGATCAAACACGGGATCACCCTTGGGTGGAGGAGGATCCCCTAGGATTTCAACAGGAAGTTGTGTTTCAAAATAGGACCTTGTTTAAGTAATAATTCATCTATCTCCCTTCTTTTATTCATAAACATATCATTTTCATGGTCTAGCAAATATTGTTCTAACGGATCAGTAGGAGGCACGGCAATAGAAGCAAGACCAATAATTTCATCCTTACTAGGCAATTCTTTATCATGGGGTTGTCTATGAAATTTAGCATAATTAAACTCATGTGTCGTATTCCCCAGACCAATAGTAACAACATCCTTTTCATAATCAATCCTAGCATTGACAATATTCAAGAAGGGTCTACCAAATATAATGGGACAAAAGCTATCTTGTGGGGAACCAAGAATAAGAAAATCAGCAGGGTATTTAACTTTCCCACACAAGACTTCAACATCTCTAGCAATCCCAAATGGTGAAATAGTATCTCTATTTGCAAGCTTAATAGTAACATCAATATCTTCTAACTCAGCGGGTGCAATATCATGCATAATTTCTTCATATAAGGAAATAGGTATTGCACTAGCACTAGCACCCATATCACATAAGCCATGATAACAATGATCTCCTATTTTAACAGAGATAACAGGCATGCCTACAACAGTTCTATGTATCTTAGAATCGGGTCTAGCAATATTAGCAGCTTCCTCACAGAATTAAATAACATGCCCATCAATATTATAAGCCAAGAGATCTTTAACCATAGCAATACTAGGTTCAACTTTAATTTCCTCAGGAGGTGTATATGTTCTAGTATTACTCTTACGAACAACAGTTGAAGCTTTAGCATGATCCTTTATCCTAACAGGGAAAGGTGGTTTCTCCACATAAGAAGTAGGAAAAATAGGATCATTATAAGTAATAGTTTTTCCTTCAACTGTAACAGGTGCAACTACTTTTACTTCAATGGGAGGATTATATTTAAACCACTTCTCCTTAGGGAGATCAACGTGAGTAGCAAAAGATTCACAGAAAGAAGCTACTATCTCAGAGTCAAGTCCATATTTAGTGCTAAATCCATGAAAAGCATCGATATCCATAAAAGACTTAACACGATCAAACTTAGGTGTCATACCTGACTCCTTACAATCGTCGGAACCCCAATCTTCAAAGTTGCGTTTAATTCTTTCCAATAAGTCCCACTTGAATTCAATAGTCTTCAGCATATAAGAACCAGCACAGGAAGTATCGAGCATGGTGCGATCATTGAGAGAAAGCCGAGCATAAAATTTTTGAATAATCATTTCTCTTGAGAGCTCATGATTGGGGCATGAATATAACATTGACTTAAGCCTCCCCCAAGCTTGAGCAATGCTTTCTCCTTCGCGAGGCAAAAAATTATATATATAATTACGATCACGATGAACAAGATGCATAGGATAGAACTTCTAGTGAAATTCCAATTTTAGTCGTTTATAGTCCCAAGATCCCATATCATCACATAGGCTATACCATGTCAATGCATCTCCCTTCAAGGATAAAGGGAAGAACTTTCTCTTAATAACATCATCGGGTATACCTGCAAGCTTAAATAATCCACAAACTTCATCCACATAGATAAGGTGTAAATCGGGATGCAATGTTCCATCTCCTGCAAAGGGATTAGCTAGCAGTTTCTCTATCATACCCGAAGGAATCTCAAAGTAAATATTTTCAGTAGGTTCAGTAGGTCGAGGAGCAACTCTTTCCTCTACTGGTCGAGGCGAAGATGCCCCGAACAAGCCAATGAAAGGATTGGTTTCCATAGTAACAAGTGACAGTAAATTTCAGCACACTATATAAATATTTCCTTACCAAGTTCCACTCACCAAAGGCGCTTCACTCCCCGGCAATGGCGCCAGAAAAGACTCTTGATGACCCACAAGTATATGGGATCTATGGTAGTCCTTTCGATAAGTAAGAGTGTCGAACCCAATGAGGAGCAGAAGGAAATGACAAGCGGTTTTCAGTAAGGTATTCTCTGCAAGCACTGAAATTGTAGGTAACAGATAGTTTTGTGATAGGATAATTTGTAACGGGTAACAAGCAATGAAAGTAAATAAAGTGCAGCAAGGTGGCCCAATCCTTTTTGTAGCAAAGGACAAGCCTGGACAATTTCTTATAATGAGAAAAGTGCTCCCGAGGACACATGGGAGTTATCGTCAAGCTAGTTTTCATCACGCTTATATGATTCGCGTTCGTTACTTTGATAATTTGATATGTGAGTGGATCGGTGCTTGGGTGCTGCCCTTTCTTTGACAATCATCCCACTTATGATTAACCCCTATTGCAAGCATCCGCAACTACAAAAGAAGTATTAAGGTAAACCTAACCATAGCATGAAACTAGTGGATCCAAATCATCCCCTTACGAAGCAACGCGTAAACTAGGTTTAAGCTTCTATCACTCTAACAACCCATCATCTACTTATTACTTCCCAATGCCTTCCTCTAGGCCCAAATAATGGTGAAGTGTCATGTAGTCGATGTTCACATAACACCACTAGAGGAGAGACAACATACATCTCATCAAAATATCAAACGAATATCAAATTCACATGACTACTAATAGCAAGACTTCACCCATGTCCTCAGGAACAAACGTAACTACTCACAAAGCATATTCATGTTCATGATCAGAGGAGTATTAATATGCATTAAGGATCTGAACAAATAATCTTCCACCGGATAAACCAACTAGCATCAACTACAAGGAGTAACCAACACTACTAGCAACCCACAGGTACCAATATGAGGTTTTGGTACAAAGATTGGATACAAGAGATGAACTAGGGTTTGAGAGGAGATGGTGTTGGTGAAGATGTTGATGGAGATTGACCCCCTCCCGATGAGAGGATCGTTGGTGATGACGATGGTGATGATTTCCCCCTCCCAGAGGGAAGTTTCCCCGGTAGAACAGCTCCGCTGGAGCCCTAGATTGGTTCTGCCAAGGTTCCGCCTTGTGGCGGCGGAGTTTCATCCCGTAAGCTTGCTTATGATTTTTTCTAGGGTAGAAGACTTCATATAGCAGAAGATGGGCACTGGAACCCAGTATGGGTGGGCGCGCCCCCCACCCTCGTGGCCAGGGTGTGGGCCCCCTCTGGTACTTCTTTGGCTCAATAATTCTTATTAATTCCAAAAATGACTTTCGTGGAGTTTCAGGACGTTTGGAGCTGTGCAGAATAGGTTCCCAATATTTGCTCCTTTTCTAGCCCAAAATCCGAGCTGCCGGCATTCTCCCTCTTCATGATAAACCTTGTGAAATAAGAGAGAATAGCCATAAGTATTGTGACATAACGTGTAATAACAACCCATAATGCAATAAATATTGATATAAAAGCATGATGCAAAATGGACGTATCAAGAGGTCTTCAGATTGCATACTTGATGTAGGAGGGGCAGTTGCCAATGGCTTCACATGTGAAGCTTTTGGTACAGCAGAGGGTTTTGAAGCCTTAGATTTCTTCTGCTTCTGTGGCTTAGGAGGAGCTGGCGCTTCATCAGAATCTGCATCATGAGCTGAGTGATGCACATTAGCCCCTTGAACTGCAATGTGAGTGATGAGGCCTTCGAGGTTGTAGAAGGGTCCGATTCTGTTTTCATTGGCTTCATGGGTGCCATCATCCCGAGGAGCAGATGGACTGGGGTTGAAGTCAAGTCCAAATGCCTTCTTGTTCTTCACAGCAGAATCTTTGGCAAACTTGAGTTGCGCTTGAACAGATTGTCTTCACGACACCATAGCAGAGAAGATGGGTCAGCATTCTCTAGCTGTGGTCTGCGAAACATACACGGGTAGTAGCCTTGATCAATAGCTTCAGACAGGGACTGGGGTTGAAGATTTTTGTATAATATATCTCCCCATGGTTGCTTGATGGCATTCTTCTCAGCATACTCATCAGTGACAAATCTGTACTTAAACCATTCTTCATCCCAATATCTTCGAATCCATTGGATTCGAGTTTTGCGTTCACCATAAGTTTCTTTAGGGTCTGTCTTGTACATTTCATGCAGATCTGGTGGCAAATCTTTGGATGTATTCCCACGGTGCTGTCTGCCGCCCTTTCTAGCTGATTTCTCTGTTGCCATGAAGCTTAACCAGAATGGCTTCAGAAGTTGCAAAGGCTTCCGACGACTATTCAGAAAGGAACTGGCTTCAGGAGAATTGATGTGACTTTGTAAGAATTCTGCAAATGAATGCAGACTATGAGAACCAAGGGAGGCTCCCACGGACATGTACCCATGACAACATTAGAGGTGCGAGGGAAGGGGAAGAGGTCATATGCATTCTTAGAAGATTTTGAAGATAAATCAGTTTGAAGACATTGACCTCATAACGTGAAGACATTCACTTATTTGTTGGGAGTTGGTTCCAGATTTGTACGAATCCAAGAATAGGTACAAGTGAGGAATCTAACTTGTAGTGAAGCATAAGTGAATAGACTAGGCATAATATGAGATGCAGGACAGGATAGATTCAACTTTGTAAGCAGAGAAACCACTTTTGGTAGAGAAGGATGAATCTAGCAGATCAAAAAGGCAGTAAAAAGCGAGTTTAAATTACCACATGAAGAACTACTGGACAGAACGGAGTTGGAGGCCGAGCAGTTCAATCTCCCGTGCCCTAACTTGGCGACAGAAGACATCTACGGCAGCGGCAGAGAAGACAAGGTCCGCGGCTAGCGTGAGGACGGCGTCGGTGAGGTCGCGACAGCTAAGCGCTTCGTTGCCGGCGTCGTCGAGAGCTAGCGATGGCGCTAGGGTTTGAGCGAGGTGCGGAGGTGGAAGAAAGATTTTTGACCGTGATGTGATGTGTATTTATAATGAAAGGGACAGCACAACACAATTACTCAAGTGCCCCTGGCGGTTCACATCTGATGAACACATGGCAAATATGCAACACATTGGAAGTTGTTACATGTTCCCACGCACGCCTGGATTATCGGGTGGTCGTTCCGGCTTCTCCAGTTTTCAGGCAAAATGGATGCAACATTAAAAACAGATTAAATGTTTGTCACATTGACATCAGCTGACAAGGACTCAGTGAAGACAATCGACATGTTTCAATAGAATGCATATGATTTGGACAGATAGAGTTGTGGTGGAAGGATAGAACAAGTTAGGGTCCGATCACATTCACTTAGATCAAAAAGATTCACGAGTGAAGACATAGCTATAAGTGAATGTTGTAGAGGACAGAACATAAAAGTATATATATGTATGTATATGCACCAAATCAACATTGTGAAGATAAATCATGAAGATAAATTCATGTTGAAGACAAACCAAATGTGAAGACTTCGCAATTTTTAACGCCAAGAGAAACAATTCAATAAGAATGTGGTGTTGGCATTACCCACCGTATAGCAAGTATTAGACCTGGACATAGCCCACAATTATCGTGGCGCTCCGAAGTCAAATTCCATATTAATGTATTCACACTCATAAGGTAAGTCTTCATTAATTGAAGATATACGTTACTCCATGTGTTGCCCATCTAAGTCGTCAACATGCATAAGCGTTAGGATGTGTGTCCATTCACAGGACACTCGAGGATTCTAAGATATTTAGCTCACACTGCAACCAGCAAAACCTTTTCTCATCCAAGGGCTCTTCAGCCAATTGCTCTTCAGTGTTGACTTGAATGATATCAATGTCTTCCTTGTTGACATGGTCTCTGACAAAGTGATGACGGATCTGAATGTGCTTTGTCTTCGAGTGCTGAACTGGATTCTTGGAAATCCTGATGGCGCTTTCATTGTCACAGAAGAGTGGCACATTCTTCTTGCTGATGCCATAGTCCTTGAGAGTTTGCTTCATCCATAGAAGCTGAGCACAGCATGATCCAGCAGCAATGTATTCAGATTCAACAGTGGAGAGTGACACACAGTTCTGCTTCTTTGAAGACCAACTAACAAGTGATCGACCGAGAAAGTGACGTGTTCCTGAGGTGAACTTGTGATCAACCTTGTCACAAGCATAATCAGCATCAGAATACCCAATCAGATCAAATGTTGAGCCCTTTGGATACCATAATCCTATTGTTGGGGTGTAAGCCAAATATCAAAGAATTTGCTTCACTGCAAGGTGATGCGACTCCTTCGGTGCCGCTTGGAATTGGGCACACATGAAAACGCTAAGCATTATATATGGCCTAGATGCACATAAGTAAAGTTAGGAATGAATCATGGAGCGGTATACCTTTTGATCGAACTCCTTACCACTATCGTTAGGACCCAGATGACTTTTGGTTGGCATTGGCATTGTGTAACCTTTCCAGTCTTGCATTCCAAACTTCTTCATGCATTCTTTGAGGTATTTCTCTTGAGATATGAAGATGACGTTTCTCTGCTGACGGATTTGAATACCATGAAAGAACTTCATCTCACCCATCATGGACATCTGATATTGCTCTTGCATCATGTGTCCAAACTCATCGCTGTATCTCTTGTCAGTGCAGCCGAAGATAATGTCATCCACATAGATTTGGCACACAAACAGTTCTCCGTCATATGACTTCGTGAAGAGTGTTGGATCTAGTGAACCTGATTTGAAGCCTTTGCTCTTCATGAAGTCTTTGAGCGTGTCATACCAAGCGCGAGGAGCTTGTTTGAGGCCATACAATGCCTTGTTGAGCCTGTACACCATATCAAGATGTTTTGGATCTTAAAAATCAGGTGGTTGTGCAACATACACTTCTTTTCAATCTTGCCATTGAGAAAGGCACTCTTCACATCCATTTGATATAGAAGAATATTGCGATGGTTGGCATATACAAGCAGTACGTGAATGGCTTCAAGTCTTGCCACAGGAGCAAATGTTTCATCAAAGTCAATCCCTTCAACTTGAGTGTCGCCTTGACCAACTAGACGAGCCTTGTTTCTGACAACTTGACCATGTTCATCTTGTTTGTTGCGATAGATCCATTTTGTGCCAATTATATTATGCTTGCGAGGATCAGGACGCTTGACTAGTTCCCAGACATTGTTCAGCTTGAACTGATGAAGCTCTTCTTGCATGGCTTGAATCCCTTCAGGTTCCATGAAGGCTTCATCAACTTTCTTGGGTTCAGATATTGAGACAAATGCAAAGTGCCCACAGAAATTTTCCAGTTGTGTTGCTCTTGAACGAGTGAGTGGACCAGGTGCATTTATGCTGTCAATGATCTTCTCAATCTGTACTTCATTTGCAACATGGGGATGTACTGGATGAAGATTTTGCCCTTGCAGATCATTGTCTTCAGCTTCAGCATTTACTTCAGGCTGAGCATTGTCGTCAGGTTTACTTGGTTCAGTGATGAGTTCATCTTCAGCCTGAGGTTCGGATGGTATGATCTCTCCAGTACCCATGAGCTTCATCTAGCACATTTGGTAGGTGCTCTCTTTGCGAGCTGTTAGTCTCATCGAACCGCACATCCACAGTTTCAACCACTTTATAGTGAAAGAGGTTGAAGACTCTGTAGGAGTGCGAGTCCTTTCCGTAACCAAGCATAAAACCTTCATGTGCTTTCGGTGCAACTTTTGAAGTGTGATGTGGATCCTTGATCCAGCACCTAGCACATGTTCTTGAATTCTGTGCCGTTGTCACTTCTGATGTGCTTGATCTTGACACCGTGGTTCGTCATGACACGATTGGCGAAGCGTCTGAAGACATCCTGCACTTCATTCTTATAGAGAACTATATGCACCCAGGTATATCTTGAGTAATCGTCAACAATAACAAAGCCATAGAGACAAGCAGTGGTAGTAAGAGTAGAGTAATGAGTAGGGCCAAATAAGTCCATGTGAAGAAGCTCAAAGGGTTGATTCGAGCGATGCTTGGCCCTAGTCATCTTCCCAGCTTCACAGGCACCACACAGATGATCTTTCTTGAACTTGACGCCTTCGATGCCCACGACATGCTTCTTCTTCGCGAGAGTGTACAAGTTCCTCATGCCCGCATGTCCTAGCCTCTGATGCCAAAGCCAGCACTCTGAAGCTTTTGCTAGAAGACATGTGGCTAGTTGTGGTCCTGCTGAGAAATCTACCATATATAGATCATCTTTTCAATACCCTTCAAAGACTAGAGATTTTTCAGATTCCATAAGGACAAGGCAACGATATTTTCCAGATATCACAATCATATCCAAGTCACATAGCATTGATACAGACATTAAGTTGAAACCAAGGGATTCAACAAGCATCACTTTATCCATGTGCTGATCCTTTGAGATTGCAACTCTACCAAGACCCAATACCTTACTTTTACCAATGTCAACAAATGTGATATGACTCTTATCAGACGGCCGAAGAGTTGAATCCATCAAAAGACTTCGATCACCAGTCATGTGGTTGGTGCAGCCACTATCCATAATCCATTCTGAAGCATGAGGTGTCATAGCCTACAGTACAGTTTAGGGGATAGGCTTCACCAAGCGAGTTGTGAAGCATAAACATTTGACGAACAAGTGGAACATAGAAGTTCAGATCTTGGTTAGGATAGATAGGATGAGTGTCAAGGAATCCCGGGACGAAATACATAGTAAGTCCATTTGGGCATTTTATCTTGTGCCCCACAAGATGTTTAAGGTCCCCAGCATAAGCATCGGAAGCCTTTGATTTCTGGCTGGAGACCTTTTCCTGCAAAAGAGAGTTAAGTTTTCTTAACCACCCACATTTTCAGGGGTGGCTTAGAAGCAATGAGTCTAAATGCAGCATCTGAGAATTTCGGCTTTGAAGCCCTAGAAAATAGCCTTGCAGGAGGAGAATAATACTCATAGGAATAGGCAGAAAAGTTCTTAGATTTATGAACATAGTGGTTTGATGAAACACGCTCATATTCAAAGGTCTGAGTATGATTTCCTTGCAAAACATTGGCGTTAGGGTGACTCAGGTGAGTCCTCGGTTTGTATGAAGACTTTGGACCATATGAAGCCTTTGGTCTGGGTTTTGTCTTCTTCCGAGGTGGTGTCATAACGACATTCACAAGAAGACTTTCAAGACACTTTTTGGGCACCCAGATCTTCATAAGAGGTGGTCCATTCCTGCAGTTAGTACCAATATACCTGGCAAACACTTCACCATTCTGATTCTTGAACAGTTTATAGTTTGCATCAAAGGATTCATCAATGATAATTGGGTTAGGACTAGTGAAGCCAGATAAGGTAGATGGATCTGCTGAAGGTCCCTTAGCAGCAACCCATGTGGTTTTGGGGTACTGCTCAGGCATCCAGTAGGAACCATCAACATTCATTTTCCTCTCGAACCCAACACCCTCTTTCCTAGGGTTTCGGTTTAGAATCTGCTTTTTAAGGACATCACATAGTGTTTGATGCCCTTTGAGACTTTTGTACATTGATGTCTCAAGTAATGACTTCAACCTGGCATTCTCATCAGCAATAGTAGTGGTATCCTCAGATGAGGGGTTAGTTACCACATCCGCAGTTGAAGATATTGCAACAGTAGTAGCAGTTGAACATTCAGCAACAGAGACAGCATTATCACGCTCAATACATTTTAGACATGGTGGTTCAAATCCTTCCTGAGTGGAACTGATATGTTGAGCGCGGAGTGACTCGTTTTCCTTTTGAAGATCTTCATGAGCCAATCTCAATTTCTCAAGTTCCTGCTTCCTTTGAAGATAATCATAGGAAAGCTTTTCATGAGAGGTCGAGAGCGATTCATGACGACTTTCAAGTTCCTCATACTTAACATGAAGATTTTTTATGTCTTCAATTAAGGACTGAGATTGGGTCATTTCAGTGTCCAACAGGTCATCGCTTTTGTCTAACAATTTTTGAATATGTTCCATGGCATTCTGTTGTTTAGTTGAAATTTTAGCAAGTGTTTTGTAGCTTGGTTTAGATTCACATTCAGAGTTATCTTCACTTGATGTTTGAAAGTAAGCATCGCATGAGTTTACCTTGGCACCATGTGCCATGAAGCAGTAGGTGGGGGCAGATTCATCCTCATCCTTGGCATCAGTGTTGGTGACGAGGCCATTGTCTTCAGTGTTGAAGATGGACTTGGTGACGTATGCAGAAGCTAGAGCCAAGCTTGCCACTCCAGAATGAGATTCCTCCTCAGACTCCACCTCTACCTCCTCAGATGCAGACTCCTCTGAATCCATCTCCTTGCCAAGAAAAGCAAGACCCTTGCCAGATGAGCTCTTCTTGTGTGAAGAAGACCTTGACGAAGACTTGGAAGAAGACTTTGAGGATTTGTTCTTCTTCTTGTCATCAGAATCATAGTCCTCGCTCTTCTTCTTCTTCTTTGTCTTGTTGTCCCACTGTGGACACTCAGAGATGTAGTGACCAGGTTTCTTGCACTTGTGACAGGTTCTCTTCTTTTGATCACGAGAGGAAGCTTCATCATTCCTTGAGCTGGATCTTGAAGTCTTTCTTCTTGGTAAACTTCTGGAACTTCTTCACGAGCATAGCAAGCTCCTTTCCAATGTCTTCAGGATCACCAGAACTGCAGTCAGATTCTTCTTCAGACGAGGAGACGGCCTTTGCCTTCAAAGCGCGAGTACGGCCATAGTTGGGACCATAGATATCTCTTTTCTCAGATAGCTGGAACTCATGTGTGTTGAGCCTCTCAAGTATGTCAGACGGATCGAGAGTCTTCAAGTCAGGGTGCTCTTGAATCATCAGGGCTAGAGTGTCAAATGAGTTGTGAGAGATCTCAGTAGTGTCTTGATGATTTCCTGCTTGGTGATCTCAGTGGCGCCGAGTGCATGAAGCTCATTGGTGATGTCAGTGAGGCAATCAAATGTGAGCTGGACATTCTCATTGTCATTTCTCTTGAAGCGGTTGAAGAGATTGTGAAGAACACAATCTTTCTACATTGAGATGCCTTCATTGACCTTGGAGAGCCAGTCCCAGACCAGCTTTGAAGTTTCCAGAGCACTCACACGACCATACTGCCCCTTGGTCAAATGACCACAGATGATGTTCTTGGCAGTTGAGTCCAGTTGCACGAATTTCTTGACATCAACAGGAGTGACACCTTCACCAGTCTTGGGAACGCCGTTCACCAGAGATCAACATCAATGGCTTCAAGATGCATGCACATCTTATTCTTCCAGTAGGGGTAATCAGTGCCATCGAAGATAGGGCATGCAGCGAAGACTTTGATTATCCCTGCAATCGACATAGCTAAACTCCAGGTGGTTAAACCGAATCACACAGAACAAGGGAGCACCTTGCTCTGATACCAATTGAAAGTGCTAGTATTCGACTAGAGGGGTGGTGAATAGGCGATTTTTATGAAAGTCTTAAAAACATGGGTGTTTCGAAGACAAGCGATAGAAATGAACCTATTGATATGCAGCGGAAGGTAGACTACACTACACAAGTCATAGTCATGTAAGCAATGAAGTGAAAGCAGGAAGACTATAAGTAGCTAGGTAGATCGGATCAGGATGGAAGATAGTATGAAGCCAAACATACAACAGTCTTCACTCAGTGAAGTCAAACAGATAAGGCAAGTAGGAAAAGACTTCACGAAGACAAACTGTAAGTAAGGCAAGAGAGGTAGGATGGAACCAGTTGTTCGGAGAGGACAAGGGATTTGTTCGACCAGTTCCAGTTGCTGTGAAAACTGTACGTTTTGTTAGGGAGGCTGAGATTCAACTCAGAAGACCACGTCTTCACCTTATTCCCCTTGAGCTAAGAACACTTAATCCTCGCCCAATCACTCTGGTAAGTCTTCAAGGGAGACTTCCAAACCTTCACATACTTTGTTCACCAGCAATCCACAATGACTCTTGGATGCTCAGAACGTGACGCCTAACCGGCTGGAGGATTCACAGTCCTTAAGTGTAATAAGTCTTCAGATCACGCGGACAGAAAGACTTCAGTCATGCCTAACACTCTTTGGCTCTGGGTGTTTTGGGCTTTGTCCTCATAAGGATTCTCTCTCTAAGGGTTCGGAGGTGGGTTGCTCTCAAACGACAAAATCCATGCACTAACACTGAGCAGCCACCAATTTATGGTGTAGGGGGTGGGATATTTATAGCCAGGAGGCAACCCGACCTGATTTGTCCAAAATGACCCTGGGTCACTAAGAAACTGACACATGTCTAACAGTCAGATTTCGAACACACACGGCAGCTTGACTTGGGCTACAAGTAAAGCTGACTTATCCAGCTCTGGATAAGATTTTCTCTCACTATCTTTGCTCGAAGACATAAGATTTGGTTGAGCATCACATCAGTCACTCTGACTTTGTTCACTTGGACCCCACTTAGCAGTAAGGTGGTTCCTATGACTCAACAAAGAAGAAAAGGAAACAACAAAACAGCTATGTCTTCACGTTCCACAGTCTTCACGCAATGTCTTCTTGTGTCATAGTCTTCAATGTGAATGTCTTCACATACCACCATTGTCTTCAATGTCTTCACACATTTTTAGGGGTCATCTCTGGTAGGTAAACCGAATCAATATGGGACTACTACCTGTGTTATCCTCCAATTCTCACAAACACATTGGTCCCTCAACCAAGTTTGTCGTCAATACTCCAAAACCAACTAGGGGTGGCACTAGATGCACTTACACAACCCCAATCCTTGTGGTAGGGTCCGGGGCCGGATTAGCCTGTGCATGGTCGGCCAGGTCTCTGGATACAGTCCGGCGTACGCTCCTCCTATGACATGGCACAGTAGGAAACATCATTGTCTGATCTATCCATTGAGTGCGTGTTAAAAAATTATTCCTCTTTGATGAAGGAGAGGGCCCGACGGTATCACTGTTTGCCTTTCTTTTCAAAGACTCACCCTGTTCAAGCGTCGTCTTCTTAGAGGACGCCTTTGCCGCAGTATGATGGGATGAGCGTCGCCTCTTGGGAGCACGATACAGTGCGGTAGGTGAGTCGCAAGGGGAAAACTCTTTTTGAGGGGATGTCTCTTGGGTACTTACATGGGAGGAGGGGAGAAGGCCGGGGTAATTGGCTATAATAGCCACTTCCGTGCCGTCGTAGCTTGCCTGATAAAAGACCCCCTCCTTAAATTCTATAAATATATTCGGATGCTCTTCAAATCCAGGATCTAGGTCTCGAATATGGTTCTCGGGCTGCGGAGCGGGGCTGTAGATCCCCGCGACGACGACCTTTATCCATTCTTGTTAAAGGTAGACGGATTAAGTCCGACTAAGCATAATTAAGGAAAAATATTGAGTGAGGCCTATGACCAAAAACTCACCCAGTCAATGGGGTTATACATGGAGAAACCTTCTCAGCATTTAAGGCGAGTGAAGCCTTCTTTCTCCCCTTTGTAAAGATCAGCCAACATGGCGGCCAAAGCGGCAAAATTGTCCGGACCCTTGCGCCTACAGTGTGATGCGTCGTCCTCCCCGTTGTAATGCCACATGGGAAGCCATCTTGATTGGAGTGGTTGAATGCATTGCGTTATTGAAATCGCCATTACCTCGACTATAGACAGTCCGGAGTGGGCGAGTATTCTGATCTTGCTCACTAGCCTCTTAATCTCCGCACTGTCTTCTTCCTCGAGGCTTCGGGGACGCCAACTGGTGCACTTCTTTAAAGGAGCAGTGGAGAATTCAAGAATACCGCGTCGGATTGGGTCCGGGAGTACAACGTCTTCAATGTAGAACCATTCCGACGGACACTCTTCGGATGCCTTCTTCGGAGTGTCGGACATGTATCCTGTTCCGGCTATGCGCCATACTTCGGCACCGCCCGCCTTGAATATGGATCCCTTTTGCGAGCCGGGGACGAGGCAGAAAAATTTGCTCCATAATTCGAAATGGGCCTCACAGCCTAGGAACAACTCGCAAAGAGCAACGAAGCCCGCGATGTGCAGGATGGAGCCCGGCGTGAGATGGTGCAGTTGGAGGCCATAATACTCCAGGAGACCTCTAAGGAAAGGGTGGATCAGAAATCCCACGCCTCTCAGCAGGAAGGAAACAAAGCACACCCACTCCCCTTTAGTAGGATTGGGGAAGTCCTCCGCCAGGGATTCACCATTGATGGAAGTTAATCCTGCCCAAACGGGGACTAGATCCGAGGAAGGGAGATATCCTTGCGTCTGAAGCTTGGTCAACTGGGCGTGGGACACCGAGCAGCTCTCCCAATCGCCTTTTTGAGGGTCGTGGGGGCGCGATAAAGAACTAGGAACGCTAGCCATGTTTGGATGGTTTCATATGGCAAGCTCTAAGGATTTTCGCCTGGTGAGGAATGGCATCTGAGATTCAGTCTCTTTAAATATACGCGTTCCCTATGTGTTCATGGGGTTACTTGTAAAAATACTTAGACCCTTTGCATTCGTTTGACACGTGGAAGCCGAGGCGACGGTAGCACACAAGATGAAGGATATGGTATTTAATATAAAAGCCGAACTATACGAAGTATAATGGAGAACCCGCCTTGCAAAGCCGAAGACACGAAGCCGGATACAATGTCATCACTGAAGGCAGGTTCGGTGGCTACTAAGGGAGTCCTGGATTATGGGGTCCTCAGGGAGCCGGCCTATTTGACATGGGCGGGACTGATGGGTCGTGAAGATACAAGATAGAAGGCCTTCTCCCGTGTCTGGATGGGACTCTCCTTTGCATGGATGGCAAGCTTGGCGTCCAGATGTGTAGTTTCCTTCCTCTGTGAACCAACTTTGTATAAACCTAGACCCCTCCGGTGCCTATATAAACCGGAGGGTTTAGTCCGTAGAGGCGATCATAATCATAATCATAATCATACACGCTAGACATCTAGGGTTTAGCCATTACGATCTCGAGGTAGATCAAATCTTGTAACCCCTATACTCATCAAAGTCAATCAAGCAGGAAGTAGGGTATTACCTCCATTAAGAGGGCCAGAACTTGGGTAAACATCGTGTCCCCCATCTCCTGTTACCCTTGATCCTCAGACGCACAGTTTGGGACCCCCTACCCGAGATCTGCCGGTTTTGACACCGACACAGGCCTTCCAAAATGCTCCGGGTTTTCCGCTGTCCCCTAGGAATCATCGCGTTGATATAGGGCGTGATCTCAGCCACCGATTGACCATTGATCCAGTGGTCGGTCCAGAATTTGCAAGAAGCGCCATTGCCAATAGACCAAGAGGTGGATGCACGGAATATGACGCCGACGTCCGCGTCATGCGGGATGTGTAGGTGGCTCCATGGTCTATAAGGTCCATGTGTTGGAGCATAACCAGTGTTTGCTTTTGGAAACAACTGGAACATGATTAATGATATGAACAACTCTAGTTCTATTGTACCAACAATTCTCAAAATCCAGTTGATGTTGTTGCGCGCCAAGAGAAGGCCGAAAAACTATAAGCCATTAGACTAGCTAATGAGAAGAAGCAAAGTCACGTGGAGCATGTAGATGAAAAAGAAAAGACTTCCAATCCAAGCACGTTTCATCAAAGTGTAAACCAATTTGTTTGTTTCTTTTGGTTGCCTCGTACAGAACAAGGCCAGGCCCCACAAGTAGAGGAGATACATTTTGTTGAGACTAATGATGAAATCCTAGTCTGCTACTAATGTTCAAGACCACCAGAGCTGGATGTACACGCCCGAAGATTTCGATGGTGTAGGTTACTTTCCTTGAGAAAGGGGCCACCAAACAAATTACGTTTAATTATTTTTGCCATCTATTTTGTAACAATTATCTGCTAAAATAAAACACGTGATCAGAATTCCTTCCTTAGTTATTTGCTCAAGAGTTAGAGATAACGAGAGGTATTGTTAGGCCAACTTATTAGCCAAGTTTGAGTAGGTTGTACTAGTAGTATAAATAGTCATGGTAAGGCCACGTAACAGGTAGGTTATTTTGAGATGAATTAGACACGTGTGTGTTTTCCGTCTGTCGGCCATTATCGAGTTTAGAGAAACCTTGTCAAAAATCTCAACTGGCATGTGAGTTCCCGCGACGCGTATGAGATTGCAAGCTGAACCTATATGGTTTGTCCTCCTTCGAACTGAGGGGTTGGCATATTGTTTCTACTGAGTTTGTGAATTTATTCGTAAACCCACAATGAGCTTTTGCTGCAATGGAGATTTGTGTCGTGAAAGATCAGACCAACAACGGACCAACCCTCGTCTCGATATCTATTTGTACCAACAATTCTTAGAATCAAGTTGATGTTGTTAAGCGCCAAGAGAAGGCAGAAAAACGACAAGCCGTTAGACTAGCTAATGAGAAGAAGCAAAGTCACGTGGAGCATGTAGATGAAAAAGAAAGAGTTCCAACCCAAACACGTTTCATCAAGGGTGTACAACAATTTTTTTTCTTGGTTGCCTTGTACAGAACAAGGCCAAGTCCCACAAGTAGAGGACATATATTTTGTTGAGACTAATGATGGAATCCTAGTCTGCTACTCACGTTCAAGACCACCAGAGCTGGATGTACACGTCCGAATATTTCGATGGTGGAGGTTAGTTTCCTTGAGAAATATCGGCTGGGGCCACTAAAGAAATTATGTTTAATTATTTTTGGCATTTATTTTGTAATGATTATCTGCTAAAATTAAGCACATGATCAGGATTTCCTTCCTTAGTTATTGGGAAATGTTATTTGGTCGAGAGTTAGAGATAACGAGAGGTATTGTTAGGCCAAGTTATTAGCCAAGTTTGAGTCTGTTGTAATACACTACAAAAAAATACACTTCTGTGATGATACGTGTTTTTCACAGTAGGTCACGTTTTTTTTCATGCATGTACATCCATGACGATTTTATGATAGAATCAAGATAGTCATACATGTGCTATCGTAGAAGTGTTCCATGACATTACCAAAATTATCATCACGGAAGTGTCCACTTCCATGAAAATAAATCGCGCGTCACAGAAGTGCTTTCGTCAAAGGTGACCGACACGTGGCATCCACCGTAACAGAACACCGTTAAGCTATCGGGTCTAGTTTTGGATCCGATAACCCATTAACAGCCCAGACCAATGGGGATTTTCCAAGTGTAAAATCATCATTGGCCGCAGGAAACACGTGTTGCCTCACCGTTGGGACAGATGTCATCCACTCATTGGACAGGAGGCGCCTATGATAGGTCGACATGTGGCATGACCCAACAGTGGCCCATTCCGGTGAAAAAGGGCGGCCCAGTAAAAATTAGCAGGCCGGCCCATATAAGGCCTACTTGTGTCAGGTCCATTTAAGCCCACGACCCATACGAGATGTGCCAATTCGGCCCATCAACGGCCCGTTAAATATTTGACACCATTGCAGCCCATCGTCAGTTCGAGCCCATTAACAGCCTGCTATATATTTGGGCTCAATATCGGCCCGATGAGATTTCGGCCTGTTAACGGCCCATTTAATGGATGGGCCAATTTTCAGGATGTACATCTTTCGGCCTTTTAGCGACCCATTTAAATGTTGGGCTAATTTCCGGCCCGGTGTTTCTTTTAGCCTATTGACGACCCATAAATCTGATGGGCCATTTGTAGTCGGACCTGAGTTTCGGCCTTTTAGCGGCCCATTTAAGTGTTGGGCCAATTTCTGGCCCGATGTCACTTTCAGCCTGTTGACGGCCCATAAATCAGTTGGGCCATTTGTAGTCGGACCTGAGTTTTGGCCTTTTAGTGACCCATTTAAGTGTTGGGCCAATTCCCGGCCCCGTGTGCCTTTCGGCCCGTTAACGGACCATAAATGAGTTGAGCCATTTGTAGTCGGACCTTAGTTTTGGCCTTTTAACGGCCCATGCCTTTCATGGTCCAATACCAGCCCGGTTTCTCTTTCGGCCTGCTAAAGGCCCACAACACAGTTGGGCCATTTACAATACGACCTGACTTTCGGCCTGCTAGCGGCCCATGCTCTTCATGGTCCAGTACAAGCCCGCTGTCTCTTTCGGCCTGCTAAAGGCCTATAGTATAGTTGGGCCATATGTAGCCCAAACTTAGTAACGGCCTGTTAACGGCCCGTGAAATAAATTGGGGCCACCTGTTGCCCGCTTCGATGTTGGCCTGTTAACAACCCGGGAAGTAAGAGGGCTGACCATTAACTTTTAGCCTAGTAACGGCCCATTACTTAATGGGCCCACTAAAGTTCGTACATGTCTTTAGGCCAAATTAGATAATTTGAGCCCATTACGACGAGCAATTATGCACAGGACCAAAACCGATCAAGCAAAGATACGGCATACAGGGAATAACGTTGCACATCCAGCATATATTACAGGAAATTACATCAATTGGGCAATCAAAGATTGATGCCAGTGCAAATAAATGAGCAGAACCTAACCATCTACAACGTCACAATCTGCAACCTCAGCACAGATGACGCCCATAAGCATGTGGGCAAGTTCTTGCTGCTTTGCTACACTGTCTCTGAAAAATTGATCAGTTGTTGTGTCGCACGACTCTGCACCTCTGATTCATCCACCATTTCCATCATTGCTTCAGCCATTAATTGGTTCACAAACATACATTTATTCCGTTGCATTCGAGACAGAGGATACTGAATAGATTCAGATGGCGATTTTGGCAGGCTTATATTATTGATAGTGGAGAGTGTCTTGACCACTGCATCATAACATAAATTAGGACGGGAACCAAACAGATTAATCATGAGTTATTGCCATATTACCTGGCCTAGATTTACTGGAAAGAAATAATGGGGTTGCCTTGCTGTTTTCAGAGTTTGTCTTCTTATCTTCAGCAACCTGCACAAAATTAACACACTAGCATTGCTATCGTCGGCCAAGTCAGATAATAGGAAAGAAACATTGACACAACAAACGTTTGGGCAACTAGCCTACACCAAATTAACACAATATGGCACAGCTATCATCAACCAGGTAAGGTAGTACGAAAGCAACATTGACACAATGAATGAATGTGCAACCAGAGAAGCACTACAATTCAGTAATGTGTGTGATATGAGATAGTACATTCATGCAACTCAGTATGCAAAACTACCAAGCAGTTTTCCTTACAAAAATCAACATTGGCGCCTTTAACATTTTGCTACAACTGATTTTAGATCATATAAAGGTTAGATTCACGCCGAATAACAAAATGCATGTTGATGTAAAAATATAGTGATATACAACAGGTACTTACATCAGCATTGGAGCACAGAGAATTCCCGCAAGATATTTTCCTTGAATATGATCCCAATGGAGGAAGTCATCTATCGTTTAGCCTTATTTTCTAAAAGAGAGATGGGTAAGAAACATGTAGAAAATATGATCAGAATGCTATAAAATTTCATGATGCGAGGATACGCACACGCTTAGAATGGAGTTAACATTCTTTTGCTGGACTGGAGCGGACTAGTTCTTTGGCCACTGGAATCTGCTTATTATCAGTGGGAGTTGGGTTTCTTTGTGCTGGAGCAGTATCTATGAAAAATGGAGTTGGTTTATTATCTCCTGGCGTTTGTATCTTTTGCAAAGACCTGGTTTGTAACCCTTCAGATTCTACCATAGCCATCTTCCCCTTACATGCCTTATATAGAAGAATGGTGATTCAGTTATAAAACATGCTATAGCAGAGATGGAATAGGTACTGAAGAATAAAAAGGCATGACATATTGACATGTATTCCCTCCATCCGGAAATAAATGGATGGGTCTAGGCGTATTTCAGTTCTAGATACATCCAGTTTTATCCATTTCTGCGACATTTAATCTGGACGGAGGGAGTATGATGTAAGAGCTAGGGATACGACAGGACAACACAGTAAAAAAACATAGAAAAACCCACTGCAGAACCAAAGTATTCAAACCCACTGATATGAGATAGTACACTCATGCAGCTCAAGATGCAAAACTACCAGGCAGTTTTCCTTACAAAAATCAACATTGTGGCCTTTAATCATACATTTTGCTACAACTAAATTTAGATCAGATAAAGGTTGGATTCACGCCGATTAACAAAATACATGCAGATGTAAAAATATAGTGATATACAACAGGTACTTACATCTACATTCGAGCATAGAGAATTCCTGCAAGAATCTTTCCTCATAAACGATACCATTGTAGAAAATCTTCTATCTGTTAAGCTTATTTTCTAAAAGTAAGATCGGTAAGAAACATGTAGAAAATATGATCAGCATGCTATAAAATTTCGTGAAGCAAGGATACGCACACGCTTCTTAGAATTGAGTTGACATATTTTTGCTGGACTGGAGCGGACTAGTTCTTTGGCCACTGGAATCTGCTTATTATCAGTAGGAGTTGGGTTTCTCTATGCTGGAGCAGTATCTATAAAAACTGGAGTTGGTTTATTATCTCCTGATGTTTGGATCTTTTGCAAAGGCCTTATTTGTAACCCTTCAGATTCTAACATAGTCGTCTTCACCTTGCATGCCTTGTATAGAAGAATGGTGCTTTAATTATAAAACATGCGACAGCAGAGAGATGGAATAGGTACTGAAGAATATAAAGGCATGACATATTGACATGTATTCCCTCCATCCAGAAAAAAATGGATGGGTCTAGGCATATTTCAGTTCTAGATACATCCTTTTTTATCCATTTCAGCAACATGTAATCCGGACGGAGGGAGTATGGTGTAAGAGCTAGGGATATGACAGGACAACACAGCAAAAAAAACACTAGTTGAATGTAAAACTATATGCTAGCAGAATACATACAGAAATAACTAAGGCAACATACACGTGTATGATTGGGAAAATAAGATGGCATTGCAACAGAGCACTAGAACAACACTTCAATGTAAAAAAACATGGTATGGCAGACAGATGAAGTACATACTGATGAATAACAATGCATAAGATATTCAAAAGCATGATGTCCAAATTAAGCAGATGGCATTGCGATAGAGTAGAATGACAGTACTTGAATTTGAAAACATGTTATCATGAATGGAATAGGTACTGAAAAACAGGAAGGCATGACATATTTACATGCATGATCAGCATGCTAAGCACATGGCATTGCAACAGAGTAGATACACTTCAGGACATTATATGCATGTTGTACCCATATCACAGGCCAAGTTAGAGCAAGGACCTTGTGGGGTGAAGAGGATTCATCATCTTTCTGCAAGTCTTCTGAAGAACTGCCTTTACATGTTCCATCATATTGGGTATCATTGACATCAAGTTTATTGGCCTTTAGATTGCTGCGTGAGGTTCTTGTGGATATATCAGTGTGTGCAATTATATCTAACATGCATGGAAGACAACAGGGACTGGGGTTAACTAGCAGCAACAGGTCTCATAAACTAAAGGGAGAACACAGATGAAAGCTACAGAATATGTATCATTTGTACTCGAGATTAACTAGATGGCACACAAAAGTATTAAAGAACAACATAGGTAATACTAGAAGTGGTATAATACTATAATCACCAGCCTGTGGGATAGCATTGGCTGATGGATGATAACTATGGAACATCGTTACCTAAAGAACAAGTATCTTAGCTAAACTATGGAACAGCGTGAACTCCTGAACAAGACCCGTAAGAGATCAGCATGAATATACAGTGAAATGTGATGATCTATTTTCCATGCTTAGATGAATAACAACGCCATAAATGTTGCACACAAGTAAGATGAGGGTACAACCTATCTGGCTGCCATCCGTAGGAGTGAGCATCATGTGCTGACTTATCGATGGCCCTCCAGTTGTTGTGGTTGTCCATGTTGGGCACGCGCATTCGATGCAGGGAACTGTTGAGTGGGGACTATAGCTCCCTTCTGGTGTATGCTTCCCTTGTTGGAGCAGCTGCGGTGAGTCGGAAGACGGTGTGTCTGAAGATGCAGATAACGCATAATGTTAAGAACGACATATCTCTTTGATCTGAAGAAATACACTAAGAGATCAACAACAAGGTACGATAGTGGTCACACGTCTATTGACTAAAGACTAAATTGGGGTCACACGATTTTATTTTATTTTGGTACTGTCCGATCAACGCCGGATGGCTTGATGGCCGTCTTGTGCCTCCCGTCTGACACTGTTCGGAATCTTCCCCGAAGAGCCAGCGACCAACGGCAGAGCAGCCTGCCTCCACCGTCCGTGGCCCCGGCCAAAACCCCGCTCCCTGCCCCACCGCACTGCCGTGGCTGCCCCGCCCCCGGGCCAATCCACAAAGACTCCCCGTGAGGGAGTCCTGGACTAGGGGGTGTCCGGATAGCCGAACTATCATCATCGGCCGGACTCCAAGACTATGAAGATACAAGATTGAAGACTTCGTCCCGTGTCCGGATGGGACTTTCCTTGGCGTGGAAGGCAAGCTTGGCGATATGGATATGTAGATCTCCTACCATTGTAACCGACTCTGTGTAACCCTAGCCCTCTCCGGTGTCTATATAAACCGGATGGTTTTAGTCCATAGGACGAACAACAATCATACCATAGGCTAGCTTCTAGGGTTTAGCCTCCTTGATCTCGTGGTAGATTTACTCTTGTAATACCCACATCATCAATATCAATCAAGCAGGACGTAGGGTTTTACCTCCATCAAGAGGGCCCGAACCTGGGTAAAACATTGTGTCCCTTGTCTCCTGTTACCATCCGCCTAGATGCACAGTTCGGGACCCCCTACCCGAGATCCACCGGTTTTGACACCGACATTGGTGCTTTCATTGAGAGTTCCTCTGTGTCGTCACTGATAGGCTCGATGGCTTCTTCGATCCTTAACAACGACGCAGTCCAGGGTGAGACTTTTCTCCCCGGACAGATCTTCGTATTCGGCGGCTTTGCACTGCGGGCCAATTCGCTTGGCCATCTGGAGCAGATCGAAAGCTACGCCCCTGGCCGTCAGGTCAGATTTGGAAGTTTGGACTTCACGGCTGACATCCGCGGAGACTTGATCTTCGATGGATTCGAGCCACAGCCGAGCGCGCCGCACTGTCACGATGGGCATGATTTAGCTCTGCAGCCGGACAGTGCCCTGGAGGCCACACACGAGCCCGCTCCGACCCTCGATTCGGAGCCGGCTGTGCAGATCGAGGACGGGTGGCTAGACACTGCCTCAGGGGCTGCAACCTCTATGGCGATGGAGCCGAATACTGGCCTTGTCCCTTGTGAAGCTCGTGACTCCGAGGTGCCGGACTCCGAACCTCCCGTGACCCCTCCAATCGAATCTGATTGGGCGCCGATCATGGAGTTCACCGCTGCGGACATCTTTCAACACGCACCTTTCGGCGACATCTTGAGTTCGCTAAAGTATCTCTCGTTATCAGGAGAGCCCTGGCCGGACTGCGGTCAGGATGGTTGGGATGCGGAGGACGAAGAAATTCAAAGCCCACCCACCACCCACTTAGTAGCCACTGTCGACGATCTAACCGACATGCTAGACTTCGACTCCGAAGACATCGATGGTATGGACAACGATGCCAGAGACGACGAAGAACCAGCGCCTACTGGGCACTGGAAAGCCACCTCATCATATGACATATATATGGTGGATATCCCAAAGGATGGGAATGGCGAAGGAATAGCGGAGGACGACCCCTCCAAGAAACAGCCCAAGCGCCGGCGTCAGCGGCGCCGCTCTAAATCCCGCCACAGCAAGAATGGAGATTCCGGCACTGGAGATAATAATACCCCAGACAGTGCCGAAGACAACCCCCTCCAGCAAGATTCAGCACAGGAGGACGGAGAAGCCATCCCTCATGAGAGAGCGGCAGACGAAGAGGTAGAGGATGATAATTACATGCCTCCCTCCGGAGACGAGGCAAGCCTCAACGACGACGAATTTGTCGTACCTGAGGATCCCGTCGAACAAGAGCATTTTAAACGCAGGCTTATGGCCACGGCAAACAGCCTCAAGAAAAAGCAGCAACAGCTTAGAGCTGATCAAGATCTGCTAGCCGACAGATGGACTGAAGTCCTTGCGGCCGAAGAGCATGAGCTTGAACGCCCCTCCAAAAGCTACCCCAAACACAAGCTGCTCCCCCGATTAGAGGAGGAGGCATATAAACCTGCATCACCAGCGCACAATACGGCTGACCGACCACCTCATGGCCGCGACAGAGAGGCCTCTAGGCCCTCCACTAGAACCGTACCCCGGCATCGCTCGAAAAGCACAAGGCCACAGGGGAACGCTCTGGACTTGCGAGATTTATTGGAGGATAAGGCAAGACAATCAATATCGATATACGGATCGCGTGGGCGCCCCATGATACGTGACGACAACCGTCACGCCGGACACAGCAAGACCGGCCGGGCCGAACACAGTAGACAACGCTCTTTTGAGCTTCGTCGTGATATAGCCCAATACAGAGGCGCCGCACACCCACTATGCT
Source organism: Triticum dicoccoides (assembly GCF_002162155.2). Taxonomy (NCBI): domain Eukaryota; kingdom Viridiplantae; phylum Streptophyta; class Magnoliopsida; order Poales; family Poaceae; genus Triticum; species Triticum dicoccoides. The sequence goes on along the minus strand of NC_041393.1, from coordinate 491,745,493 downwards.
TCACAGATGAAGTAATGGATCATCAAATCCCCGAAGGGTTTAAACCCGTGAATATTGAATCTTATGATGGCACAACAGACCCCGCGGTTTGGATCGAAGACTATCTCCTTCATATCCACATGGCCCGCGGTGATGATCTTCACGCCATCAAATACCTCCCACTCAAGCTTAAAGGACCAGCTCGGCATTGGCTCAACAGCTTGCCAACAGAATCAATTGGGTGTTGGGAGGACCTAGAAGCCGCATTCCTTGATAACTTCCAGGGCACGTATGTGCGACCACCAGACGCTGACGACCTAAGCCATATAATTCATCAGCTAGACGAGTCGGCCAGACAATTCTGGACATGGTTCTTAACTAAGAAAAATCAAATCGTCGACTGTCCGGATGCGGAGGCCCTCGTGGCCTTCAAACATAACATCCGCGACGAGTGGCTTGCCCGGCACCTGGGACAGGAAAAGCCGAAATCCATGGCAGCCCTCACATCACTCATGACCCGCTGATGCACGGGAGAGGACAGCTGGCTAGCCCGCAACAACAACCTCAGCAAAAGTTCTGGCAGTCCGGATATCAAGGACCGCAATGGTAGGTCGCGTCGCAACAAGAACAAACGCCCCATTAACAGCGACAATAATGAGGATACGGCAGTCAATGCTGGATTCAGAGGCTCTAAACCCGGTCAGCGGAAACAGCTATTCAAAAGAACTACTCCGGGTCCGTCCAATTTGGACCGAATACTCGATCGCTCGTGCCAGATACACGGCACCCCCGAAAAGCCAGCTAACCACACCAAGAGGGACTGTTGGGTATTCAATCAGGCAGGCAAGCTAATTGCCGAAAACAACGACAAGGGGCTGCATAGCGATAACGAGGAAGAGACCCGACCGCCGAACAATAGAGGACAGAAGGGTTTCCCCCCACAAGTGCGGACGGTGAACATGATATACGCAACCCACATACCCAAAAGGGAGCGGAAGCGTGCACTCAGGGATGTATACGCGATGGAGCCAGTCGCCCCGAAGTTCAACCCATGGTCCTCCTGCCCGATCACTTTTGATCGAAGGGACCACCCCACCAGCATCCGCCACGGCAGATTCGCCGCATTTGTCTTAGACCCAATCGTCGATGGATTTCACCTCACCAGAGTCCTGATGGACGGCGGCAGCAGCCTGAACCTGCTTTAGCAGGATACAGTGCGCAAAATGGGCATAGACCCCTCAAGGATTAAACCCACAAAGACGACCTTTAAAGGCGTCATACCAGGTGTAGAGGCCAATTGTACAGGCTCAGTTACACTGGAAGTGGTCTTCGGATCCCCGGATAACTTCCGAAGCGAGGAGTTAATCTTCGACATAGTTCCGTTCCGCAACGGCTATCATGCTCTGCTCGGACGTACCACGTTTGCAAACTTCAACGCGGTGCCGCACTACACATACCTCAAGCTCAAGATGCCAGGCCCTCGAGGAGTCATCACGGTCAACGGAAACACTGAACGCTCTCTCAGAACGGAGGAACATACATCGGCTCTCGCGGCAGAAGTACAATGCAGCCTCTTAAGGCAATTCTCGAGTCCGGCCGTTAAGCGACCGGACACGGCTAAACGCGCCCGAAGTAACATACAACAAGACCACCTAGCACGTTCCGAGCACGCGTAGCAATGCGGCCCCAACCCCAGCCCCTCCAAAATTGCAAGACTGGTCCTTCGCATACATCATTACGCTCTGGAGATACCATGGGCATAGGGGGAGGGGCACGACCACGATAGGCCCAGAATGCGGCTTAACCACACCAGGGGCTCTCTAGTGTGTCGTTCCTTTTTTTCTCTTTTTTTTTCTTTTTTTACCCACAGGACTCCGTTCATCAGAGGCCCTGTCCGGCAGTAGACCTGCCGAACTCACGATGCAACAGCCAAGGAAGGAGAAAGGCTACGACGAATATCTAGGTGGTCTCCATTACGAGCATTAAATCTGTTTTATACACCATTCCGCAGCCTACCCCTGGAGGGGGACATGTTTAATAGTCCCATCCCTTGCTTACCACACTATTTGTATCATTCTGCATTCACAGCAGTATTTCTTGAATAAACAATGCAGCACCTTTTTTCTTATAATTGCATTTCTTCCTTATACATATGTTCATTTATGACATGTTGCATCCGTACACTTTGGTACGGCTAAATACACCAGGGGCTTATGTTTCCCGCATCATGGTGTGATAAGTCCGAACACTTTCACAAGTGCGGCACCCCAAACTTATAGCATTATATGCATCAGCTCCGAATCATGTCTTGGGTCAATAGTTGGGTTTGCCCGACTCCCATGTTTTGGTACCTTACGTTCCGTTGTATCGGCTAAGGTAGCACTGGGAGAACCACTGTGATTGCGCCCCAATTGAGCTGGGCGAGCGCCTCAGTGGAGAAAGCTAAAACTGACCGTCATGAGGAGGCGAGAGCCGGTCGCTGTTCGAGAGGTTTTTTTTGAGTCCCTAAAGACTTATGCCGCTTAGAGCAAGGAACCGGCTTTGTCCGGCCCAGGCATGGATAGCGCCCCAAATTCGGCCTGCCGAACTCTAGGGGCTTCGCCGAAATTTAAAATTATAGAATTCTATGGCTAAGTGAGAGTGTTCAAGCATTATAAGTCCGGTTGCCTTGTTCGTTGTGTTGAGCGCCTCCCTAGATGGACCCAAAAATGGGAACAAGAGTGCTCAAATTTATCCCGAACACCCCAGCACTCGTGACATGGGGGCTGAAGCCGATGACTTGCCATCTCTCAGATTTGATAAACGGCCGCACAGAAGGTAATATTTTAAATTAACAAGCGTTGCTTAGCGCATATGAACAAAGTTTTCAGCACACAGGATAACAAAATACGAGTCTACTCAAATATTACATCTTTGGAGCACTCACCCGCAATAATGCGGGCACCCTTCAGGACACTCTTATAATACATCTCGGGCGTGCGATACTCCTTGCTCGGCGGTGGCGCATCCGTCACAAGCTTCTCAGCATCCATCTTGCCCCATTGCACCTTTGCGCGGGCAAGGGCCCGACGGGCACCTTCAATACAGGCGGAGTGCTTGATGAATTCAACCCATGGACAAGCATCCACCAGCCGCCGCACCAGGCCGAAGTAGCTCCCAGGCATGGCCTCCCCGGGCCACAGCCGAACTATGAGGCCCTTCATGGCCTGTTCGGCCACCTTGTGGAGCTCGACCAGCCGCTTCAGCTGGTTGCTAAGGGGCACCGGATGTCCGGCCTCAGCATACTGAGACCAGAAGACCTTCTCCGTCGAGCTCCCCTCCTTGGCCCTGTAGAAAGCGGCAGCATCGGACACGCTGCAGGGCAGATCTGCGAACGCTCCTGGAGAGCTCCGAATTCGGGTAAGTGATAGGTAATTCACACTCACATGCTTGCTTTGCATGAAAAATGCCTTACCTGCCGCTATTTTCTTCAACGCCTCGATTTCCTGGAGGGCCTTGTAGGCTTCGGCCTTAGAGGCTTTGGCACTCCCAAGAGCCGATGCAAGCTCGGACTCTCGAGTCTTCGAGTCGCGCTCCAAACTCTCATGTTTTTCCACGAGAGCCTGGAGCTCTTGCTGTACCTCCGCCACCCGCGCCTCCTGCTTCTCTCGCTCAGTGTCCTCCACGGCCGCATTATGTTCGGCCGCGGACACTGCCTCCTTCAGGGTCGCCACCTCGTTCGTGGCCCCTGCAATACCCACGTTATCCTTGTCATTCTTCTTGCAACCAAATCCTTTTCTGTAAGGTACAACTTTAATAAGGTGTTACTCACCTTCCTTGTCCTCGAGCTGCTTCTTGGCATGGCCGAGCTCGTTCTCGGACCGCTCGAGGCTTTGCTTCAAAGTATTGACCTCTGCAGTCAGTGCGGCAGAGGTCAGCAGCACAGCCTGCAACCCCATATTGACATATTTGTTATGACTCCTGCGTATATCTTTTTAGATCCTCAGTCCGGCTTTTCTTTCCGAACACCGAACCGAACATCAGGGGCTACTGTCTATGCGGTAATATTTTACATATATCAAAATTCTTACCTCAAAGCCTGTTAGAAGGCTGCTGTAGGCTTCGGTCAGCCCGCTCTTGGTGAGCTGAACCTTCTGAATCACCGCACTCATGACGGTGCGGTGTTCCTCTTTGATGGAAGCACCGTTGAGCGCCTGAAGCAAGCTATCCGGTGCCTCCGGTTGGATGGAGGTCGCCGGCGTCACGGTCTTGCCCTTCTTACGAAGGGGCCGCCCGCCGGACTCCGGAACCATTACAGATTCCGGTGCGGAGTCCGGTGCAAAGTCCGGGAGGTTGCCCCGCGGCACCTCCGGGGCCACCTCCTCCTGGCGGGTCCCTTCCCGGGATCCCACCTCGGCATCGTCCACATCGCGGGGGGTGGAGGCGGTCGAAAGGGAATCCATATCCGATGCACCCAAGGACCCGCTCGACGAAGCGGGAAGTTCATCCCTGGGCGAACTGCAGGGTTGTATGCGGCATTAGAAAGACACCATGTGGCGAAAAGAAAAACCATGAACTTATTCGGGAATCCGGATACTTACGATCTTGCCAGGGGCTTGGCCCTTGAAGGCCAGTCCTCGTCGTCGTCGCCGGCGTTGGCAGAGCAGTCCGGGGGAAGAATCCTTCCCTTCTTGGACCCTTCGGCCTCCCCCATTGGGGAGGCCTTCCTTTTCTTCCCTCCCCCGCTGGGGGAGAGGCCTCTTTCTTCTCCTCCTCGCCTTCGTGGGAGGAGTCCGCCTCGGAGTCATCGGACAATGAGTCCGATGACACCTGAAAACGGGAACTCTTTCGAGTGCCCGTGGCCCTCTTCTTAGCCTTCTTCTCCGGCACCACGTGGGGTGCCGGAAACAGCAGCCCCGTTAAGCGGGCGTCCGCTGGGTCTTCTGGCAAAGGGGTCGGACAGTTAGTCCGCTCGGCCTTCTTCAGCCAGTCCTGTCAAAGGAGAGGGAGTTTAGATCCCGCATAGAGTCAAACTATGGAAAACAAGTGTCCCATAAAGGGTAAAATCACTTACCTCACTAGCAGGACACTGCGAGTTGAATCCGCGATCTTTGGTATTGGATGCGGGAGCCTCGGCGCCCTTAAATAGCACCCTGCAGGCCTCTTCGTACGTAGTGTCGAAGAGCCTGCTCAAAGTCTGGTGCTGCGCCGAATCGAACTCCCGCATATTGAAGTCCCGTTGTTGGCACGGGAGAATCCGGCGGATGAGCATGACCTGGACTATGTTGACAAGCTTGAGCTTCTTGTTCCCTAGCTTTTGGATGCAGGCTTGGAGTCTGGTCAGGTCCTCCGAATCACCCCATGTCCGGCCACTCTCTTTCCAGGAGGTGAGCCGTATGGGGATGCCAGATATGAATTCGGGGGCCGCTGCCCATTCAGGGTCACGCGGCTCGGTGATGTAGAACCACCCCGATTGCCACCCCTTAATGGTTTCCACGAAGGTGCCCTCGAGCCAAGTAACATTGGGCATCTTGCCCACCATGGCGCCTCCGCACTCCGCTTGGCTGCCCTTCACAACCTTTGGCTTGACACTGAAGGTCTTGAGACACAAGCCGAAGTGGGGCTGGATGCAGAGGAAGGCCTCACACACGACGATAAACGCCGAGATGTTGAGGATGAAATTCGGGGCCAGATCATGGAAATCCAGGCCATAGTAGAACATGAGCCCCCGGACAAAGGGATGGAGTGGGAAGCCCAGTCCGCGGAGGAAATGGGAAAGTAATACTACCCTCTCATGGGGCCTGGGGGTGGGGATGAGCTCCCCCTCGTCGAGGAGCCGGTGCACGATGTCGCTGCACAGATATCCGGCGCTGCGCAGCTTCTTGATGTGCCCCTCCGTAACGGAGGAGGCCATCCACTTGCCTCTCGCTCCGGACATAGTTGGAGAAGGTTGAGGTGAGATGTGCGGACATGGGCGCTAGAGCTCGAGTTCGCGGAGATGGATAAGCAAAGGAGGAAGAAGGCGTAGGTAAAAGGGTGGATCTTTATCCCCTTATATGGGCGGACGAGACCATGCGTCCCCACCGGCCTGATAAAACTCGCTTATCTCCCAAGCGTCGCAATCAATGGAGCGGTTGGGTTACCCACATCCGTATTGATGGGAATCCCGGAATAAGGGGAACACGATCTCTGCTTCGACAAGACGTACCAAGGAAACCGCTTCGCTAAATGCGCGGAGGTGGTATAATAAAAACGATTCGAGTAAAGGCTTGGTTGTGGTGTGACATCACGCCACAAAATACGTCAGCAGATTGAACTTGTGTAAATATTATTCTCTCTACGGTGGTATGTGGAATTTATTTTGCAGAGCCAGACACTATCTTGGTGTTCACGATCTTCTATGAATTATTCGGAGGAGGAACCCGCCTTGCAATGCCGAAGACAATATGCGCGCCGGACTTGTCGTCATTGAAGCCTGGTTCAGGGGCTACTGAGGGAGTCCTGGACTAGGGGGTGTCCGGATAGCCGAATTATCATCATCGGCCGGACTCCAAGACTATGAAGATACAAGATTGAAGACTTCGTCCCGTGTCCGGATGGGACTTTCCTTGGCGTGGAAGGCAAGCTTGGCGATACAGATATGTAGATCTCCTACCATTGTAACCGGCTCTGTGTAACCCTAGCCCTATCCGGTGTCTATATAAACCGGATGGTTTTAGTCCATAGGACGAACAACAATCATACCATAGGCTAGCTTCTAGGGTTTAGCCTCCTGATCTCGTGGTAGATTTACTCTTGTAATACCCACATCATCAATATCAATCAAGCAGGACGTAGGGTTTTACCTCCATCAAGAGGGCCCAAACCTGGGTAAAACATCGTGTCCCTTGTCTCCTGTTACCATCCGCCTAGACGCACAGTTCGGGACCCCCTACCAGAGATCCGCCGGTTTTGACACCGACATAGCGTCATCCAGATCCGGCGGCGGTAGTACCTTCAACCCTAGCAACTCTAAAAGATAGCTATCTAAGCACTGCTTCGACGGCAAACTTGCGGCCCCGCACCCTTACGTTAGACACCAGCCAACCGGCAGCCTAGGAGCTCCACCGCCTCGAGGGGTGCTGCTTCCCATTGGGAATCGATTGGCCTAGAATAAAAATTCAGACAACTGACGCCTAAATAAGGTGATTTGAGATGAGGGTGCAATCTATCTGGCGTCATGGTGAAGTAGGCAGGTCCAGCTGCCGAGTCGGTGAGGCCGGCGCGGTTGGGGAGGCGACCGGTGGCAGGGAAAGAGCAATGTCATGATGGTCGACGGTGACGCGGAAGTAGCGCCAGGACTCTGGACGGATCCAAAGTTGGAGCCGCTCCGGCGTCGTGAACAATGGCGGGGGTGAATCGGCTCTGGTACGGTTCACGCGGCCGTCGTCGAGGCAGAACCAGCAGCACAGAGTAAGAGGCACACGGCCCAGTGCACGACGGCAAATGGATAGCGTCTCTGGCATTAGGGAGGAGGGCGGATGTGAAATTGGTGTGATGGGGGGCGCCATGGGGGTGGGGCTGAGGTTTCGCGGCTCGGGAGAAGGGAGCTTCCCGTGGA
>NC_041393.1:491641798-491737711 GCF_002162155.2 Triticum dicoccoides | reverse complement strand
AGGCTTCTCGGCTTGGGTATGTGTACTGAGGGTCAGGGATAGTAGAGTAACTTAGCTTCTCCCCAAATAGTGGGCGGGAGCGATTTCGGGCGAGGAGGGCGTGTTTTGAACTATAGTGGGCGCGAGTGATTTCGGGCGAGGAGGGCCTGTTTTGAACTATAGTGGGCGCGAGCGATTTCGGGCGAGGGGAGCGTGTTTTGAAATAGTGGGCGCGAGCTATTTCGGGCGAGGAGAGCGTGTTTTGCCGACCATGGTTTATGAATTATTCGGCACATGTCATTTCGGCCGAGGAGAAGGCGCGCTTAGATGAAGTTACGAACCTACCCTCGATGTACAACGGGCCAATTGATACGTGTCCCACATAGGACGGTAATTTCGCGCCTCCCATTTATTTGCTCGGGCAAATTCCACCAAGCAGAGAGGATGTTTAACGGTTCGTTCAAATTTTGGGAGAACGAGCATCCACGTCTACCTTACCAAGTCGATTTGAATCAAATTTTGAAATATTAGCTTGCCACTTCTTTTTTAGATGGAGAGATGATGCTCGGGAGTAACGTGTTTTTACATGCTCGTTGCTAGTGATTTACTATATGACAAATAGTTGACCCACTCAAAAACGCGAATCAAACCCAAAATGAAATATCTCGATTCAATGAAATAGCTCGTTCAGTAGGTCAAAATAGTGAACTAAATCCAAAATTGAACACCTCAATCGAGTAGCATGTTGTACAGTATTATAGTACTCCATGAACATGTTGAAAGTCAAATTCATGAACTTGTTTGATATACGCATATATCCGTTCATGTGTGGATTGCAGACAACATGTTCTCCAATTTAAATATTTGAATGCAATTTTATATCGAAACATGGTTTATATCAGTCTTTGATGCATAAAACGCGACCTCCCCCTCTACTGGACGCCTGTTCTCTCTCTCTCTCTCTCCAAGAATCTTCAATTCTGTCGCACGCATCTGACACAAAAACCTTGTTGGTCCCTCTCCCTTTCTCTCCATCTCTCTCTCTCTCTTTGTGTGTGTGGGGGGGGGGTCTTTCAAGTTCACATGCATATATACACCATCTATAGGTCTCTCTCGCACACTATGTATGATACTCTAGCTAGTCCAAGCTAGATATCTTGGGTGCACTCATCGTACACACACAAATTCCTGGGATCTTTGCCCGTAACTCTCTCACGCACCACTATGTCGTCTCGGAGCTCTTCCCCCCCTCTCTCAAACTCTCCATCCACCTAGGTCACACATACACATGCATATCTCACTCGCACTCGATAGGCCCATCTAAAACTCTATCTCTCTCCCTCGTTCTCTCTCCATCTCAAACGCACACACACACAATCTCATGCCCAGGTAGCCAAGTATGATGGTCTCTCACTCAATTGTAGGCACACGCAGTCCCCCCTACATGTATATGACTAGCTTATCTTAGTCTCCATCACAAACATGTGCATGGTCTATCTCGATTTCTCTCGGGGCATCTTTCTATCGCGCACGCTCTCCCTTGATCTCCCACCCATATAGTCCCCTCACGATCCCGAGGGGATCTCTCTATCACAAACACACCCTCTCTCCCTCCCCATGCGTCCATGCCATCCATGTGTCCCTCTCGACCTTTTTTCCTTGTTGGCCAGACCTCTATTGGACATGTGCTACAGGGGTGTCTCTCTCCGTTGCAAACAATCACACACTAGCTATCTTCGTGTATCTCCTCGCCTCGCTTTTCCATCTCGGAGATGCATGCGTGATATGTTCGCATAAGAAACGAAAACACACACACACTCTCTCTCTAATTTATCTTTTGTTGTCACTTTCTCTTTCACACACATACTCTTTTTGCACACTTACTCATTCTCCTTCACACGCACTTGATCTGTCTCGACTGAGGCACTCTCCTTGGTCCATAGCATATAGATTTATTGAAAAGTCAAACATCACAAAGTTTGACCATGTACGTGGAGAAAAAGAATTACATCTAGTACGGCAAACATATACCATTAGATTCACCATGAGATGCAGTTTTGTATGATGTATCTTTGGTATTGTAGATATAAATAACATTTGCGTAAACCTGATCAAAGTTTGACTTCTAAAAAATTTACATGCACTGCATTATCGAGCGGATGGAATATCTCTTTCCCCCTCTCGGCTATCTGACGCACCACTCAGCCTTATCGAGGCTCCTTAATCTCTCTCAAACTTTATTGGTCAGTTTGGACCTGACCCTCATGCCTTGATGGCCAGTACTGCCTGGTGTGGACGTGAGATGTAAAATATTTTTGCCTGGCCAGGCTTGTGTGGTGCTGAAGTGTTTGGTTCATGCCTGGGCCAGGCAAAGCATCAACGTCCCATCAATCAATCCATGCATCAATTATTTAATGCTAATATCCATCCATGTTGCTGTTAGCCTCGTGGTCGCATGACCAGGCACGGCCAGGCGTTCAAAATTGGTCGCCTGGGCCAGGCTACTTGCAATGTCTGGAGTTCAGCTAGGCTAATTAAAGTGCAAGGGAACCCAGGCCAGGCGGGCTTTCTTTTTCACAGGGTAGCAACCAAACAAGAATGCATGAAATCCAGCCACAACCCCAGGCCAGGCAAAAGATGCTCAGGAAGCAAGCCAAACTGACCTTATATCTCCCTGGTTCACACATACACATGTCTCGCTCACGCTATACATATAGACCCATCCAACTGTTGGAAATATGCCCTACAGGTAATAATAAAATGGTTAATATTATATTTCTTTGATCATGATAATTGTTTGTTATTTATGCTATAATTGTGTTATCCAGAAATCGTAATACACGTGTGAATACATAGACCACAACATGTCCCTAGTAAGCCTCTAGTTGACTAGCTCGTTGATCAACAGATAGTCATGGTTTCCTGACTATGGGCATTGGATGTCATTGATAACGGGATCGCATCATTAGGAGAATGATGTGATGGACAAGACCCAATCCTAAGCATAGCTCAAAGATCGTGTAGTTCGTTTAGCTAGAGCTTTTCCAAATGTCAAGTATCATTTCCTTAGACCATGACATTGTGCAACTCCCAGATACCGTAGGAGTGCTTTGGGTGTGCCAAATGTCACAACATAACTGGGTGACTATAAAGGTGCACTACGGGTATCTCCGAAAGTGTATGTTGGGTTGGCACGAATCGAGACTGGGATTTGTCACTCCGTATGACGGAGAGGTATCTCTGGGCCCACTCGGTAATGCATCATCATAATGAGCTCAATGTAACCAAGTGTCTGGTCACGGGATCATGCATTACGGTACGAGTAAAGTGACTTGCCGGTAACGAGATTAAACGAGGTATTGGGATACCGATGATCGAATCTCGGGCAAGTAACATACCGATTGACAAAGGGAATTGTATACGGGGTTGCTTGAATCCTCGACATCGTGGTTCATCCGATGAGATCATCGAGGAGCATGTGGGAGACAACATGGGTATCTAGATCCCGCTGTTGGTTATTGACCGAAGAGGCGTCTCGGTCATGTCTGCATGTCTCCCGAACCCGTAGGGTCTACACACTTAAGGTTCAGTGACGCTAGGGTTGTAGAGATATGAGTATGCAGTAACCCGAAAGTTGTTCGGAGTCCCGAATGAGATCCCGGACGTCACGAGGAGTTCCAGAATGGTCCAGAGGTAAAGAATTATATATAGGAAGTCAACTTTCGGCCATCGGGAAAGTTTCGGGGGTCACCGGTATTGTACCGGGACCACCGGAAGGGTCCCTGGGGTCCACTGGATGGGGCCACCTATCCCTAAGGGCCCCATGGGTTGAAGTAGGAGGGGAACCAGCCCCTGGTGGGCTGGTGCGGCCCCCTGGGCCTCCTGCGCCTAGGTTTGGGAACCCTAGGGGTGGGGGCGCCTCCACTTGCCTTGGGGGGCAAGCCACCCCCTTGGCCGCCGCCCCCCCTAGGAGATTGCATCTCCTAGGGCCAGCACCCCCCTTAGGGGCCTATATAAAGGGGGGAGGGAGGGCAGCTGCACCCATGCTCTTGGCGCCTCCCTCTCCCCCTGCTACACCTCTCCCTCTCGCAGAAGCTTGGCGAAGCCCTGCCGGGATCGCTGCTGCATCCACCACCACGCCGTCGTGCTGCTGGATCTTCATCAACCTCTCCTTCCCCCTTGCTGGATCAAGAAGGAGGAGACGTCTTCCCAATCGTACATGTGTTGAACGCGGAGGTGCCGTCCGTTCGGCGCTAGGATCTCCGGTGATTTGGATCATGACGAGTACGACTCCTCAACCCCGTTCTCTTGAACGCTTCCGCTTGCGATCTACAAGGGTATGTAGATGCACTCCTCTCTCTCGTTGCTAGATGAACTCATAGATTGATCTTGGTGAAAGCATAGATTTTTTTTCCTGCAACGTTCCCCAACAGTGGTATCAGAGCTAGATCTATGCTTAGTTCTCTTTGCACGAGTAGAACACAATTTGTTGTGGGCGTAGATGTTGTCAAATTTCTTGCCACTACTAGTCTTATTTTGCTTCGGCGGCATCGTGGGATGAAGCGTCCCGGACCGACCTTACACGTACGCTTACGTGAGACAGGTTCCACCGACTGACATGCACTAGTTGCATAAGGTGGCTAGCGGGTGTCTGTCTCTCCCACTTTATTGGAGCAGATTCGATGAAAAGGGTCCTTATGAAGGGTAAATAGAAGTTGGCATATCACGTTGTGGCTTTTACGTAGGTAAGAAATCGTTCTTGCTAGAACCCTATTGCAGCCACGTAAAACATGCAACAATAATTAGAGGACGTCTAACTTGTTTTTGCAGCATATGATTTGTGATGTGATATGGCCAAAAGTTGTGATGAATGATGAATGATATATATGTGATGTATGAGATCATGTTCTTGTAATAGGAATCACGACTTGCATGTCGATGAGTATGACAACCGGCAGGAGCCATAGGAGTTGTCTTAATTATTGTATGACCTGCGTGTCAATGATTTAACACCATGTAATTACTTTACTTTATTGCTAAACCGTTAGACATAGTAGTAGAAGTAATAGTTGGCGAGAAACTTCATGGAGACACGATGATGGAGATCATGATGATGGAGATCATGGTGTCATGCCGGTGACAAAGATGATCATGGAGCCCCAAAGATGGAGATCAAAGGAGCTATATGATATTGGCCATATCATGTCACTATTTGATTGCATGTGATGTTTATCATGTTTTTGCATCTTGTTTACTTAGAACTATGGTAGTAAATAAGACGATCCCTCATAATAATTTCAAGAAAGTGTTCCCCATAACTGCGCACCGTTGCGAAAGTTCATTGTTTCGAAGCGCCACGTGATGATCGGGTGTGATAGATTCTAACATTCACATACAATGGGTGTAAGACAGATTTACACATGCATAAACACTTAGGTTAACTTGACGAGCCTAGCATGTACAGACATGGCCTCGGAACACAAGAGACCGAAAGGTCGAACATGAGTCGCATGGAAGATACGATCAACATGGAGATGTTCACCGATGATGACTAGTCTGTCTCATGTGATGATCGGACACGGCCTAGTTGACTCGGATCATGTATCACTTAGATGACTAGAGGGATGTCTAATCTGAGTGGGAGTTCATTGAATAATTTGATTAGATGAACTTACTTATCATGAACTTAGTCTAAAATCTTTACAATATGTCTTGTAGATCAAATGGCCCACGTTACCCTCAATTCAACGCGTTCCTAGAGAAAACCAAGCTGAAAGATGATGGCAGAAACTATACGGACTGGGTCCGGAACCTGAGGATCATCCTCATAGCTGCCAAGAAAGATTATGTCTTTGAAGCACCGCTAGGTGAAGCACCCATCCTAGAGAACCAAGACATTATGAACGCTTGGCAGTCTCGTGCTGATGATTACTTCCTCGTTCAGTGCGGCATGCTTTATAGCTTAGAACCGGGGCTCCAAAAGCATTTTGAGCAACACGGAGCATATGAGATGTTCGAAGAGCTGAAAATGGTTTTCGAAGCTCATGCCCGGGTCGAGAGATATGAAGTCTCCGACAAGTTCTTCAGTTGTAAGATGGAGGAAAATAGTTCTGTCAGTGAGAACATACTCAAAATGTCTGGGTTGCACAACCGCTTGACTCAGCTGGGAGTTAATCTCCTGGATGACGCGGTTATTGATAGAATCCTCCAGTCGCTTCCACCGAGCTACAAGAGCTTTGTGATGAACTTCAATATGCAGGGGATGGAAAAGACCATTCCTGAGGTATATTCAATGCTGAAATCAGCGGAGGTTGAGATCAAGAAAGAACATCAAGTGTTGATGGTGAATAAATCCACTAAGTTCAAGAAAGCCAAGGGTAAGAAGAACTTCAAGAAGCACGGCAAGGGAGTTGCCGCGTCCGGTAAGCCAGTTGCCGGGAAGAAGTCAAAGAATGGACCCAAGCCTAAGACTGAGTGTTTTTATTGCAAGGGAAGTGGTCACTAGAAGCGGAACTGCCCCAAGTACTTAGCAGACAAGAAGGCCGGCAACACCAAAGGTATATGTAATATACATGTTATTGATGTGTACCTTACCAGCACTCGTAGTAGCTCCTGGGTATTTGATGCCGGTGTCGTTGCTCATATTTGTAACTCAAAGCAGGAGCTGTGGAATAAGTGGAGACTGGCGAAGGACAAGGTGACGATGCGCGTCAGGAATGGTTCCAAGGTCGATGTGATCGCCGTCGGCACGCTACCTCTACATTTACCTACGGGATTAGTTTTAAACCTCAATAATTGTTATTTAGTGCCAGCTTTGAGCATGAACATTGTATCTGGATCTCGTTAAATACGAGATGGCTATCATTTAAATCCGAGAATAATGGTTGTTCCATTTATATGAGAGATATGTTTTATGGTCATGCCCCGATGGTTAATGGTTTATTCTTAATGAATCTCGAACGTGATGTTACACATATTCATAGTGTGAATACCAAAAGATGTAAAGTTGATAACGATAGTCCCACATACTTGTGGCACTGCCGCCTTGGTCACATTGGTGTCAAGCGCATGAAGAAGCTCCATGCTGATGGACTTTTAGAGTCTCTCGATTATGAATCATTTGACACATGCAAACCATGCCTCATGGGCAAAATGAGCAAGACTCCGTTCTCCAGAACAATGGAGCGAGCAACCAACTTATTGGAAATCATACATACCGATGTGTGTGGTCCAATGAGCGTTGAGGCTCGCGGAGGATATCATTATGTTCTCACTCTCACTGACGACTTGAGTAGATATGGGTATGTCTACCTGATGAAACACAAGTCTGAGACCTTTGAAAAGTTCAAGGAATTTCAGAATGAGGTAGAGAATCAACGTGACCGAAAGATAAACTTCTTATGATCAGATCGTGGAGGAGAATATTTAGGTCAAGAATTTGGTACACACTTAAGGAAATGTGGAATCGTTTCACAACTCACGCCGCCTGGAACACCTCAGCGTAACGGTGTGTCCGAACGTCGTAATCGCACTTTATTGGATATGGTGCAATCTATGATGTCTCTTACCGTTTTACCGCTATCTTTTTGGGGATACGCTCTAGAGACAGCTACATTCACTTTAAATAGGGCGCCGTCTAAATCCGTTGAGACGTCACCGTATGAATTATGGTTTGGGAAGAAACCTAAGCTGTCATTTCTAAAAGTTTGGGGATGCGATGCTTATGTCAAGAAACTCCAACCTGAAAAGCTCGAACCCAAGTCGGAAAAATGCGTCTTCATAGGATACCCTAAGGAAACCATTGGGTATATGTCGGGGATATACCCCGCGGTGTAAACCGGCCGGAAGTTTAACCCGGCCGGACTGGACGACTCACTGGTAACCCGCCCGGAGCTTGGCGGTTCACGGGATACCTGCCCGGTCTTGGAGGTTTATTAGTAACCCGGTGGGCGGGTTAGATGGATGACGAGGCCCAAGGCCCAGAAGGCCGGTTCACGTTTAATGGTGTGCCGGTTTATGAGGAAAGCATAAGGACTATTCTCTTGCAAAGGAAGCAAGACTAGGAATCCACTTGTAATAGAGTAATCCTAATCCAACTAGGACTAGTCATGTAAACCGCCCCTTCAACATATATAAGGAGGGGCAGGGCTCCCCAAAGAGGGACAAGCTAGAAGCGACAAGCAGAGAAACAATCTTAGGGCTAGACACAAAGAGGAGAGCCGGTTTACGGCGACTCCCTCATGATGATAATGAGACATAGCCTCAAACAGCATGTAGGGTTTTTACCGGATGATATTTCCCGGGGCCCGAAGCTGTCTAAATCCCCGTCTTGTGTTGCGTCTCTCGATCCCGCTCAACCCCTCTCAAGCTACCACATAGATGTGTTGGCCTCGCGACTAAGTCCTCACACTAAGGACATCTGACGTGACAATTCCAAGACAGTTGGCGCCCACCGTGGGGCCCGCGCACGGTGGTGATGAGTTCTTGAAGGGATCTCTTACAGGGATCGAGAAGCTTGCAACCTTTCAGATGAGCCAGTTTTCAGGGATTTACATCAACTTCAAAGATCACTAGCCCTGATTCAAGATCTACGAGATTTAGGGTTCAACGAGAAATTAGGGTTGTTGTATGCGTCGCCGCATCGTACGTTCCGCCGAGTCCAAGACAAGGATTGCGACATGGGTGATTTATCCACGGCATTGCATGTAATCGAGACAGACAGAAGTTTGGAGCCGATCGATCGGCTGGCTACTGCCTCGGCGTCCTTTATGCAGCACTGGAGTTAGATCTCGTCCGACACATGTGCAAGTCCTCCGAGGCTACAGCCTAATCCGCTGATTTCCGCTAGTGCTCCACGTCCACAAGTCAACCATCTGTTGCTACCTTTTTTTTCCTGACGTGAAGAATAGTCAAATCTGAAAACTCAACTAGTACTTGCAATAGTACGTGACCAAGACTACTACTAATCGAGTGCTACATCATTTAAGTGCTACTACATCTACAGCCATGAAGGCACTGATCAGATCACGGATGAAGACAATTCATTATACTAAATCAATCTGGGTGTTTTGTATTTTCTCCGCGGTGTCCGGGGCCATCAGCAATCTGCTAGCTGTGTTCATCGAATCTTGGTCCTAGAAGGAAAAGAGGAGCACGACCCGGAGGAAATCACGGAGGTGGATTGGCCAGAACGACCACGACCCGGAAGGAGAAACGGATGAGAACTACTCCACCGCCGCGCCCCCGCTGCGCCTCCGGAACGGGCCGCCGGAGGTTTGCCTACGCCGCCACGCGTTAAGCCAGCGCGGCCGCCTCTGCCTCTGCCACCAGGCTGACCTTGTTGACGCGCCGCCGCGCCTGTGGTGCTCTTCTGCCGAGCTCCCCAGCTCGGGCCCTACTGTGACCCGCCTCGCCTGCTGCGAGCCATCTCTGTTGCCTCGAGCTGCCGCTGCGGGCTCGCCGGTGCGCTGCCGTTCCTCACGGCCATTGCTCCACCTCTGCTTGTACGACCCAGAGGAGGATTGGGCCGCAGGGACTCGGACTCTGACGCTGATGCGGTCTCTGCTTCTGCTGTAGCTGCGTTCGCTCTTCGACCTGCCCGGTTCGCGCTGCCGACCCGTCAGTGCGCACTAGCTGTTGTACTCCAACACCGGCTCGCCCGCGGCCCCCGGCTCGTCTTTGCCTCCGTACGTCTTCGCATTGAACTACCGTCAGCCGCCGTGGAGCGGCCCGCGCTGTCTTGAGCCGGCCGGGTCTCCGCTATTGAGATGTCCCCACGCAAGGAGAACACAATGACCTAATCGATCTATTGTTTGACTGTTCAAATTGGTCTCCCCCTGTGGCCGTTGGATCGACAGGTGTGCCATATCGCTGCTGTCTCATAAGTTCAGGAACAAGCAATTCGAACGGTGTCTACTGGAATCAGCCAAAAGTTAACATGATTAGCCAAGGCTAAAGCAATTCTTTAAAACTTGGCCCTTGGTAGATGCATGGGTAGATGTGAAGGCCATTAAAACTACATGAGGAAATATTGCCAGCTGCTGCTACTATTTCCTCCACGTGAAGACTTTATGCAATACTGGCCAGACTAGTGTTAAAAGGAGAAACAGTATAAATGTGCATAGCCAGTGGGTGCTAGTACTATCTTCAGTCTGCGCTCATCCAACAAATCGCCAGGTGCTATCTATTCCATCTATTTTATCAGTACATATCAAATTGTTTGAGAACAATTGCTTGGTCTTGCAATATTTTTACGCAGGATAATTACTGATGACAAAGGGGTTGTTATACCATGAAGATGGAGACGCGCCAACATCATTCGGCACCGGGGATTGTCGTTATTTAAAGGACACCCACACCGGTTTACAACGCCGTGGCCGTTCTTCGCGTCTGCGCCGGCTTACAACGCGGAGGACAGTTTGCTCGTTCGCGCCGGCTTACAAACACCGCGGCCGTCTTTCTCTTCAACACCGGTTTACCACGCCGCGGCCGGTTCATCCGTGAGCGATTTCAACTCCACCTAGCGATCATCAACTTCATGGCGGATTATTTCCGGCCTAGCACATCAAGTGAAATCTATGTAAAATATATTTTATTGGTACATATTATTTTTTGTCAAAGAGCAGTTTATCTTTGTCTTGGTCTGCAATACTGTTGATGCAGGACAATTGTTTACTACATCAAAACGACGTGGTTAACTCACCCGTCCGTGCTGGTTTACGCCACCAGTACCGATTTCCCCGTCCTTGACGGTTTACAATGCCGCGGCCGACTCATCTGTCAGAGCCGCCACTGATGATGCGGTCATCTTTGCTGTCCGTCTCTCGCGGCCTGGTCTACATCGACATACCGGGCCGCACCGTCTGCATGTATTGGATATGAGCAAGTCACAGCTTGGGTAGCCCGGTTTTCTTTCAAATTGGAGGCAAATTATTGTCAACCGCCGTCTGCACTGGATGGCTCAATAAGCAGGCGCACAAGTCGCCGCCATTACAGTTCTGGTTAACTTCAAATCGCCAGTTTGGAAGGAACCATTGGCCGAGTTGCTGACACGGCTCACACGGGACCATTTATAACCCGCCGCAGTCACCTCAACCTTCTGTGGATTCACATTGTGCTATCAACACCAATGATATAAAAGTTATGCCGGTTTACGTCACGGTCAAATATGGAGAGTTTCAAGCCAACTCCTCGAGTCACCTTGAGACTCGGGGGCTACGATGACTTGATTCAGCAAATCTTGCCGGTTTTAGCAAATTTAAAGAACTCCAGAACGATGGAGGCAAAGATAACCCAGACCCGGAGGCTACTGTTATTTGAAGGCCGTCAGAAAATTTCCGGCTTAGAAAGTATGTGACAGTTAGTAAATCCCGGTTCAACGAAGACGTTCCAGATCATCGTAAAGGATTCCGGTTGAAAATCCGGCTCAAGGGAAGCCAGTCTCATTGAAGTTCTCAAATCCGGTTTAAGAATTTCCGGTTCAAAAAGGAATTAACTTCTCGCAAGTTCGAGTTTAAAGGCCGTCAGAAAATTTCTGGCTGAAAATGAAGATTCCAGTTTAAAATCCAGTTCAAGGGAAAGATGTCTCCCACAAAGCTTTGAAGCTCTCAATATCCGGTTTAACGTCCGGCTCAAGAAGAATTTATCTCTTGCAAAAAGGTTAAAAATTACCGAAGAGGACCTAATGCCATGATGCGCGGTTCAAACATGGGTATCCTGCCTTATTGGCCTAACATATTATTGATCACATGGGGGCTTCTGCTTCATAAAGCGGGGTCTCTGTCTTTCTTATCATGCGAGGTTACACGGAGTGGTTCTGTTTAAAGCGGCCTCCGGTTTACCCTTGACATTTGTTTTTTATATATAACTTGGGGCCTTGGTCGTGTCCGAACCAACGAACACCCTTTGATAGGCGACAGCCACCAGATCATTTGGGGACATGGTCAAGTCTGAACCAGTCACGCCTCTTGGTCGGCCTAAGGCCACAAAATCACTTGGGGGCATGGTCGAACCCGAACCATTGCCACGCTTCTTGATCTGGCATATATGCCACGAATCGTTTGGGGACCTGGCTGACTTGAATCATTGTCACTCCTATTGGGGGCCTTGATCCTGTCCGACCATGGTAATACCATCTGATCAGCTCAGTATAGCATATTTTTGCAAACGGTTTTTATCATTGCCTTTGTTTCCATATTTTTTCATAACTGTTATTTGATTTTTGTTGCGTTTTTTAAACCAACAACGTTTTAATCCGGTTCAACTATCAATTACAAATTGACGGAACACGGTCAAATCTTAATCCGGAGGCCATTTGCCCGGTTTGATTTTCTGTTACCATCCTATTATGGAGTAAACCGGTGTTTATCAACCCGGCTTGACTTTCAATTACAAGTTGTCAATACAAGATCAAGTTATAATCCGGAGACTATCAACCCGGTCTGGTTTGACTATGAGTCGCCAGTATTATATATGGTTAAACCGGTGTTTATCACAACCCGGTACGGTTTATCATCAACCGGCACAGTATGAAAGGAGTTATCATTACTCAAGATTGGGGTTATCACTCTTACTACAAAAAATTGGTAAACCAATAATGTGATCCAATATCACAGGTATGATATTTTTCATTGATTATTCTTAAGTGCAGCCTTGGTTATAAACCTGGGTTATATGTTGGGCATTATGACCCGTCCGGCGGTAAACCGCCAGGACACTTTAAACTTGTTGTATGCAGAGACAGGTTGAATAAAGCATGATGATAAATTATCCGGTGTTTATTAAACCGGCCTGGCTTTAAGACGATAAGTCGCCAGTATATGATGAAAAATTATCCGATGTTTATTAAACCGGCCTGGCTTTGGACTATACGTTGCCAGTATATATTTGGATTGCGCCATTGGAATCATGCGCTTATAAATGATTGGGTTATATTATTCAAATAGCCAAATTTGGCTGAATTTTCATTATGATATTGGATGAATTTTTCATGCCGGATTATATTATCTTGAATAGCCAACATGGCTGGATTTTTATGGTTATTAGTAACCGGTATTATTAAGTTTTCAAAGTCTCTTTAGCGCAACAGTTATTATTTTATCAAAGGATATGATTTATTCTACAATGGAAGGAATAGTCCCAAGTCGCTGCAGGCTCACGACCCGGCACTTGGGGGCTACATTATTTCAAATTGAGATTACATGCAAGTCTCATGTCGCTGCAAGCATGCACCATGACACTTGGGGGCTAATGCAAACTAATTTTCTGCTCATATTATTGAAGACCCGACTCATCACATTATAATGAGTCAGCCCTTGGGGGCTACCAATTGCTCCTGTCAACAGTTGAAGGTACAAAGCTTTTTATTCATTATATTGAAGAGTCCACTGCTTAGTTGGTAAAGCACAAGGCTCTTAACCTTGTGGACGTGGATTCAAGTCCCATGATGAGGGTTACATCATATGATGTTATTTTCATTGAAGTATATATTAAAGTCCCAGCTCAATATTATCTTACTGAGCCGGCCCTTGGGGGCTACACATCATTGCTCAAATCTACATGATTATACCTACAAAGTCCCTGCTCATTATTGCATAATGACCCGACCCTTGGGGGCTACACTGGTTAAAGTTTTTATGAGTATAAGACAATTACAAAGTCCCAGGTTGCTGCAAGCATGACAACCCGGCACTTGGGGGCCACATAATATGGAGTATTCAGTTTTTACTAGTCACTGGGATGAACAACATGGATTTCTTCTTAAATGGCAGTATTTATATTGAAGCTAGTCTTAAGCCATCACTTTGTTCTGCTCAAGACTTGGGGGCTACAGGTATTATATTATTATCGAAGAACTATTTTCAAATTCTCTGTTTTGAGCAAACTGGATTAACCCGGCGTCACCAATCATTATGACCCTATGTCTGTAACCCGGCGTCATCAATAATCATGAACCGGCATTAGCAACAATCATGAACCGGTGTTGGCAACAATCATGATCCGGAATTATCAGTTTTTATAACCAGACAATGGTGCTAATCATCAACCGGCAAGTTTTACATCTTTAAGCCGGCTGGATATCAGTTGAATATCTCAGACACTAATATTTTTGTCAAGTCAAAGCATTGAAGGCCGATTCAAATGGATTCTTTATTTACAAATATCTTCTGCAAGCAAATTGATTATGAAGATGGTTATTAACTTGGAAGGAAGAAATGACAAGGATTTAAGGATGATTAAGTGCCGGTCTACAAGAATACTTAAACCGGAGCACAACCCAACAAATTTGTTCTTGTTGCAGATCAGTTTAACATGGATGAATCCAAATTAAACTGGGGGCTAATGTCGGGGATATACCCCGCGGTGTAAACCGGCCGGAAGTTTAATCCGGCCGGACTGGACGACTCACTGGTAACCCGCCCGGAGCTTGGCGGTTCACGGGATACCCGCCCGGTCTTGGAGGTTCATTAGTAACCCGGTGGGCGGGTTAGATGGATGACGAGGCCCAAGGCCCAGAAGGCCGGTTCACATTTAATGGTGGGCCGGTTTATGAGGAAAGCATAAGGACTATTCTCCTGCAAAGGAAGCAAGACTAGGACTCCACTTGTAATAGAGTAATCCTAATCCAACTAGGACTAGTCATGTAAACCGCCCCTTCAACATATATAAGGAGGGGCAGGGCTCCCCAAAGAGGGACAAGCTAGAAGCGACAAGCAGAGAAACAATCTTAGGGCTAGACACAAAGAGGAGAACCGGTTTACGGCGACTCCCTCGTGATGATAATGAGACATAGCCTCAAACAGCATGTAGGGTTTTTACCGGATGATGTTTCCCGGGGCCCGAAGCTGTCTAAATCCCCGTCTTGTGTTGCGTCTCTCGATCCCGCTCAACCCCTCTCAAGCTACCACATAGATGCGTTGGCCTCGCGACTAAGTCCTCACACTAAGGACATCTGACGTGACAATTCCACGACAGTATACCTTCTACCTCAGATCCGAAGGGAAGATCTTTGTTGCCAAGAACGGGTCCTTTCTGGAGAAAGAGTTTCTCTCGAGAGAAGTAAGTGGGAGGAAAGTGGAACTTGATGAAGTACTACCTCTTGAACCGGTGAGTAGTGCAGCTCAGGAAGATGTTCCTATGATGCCAGCAACAACTGAAGAGGAAGTTAGTGATGATGATCAAGGTACTTCGGATCAAGTTACTACTGAACTTCGTAGGTCCACAAGGACACGTTCCACACCAGAGTGGTATGGCAACCCTGTCCTGGAAATCATGTTGTTAGACAACGGTGAACCTTCGAACTATGAAGAAGCGATGGCGGGCCCAGATTCCAACAAATGGCTTGAAGCCATGCAATCCGAGATAGGATCCATGTATGAAAATGAAGTATGGACTTTGACAGACTTGCACAATGATCGGCGAGCGATAGAAAACAAATGAATCTTTAAGAAGAAGACGGACGCAGATGGTAATGTTACCATCTGTAAAGCTTGACTTGTCGCTAAGGGTTATCGACAAGTTCAAGGGGTTGACTACGATGAGACATTCTCTCCCGTCGTGAAGCTAAAGTCCGTCCGAATCATGTTAGCAATTTCCGCATACTATGATTATGAGATATGGCAAATGGACGTCAAAATAGCATTCCTTAACGACCATCTTAAGGAAGAACTGTATATGATGCAGCCGGAAGGTTTTGTCGACCCTGAGAATGCTAACAAGGTATGAAAACTCCAGTGATCCATTTATGGGCTGGTGCAAGCATCTCGGAGTTGGAACATTCGCTTTGATGAGATGATCAAAGCGTTTGGGTTTATGCAGGCTTATGGAGAAGCCTGCGTTTACAAGAAAGTGAGTGGGAGCTCTATAGCATTTCTCATATTATATGTAGATGACATACTCTTGATGGGAAATGATATAGAACTTTTGGACAGCATTAAGGCCTACTTGAATAAGTGTTTTTCAATGAACGACCTTGGAAAAGCTGCTTACATACTAGGCATCAAGATCTATAGGGGTAGATCGAAACGCCTCATAGGTCTTTCACAAAGCACATACCTTGATAAGATATTGAAGAAGTTCAATATGGATCAGTCTAAGAAGGGGTTCTTGCCTGTGTTGCAAGGTGTGAAATTGAGCTCAGCTCAATGCCCGACCACGGCAGAAGATAGAGAAAAGATGAGTGCCATCCCCTATTGTCGGTGTCAAAACCGGCGGATCTTGGGTAGGGTGTCCCGAACTGTGCGTCTAGGCGGATGGTAACAGGAGACAAGGGACACGATGTTTTACCCAGGTTCGGGCCCTCTTGATGGAGGTAAAACCCTACGTCCTGCTTGATTGATATTGATGATGTGGGTATTACAAGAGTAAATCTACCACGAGATCAAGGAGGCTAAACCCTAGAAGCTAGCCTATGGTATGATGGTTGTTCGTCCTATGGACTAAAACCATCCGGTTTATATAGACATGGGAGAGGGCTAGGGTTACACAGAGTCGGTTACAATGGTAGGAGATCTACATATCCGTATCGCCAAGCTTGCCTTCCACGCCAACGAAAGTCCCATCCGGACACGGGACGAAGTCTTCAATCTTGTATCTTCATAGTCTTGGAGTCCGGCCGATGATGATAGTTCGGCTATCCGGACACCCCCTAGTCCAGGACTCCCTCAGTAGCCCCTGAACCAGGCTTCAATGGCGACGAGTCCGGCGCGCATATTGTCTTCGGCATTGCAAGGCGGGTTCCTCCTCCGAATAATTCATAGAAGATCGTGAACACCAGGATAGTGTCCGGCTCTGCAAAATAAATTCCACATACCACCGTAGAGAGAATAATATTTACACAAGTTCAATCTGTTGACGTATTTTGTGGTGTGACGTCACACCACAACCAAGCCTTTACTCGAATCGTTTTTATTATACCACCTCCGCGCGTTTAGCGAAGCGGTTTCCTTGGTACGTCTTGTCGAAGCAGAGAT
Organism: Triticum dicoccoides; assembly: GCF_002162155.2. NCBI lineage: Eukaryota > Viridiplantae > Streptophyta > Magnoliopsida > Poales > Poaceae > Triticum > Triticum dicoccoides. Next base: position 491,720,762 of record NC_041393.1, on the reverse strand, counting down.
CATGTTCCCCTTATTCCGGGATTCCCATCAATACGGACGTGGGTAACCCAACCACGCCATTGATTGCGGCGCTTGGGAGATAAGCGAGTTTTATCAGGCCGGTGGGGACGCATGGTCTTGTCCGCCCATATAAGGGGATAAAGATCCACCCTTTTACCTACGCCTTCTTCCTCCTTTGCTTATCCATCTCCGCGAACTCGAGCTCCAGCGCCCAAGTCCACACATCTCACCTCAACCTTCTCCAACTATGTCTGGAGTGGGAGGCAAGTGGATGGCCTCCTCCGTTACGGAGGGGCACATCAAGAAGCTGCGCAGCGCCGGATATCTGTCCAGCGACATCGCGCACCGGCTCCCCGACGAGGGGGAGCTCATCCCCACCCCCAGGCCCCATGAGAGGGTAGTATTCCTTTCCCATTTCCTCCGCGGACTGGGCTTCCCACTCCATCCCTTTGTTCGGGGGCTCATGTTCTACTACGGCCTGGATTTCCATGTTCTGGCCCCGAATTTCATCCTCAACATCTCGGCATTTATCGTCGTGTGTGAGGCCTTCCTCTGCATCCAGCCCCACTTCGGCTTGTGGCTCAAGACCTTCAGTGTCAAGCCGAAGGTTGTGAAGGACAGCCAAGCGGAGTGCAGAGGCGCCATGGTGGGCAAGATGCCCAACGTTACTTGGCTCGAGGGCACCTTCGTGGAAACCATTAAGGGGTGGCAATCGGGGTGGTTCTACATCACCGAGCCGCGTGACCCTGAATGGGCAGTGGCCCCCGAATTCAGATTTGGCATCCCCATACGGTCGCCTCCTGGAAAGAGAGTGGCCGGACATGGCGTGATTCGGGGGAGCTCACCGAACTCCAAGCCTGCATCCAAAAGCTAGTGAACAAGAAGCTCAAGCTTGTCAACGTAGTCCAGGTCATGCTCATCCACCAGATTCTCCCGTGCCAACAACGGGACTTCAATATGCGGGAGTTCGATTCGACGCAGCACCAGACTTTGAGCAGGCTCTTCGACACTACGTACGAAGAGGCCTGGAGGGTGCTGTTTAAGGGTGCCGAGGCTCCCGCATCCGCTACCGAAGATCGCGGATTCAGCTCGCAGCGTCCGGCAAGCGAGGTAAGCGATTTTGCCCTTTACGGGACACTTGTTTTCCATAGTTTGACTCTATGCGGGATCTAAACTCCCTCTCCTTTGACAGGACTGGCTGAAGAAGGCAGAGCGGACTAACTGTCCGGCCCCTTTGCCAGAAGACCCATCGGACGCCCGCTTAATGGGGCTGCTGGTTCCGGCACCCCACGTGGTGCCGGAGAAGAAGCAAAGAAGAAGGCCATGGGCACTCGAAAGAGTTCCTGTTTTCAGGTGTCATCGGACTCATCATCCGATGACTCCGAGGCGGACTCCTCCCACGAAGGCGAGGAGGAGAAGAAAGAGGCATCTCCCCCAGTGGGGGAAGGGAAGAAAAGGAAGGCCTCCCCAATGGGGGAGGCCGAAGGGTCCAAGAAGGGAAGGATTCTTCCCCCGGACTGCTCTGCCAACGCCGGCGAAGACGACGAGGACTGGCCTTCAAGGGCCAAGCCCCTGGCGAGATCGTAAGTATCCGGATTCCTGAATAACTTCATGGTTTTTCTTTTCGCCACATGGTGTCTTTCTAATGCCGCATACAACCCTGCAGTTCGCCCAGGGATGAACTTCCCGCTTCGTCGAGCGGGTCCTTGGGTGCGTCGGATATGGATTCCCTTCCAACCGCCTCCACCCCCCGTGATGCGGACGCTGCCGAGGTGGGATCCCGGGAAGGGACCCGCAAGGAGGAGGAGGCCTCGGAGGTGCCGCAGGGCAACCTCCCGGACTTTGCACTGGACTCTGCACCGGAACCTGTAATGGTTTCGGAGTCCGGCGGGCGGCCCCTTCGTAAGAAGGGCAAGACCGTGACGCCGGCGGCCTCCGTCCAACCGGAGGCGCCGGATAGCTTGCTAGAGGCGCTCAACGACGCTTCCATCAAAGAGGAACATCGCACCGTCATGAGTGCGGTGATTCAGAAGGTTCAGCTCGCCAAGAGCGGGCTGACCGAAGCCTGCAGCAGCCTTCTAACAGGCTTTGAGGTAAGAATTTTGATATATGTAAAATAGTACCGCATAGACAATAGCCCCTGATGCTCGGTTCAATGTTCGGAAAGAAAAGCCGGACTGAGGATCTAAAAAGATATACACCGGAGTCATAAAAAATATGTCAATATGGGGTTGCAGGCTGTGTTGCTGACCTCTGCCGCACTGACTGCGGAGGTCAATACTTTGAAGCAAAGCCTCGAGCGGTCCGAGAACGAGCTCGGCCGTGCCAAGAAGCAGCTCGAGGACAAGGAAGGTGAGTAACACCTTATTAAAGTTGTACCTTACAGAAAAGGATTTGGTTGCAAGAAGAATGACAAGGATAACGTGGGTATTGCAGGGGCCACGAACGAGGTGGCGACCCTGAAGGAGGCGGTGTCCGCGGCCGAACGTAATGCGGCCGCGGAGCGCACCGAGCGAGAGAAGCAGGAGGCGTGGGTGGCGGAGGTACAGCAAGAGCTCCAGGCTCTCGTGGAAAAACATGAGAGTTTGGAGCGCGACTCGAAGACTCGAGAGTCCGAGCTTGCATCGGCTCTTGAGAGTGCCAAAGCCGCTAAGGCCGAAGCCTACAAGGCCCTCCAGGAAATCGAGGCGTTGAAGAAAATAGCGACGGGTAAGGCATTTTTCATGCAAAGCAAGCATGTGAGTGTGAATTACCTATCACTTACTCGAATTCGGAGCTCTCCAGGAGCGTTCGCAGATCTGCCCCGCAGCGTGTCCGATGCTGCCGCTTTCTACAGGGCCGAGGAGGGGAGCTCGACGGAGAAGGTCTTCTGGTCTCAGTATGCTGAGGCCAGACATCTGGTGCCCCTTAGCGACCAGCTGAAGCAGCTGGTCGAGCTCCATAAGGTGGCCGAACAGGCCATGAAGGGCCTCATAGTTCGGCTGTGGCCCGGGGAGGCCATGCCTGGGACCTACTTCGGCCTGGTGCGGCGGCTGGTGGATGCTTGTCCATGGGTTGAAGTCACCAAGCACTCCGCTTGTATTGAAGGTGCCCGTCGGGCCCTTGCCCGCGCAAAGGTGCAATGGGGCAAGGTGAATGCTGAGAAGCTTGTGACGGACGCGCCACCGCCGGGCAAGGAGTATTGCACGCCCGAGATGTATTATAAGAGTGTCTTGAAGGGTGCCCGCATTATTGCGGGTGAGTGCTCCAAAGATGTAATATTTGAGTAGACTCGCATTTTGTTATCCTGTGCGCTGAAAACTTTGTTCATATGCACTAAGCAACGCTTGTTAATTTAAAATATTACCTTCTGTGCGACCGTTTATCAAATCTGAGAGATGGCAAGTCGTCGGCTTCAGCCCCCATGCCACGAGTGCTGGGGTGTTCGGGATAAATTTGAGCACTCTTGTTCCCATTTTTGGGTCCATCTAGGGAGGCGCTCAACACAACGAACGAGTCAACCGGACTTATAATGCTTGAACACTCTCACTTAGCCATAGAATTCTATAATTTTAAATTTTGGCGAAGCCCGTAGAGTTCGGAAGGCCGAATTTGGGGCGCTATCCACGCCTGGGCCGGACAAAGCCGGTTCCTCGCTCTAAGCGGCATAAGTCTTTAGGGACTCGAAAAAAGCCTCTCGAACAGCGACCGGCTCTCGCCTCATCATGACGGTCAGTTTTAGCTTTCTCCACTAAGGCGTTCGCCCAGCTCAACTAGGGCGCAATCGCAGTGGTTCTCCCAGTGCTACCGTAGCCGATACAACGGAACGTAAGGTACCAAAACATGGGAGCCGGGCAAACCCAACTATTGACCCAAGACATGATTCGGAGCCGATGCATATAATGCTATAAATTCGGGGTGCCGCACTTGTGAAAGTGTTCGGAGTTATCACACCATGATGCGGGAAACATAAGCCCCTGGTGTATTTAGCCGTACCAAAGTGTACGGATGCAACATGTCATAAATGAACATATGTATAAGGAAGAAATGCAATTATAAGCAAAAAGGTGTTGCATTGTTTATTCAAGAAATACTGCTGTGAATGCAGAACGATACAAATAGTGCGGTAAGCAAGGGATGGGACTATTAAACATGTCCCCCTCCAGAGGTAGGCTGCGGAATGGTGTATAAAACAGATTTAATGCTCGTAATGGTGACCACCTGGATATTCGTCGTAGCCTTTCTCCTTCCCTAGCTGTTGTATCGTTAGTTCGGCAGGTCTACTGCCGGACAAGGCCTCTGATGAACGGAGTCCTGTGGGAAAAAAAGAAAGAAAAAGAGAAAAAAAGGAACGACACACTTGAGAGCCCCTGGTGTGGTTAAGCCGCATTCTGGGCCTATCGTGGTCGTGCCCCTCCCCCTATGCCCATGGTATCTCCAGAGCGTAATGATGTACGCGAAGGACCAGTCTTGCAATTTTGCAGGGGCTGGGGTTGGGGCCGCATTGCTACGCGTGCTCGGAACGTGCCAGGTGGTCTTGTTGTATGTTACTCCGGGCGCGTTTAGCCGTGTCCGGTCGCTTAATGGCCGGACTCAAGAATTGCCTTAAGAGGCTGCACTGTACTTCTGCCGCGAGAGCCGCTGTACGTTCCTCCGTTCGGAGAGAGCGTTCAGTGTTTCCGTTGACCGTGATGACTCCTCGAGGGCCTGGCATCTTGAGCTTGAGGTATGCGTAGTGTGGCACCGCTCTGAACTTTGCAAACGTGGTACGTCTGAGCAGAGCATGATAGCCGCTGCGGAACGGAACTATGTCGAAGATTAACTCCTCGCTTCGGAAGTTATCCGGGGATCCGAAGACCACTTCCAGTGTAACTGAGCCTGTACAATTGGCCTCTACACCTGGTATGACGCCTTTAAAGGTCGTCTTTGTGGGTTTAATCCTTGAGGGGTCTATGCTCATTTTGCACACTGTATCCTGATAAAGCAGGTTCAGGCTGCTGCCGCCGTCCATCAGGACTCTGCTGAGGTGAAATCCATCGACGATTGGGTCTAAGACCAATGTGGCGAATCCGCCGTGGCGGATGCTGGTGGGGTGGTCCCTTCGATCAAAAGTGATCGGGCAGGAGGACCATGGGTTGAACTTCGGGGCGACTGGCTCCATCGCGTATACATCCCTGAGTGCATGCTTCCGCTCCCTTTTGGGTATGTGGGTTGCGTATATCATGTTCACCGTCCGCACTTGTGGGGGGAAACCCTTCTGTCCTCTATTGTTCGGCGGTCGGGTCTCTTCCTCGTCATCGCTATGCAGTCCCTTGTCGTTGTTTTCGGCAATTAGCTTGCCTGCCTGCTTGAATACCCAACAGTCCTTGTTGGTGTCGTTAGCTGGCTTTTCGGGGGTGCCGTGTATCTGGCATGAGCGATCGAGTATTCGGTCCAAATTGGACGGACCCGGAGTAGTTCTTTTGAATGGCTTTTTCCACTGACTGGGTTTAGAGCCTCTGAATTCGGCATTGACTGCCGTATCCTCATTATTGTCGCCGTTAATGCGGAGTTTGTTCTTGTTGCGACGCGATCTGCCATTACGGTCCTTGATATCCGGACTGCCAGAATTTTTGCTGAGGTTGTTGTTACGGGCTAGCCAGCTGTCCTCTCCCGCGCAGAAGCGGGTCATGAGTGATGTGAGGGCTGCCATCGATTTCGGCTTTTCCTGTCCCAGGTGCCGGGCAAGCCACTCGTCGCGGATGTTATGTTTGAAGGCCGCGAGGGCCTCCGCATCCGGACAGTCGACGATTTGATTTTTCTTAGTTAAGAACCGTGTCCAGAATTGTCTGGCCGATTCGTCTGGCTGCTGAATTATATGGCTTAGGTCGTCAGCGTCTGGTGGTCGCACATACGTGCCCTGGAAGTTATCAAGGAATGCGGCTTCCAGGTCCTCCCAACACCCAATTGATTCTGTTGGCAAGTTGTTGAGCCAGTGCCAAGATGGTCCTTTAAGCTTGAGTGGGAGGTATTTGATGGCATGAAGATCATCACCGCGGGCCATGTGGATATGAAGGAGATAGTCTTCGATCCAAACCGCGGGGTCTGTTGTGCCATCATAAGATTCAATATTCACGGGTTTAAACCCTTCGGGGATTTGATGATCCATTACTTCATCTGTGAAGCATAGTGGGTGTGCGGCGCCTCTGTATTGGGCTATATCACGACGAAGCTCAAAAGAGCTTTGTCTACTGTGTTCGGCCCGACCGGACTTGCTGTGTCCAGCGCGACGGTTGTCGTCACGTATCATGGGGCGCCCACGCGATCCGTAGATCGATCTTGATTGTCTTGCCTTTTCCTCCAATACATCTCGCAAGTCTAGAGCGTTCCCCTGTGGCCTTGTGCTTTTCAAGCGATGCCGGGGTACGGTTCTAGTGGAGGGCCTAGAGGCCTCTCTGTCGCGGCCACGGGATTGTCGGTCAGCCTTATTGTGCGCTGGTGATGCAGGTTTATATGCCTCCTCCTCTAATCGGGGGAGCAGCTTGCGTTTGGGGTAGCTTTTGGAGGGGCATTCGAGCTCATGCTCTTCGGCCGCAAGGACTTCAGTCCATCTGTCGGCTAGCACATCTTGATCAGCTCTAAGCTGTTGCTGCTTTTTCTTGAGGCTATTTGCCGTGGCCATAAGCCTGCATTTAAAACGCTCTTGTTCGATGGGATCCTCAGGTACGACAAATTCGTCGTCGTTGAGGCTTGCGTCGTCTCCGGAGGGAGGCATGTAATTATCATCCTCTACCTCTTCGTCTGGCGCTCTCTCATGAGGGCTGGCTTCTCCGTCCTCCTGTGCTAAATCTTGCTGGAGGGGGTTGTCTTCGGCACTGTCTGGGGTATTATTATCTCCAGTGCCAGAATCTCCATTCTTGCTGTGGCGGGATTTAGAGCGGCGTCGCTGACGCCGGCGCTTGGGCTGTTTCTGGGAGGGGTCATCCTCTGTTGTTCCTTCGCCATTCCCATCCTTTGGGATATCCACCATGTATATGTCATATGATGAGGTGGCTTTCCAGTGCCCAGTAGGCGCTGGTTCTTCGTCGTCTCCGGCATCATCGTCCATTCCGTCGATGTCTTCGGAGTCAAAGTCTAGCATGTCGGTTAGATCATCGACAATGGCTACTAAGTGGGTGGTGGGTGGGCTTTGAATTTCTTCGTCGTCCGCATCCCAACCATCCTGACCGCAGTCCGGCCAGGGCTCTCCTGATAACGAGAGATACTTTAGCGAACTCAAGATGTCGCCTAAAGGTGCATGTTGAAAGATGTCTGCAGCGGTGAACTCCATGATCGGCGCCCAATCGGATTCGATTGGAGGGGTCGCGGGAGGTTCGGAGTCCGGCGAGGAGTTCGGCACCTCGGAGTCACGAGCTTCACAAGGGACAAGGCCAGTATTCGGCTCCATCGTCGTAGAGGTTGCAGCCCTCGAGGCGGTGTCTAGCCACCCGTCCTCGATCTGCGCAGCCGGCTCCGAATTGAGGGTCGGAGCGGGCTCGTGTGTGGCCTCCAGGGCACTGTCCGGCTGCAGAGCTAAATCATGCCCATCGTGACAGTGCGGCGCGCTCGGCTGTGGCTCGAATCCATCGAAGATCAAGTCTCCGCGGATGTCAGCCACGAAGTTCAAACTTCCAAATCTGACCTGACGGCCAGGGGCGTAGCTTTCGATCTGCTCTAGATGGCCAAGCGAATTTGCCCGCAGTGCAAAGCCGCCGAATACGAAGATCTGTCCGGGGAGAAAAGTCTCACCCTGGACTGCGTCGTTGTTGACAATCGAAGATGCCATCGAGCCTATCGGTGACGACACAGAGGAACTCTCAATGAAAGCACCAATGTCGGTGTCAAAACCGGCGGATCTCGGGTAGGGGGTCCCGAACTGTGCGTCTAGGCGGATGGTAACAGGAGACAAGGGACACGATGTTTTACCCAGGTTCGGGCCCTCTTGATGGAGGTAAAACCCTACGTCCTGCTTTATTGATATTGATGATGTGCGTATTACAAGAGTAAATCTACCACGAGATCAAGGAGGCTAAACCCTAGAAGCTAGCCTATGGTATGATCGTTGTTCGTCCTATGGACTAAAACCATCCGGTTTATATAGACACCGGAGAGGGCTAGGGTTACACAGAGTCGGTTACAATGGTAGGAGATCTACATATCCGTATCGCCAAGCTTGCCTTCCACGCCAAGGAAAGTCCCATCCGGACACGGGACGAAGTCTTCAATCTTGTATCTTCATAGTCTTGGAGTCCGGCCGATGATGATAGTTCGGCTATCCGGACACCCCCTAGTCCAGGACTCCCTCACCTATGCATCAGCTATAGGGTCTATTATGTATGCCATGCTGTGTACCAGACCTGATGTAAACCTTGCCGTAAGTTTGGTAGGAAGGTACCAAAGTAATCCCGGCATGGAACACTGGACAGCGGTCAAGAACATCCTGAAGTACCTGAAAAGGACTAAGGATATGTTTCTCATTTAAGGAGGTGACGAAGAGCTCGTCGTAAAGGGTTACGTCGACGCTAGCTTCGAGACAGATCTGGATGACTCTAAGTCACAAACCAGATACGTGTATATTTTAAATGGTGGGGCAGTAAGCTGGGGCAGTTGCAAGCAAAGCATCGTGGCGGGATCTACATGTGAAGCAGAGTACATGACAGCCTCGGAGGCAGCGCATAAAGCAATCTGGGTGAAGGAGTTCATCACCGACCTAGGAGTCATACCAAATGCGTCGGAGCCGATCACACTCTTCTGTGACAACACTAGAGCTATTGCACTTTCCAAGGAGCCCAGGTTTCACAAGAAGACCAGGCACATCAAGTGTCGCTTCAACTCCGTTCGTGAAAATGTTCAAGATGGAGACATAGATATTTGTAAAGTACACACAGACCTGAATGTAGCAGATCCGTTGCTAAACCTCTCCCTAGGGCAAAACATGATCAACACTAGAACTCTATGGGTGTTTGATTCATCACAATGTAACTAGATGATTGACTCTAGTGCAAGTGGGAGACTGTTGGAAATATGACCTAGAGGCAATAATAAAATGGTTATTATTATATCTCTTTGATCATGATAATTGTCTGTTATTCATGCTATAATTGTGTTATCTGGAAATCGTAATACACGTGTGAATACATAGACCACAACATGTCCCTAGTAAGCCTCTAGTTGACTAGCTCGTTGATCAACAGATAGTCATAGTTTCCTGACTATGGGCACTGGATTTCATTGATAACGGGATCACATCATTAGGAGAATGATGTGATGGACAAGACCCAATCCTAAGCATAGCTCAAAGATCGTGTAGTTCATTTAGCTAGAGCTTTTCCAAATGTCAAGTATCATTTCCTTAGACCATGAGATTGTGCAACTCCCGGATACCGTAGGTGTGCTTTGGGTGTGCCAAACGTCACAACATAACTGGGTGACTATAAAGGTGCACTACGGGTATCTCCGAAAGTGTATGTTGGGTTGGCACGAAACGAGACTGGGATTTGTCACTCCGTATGACGGAGAGGTATCTCTGGGCCCACTCGGTAATGCATCATCATAATGATCTCAATGTGACCAAGTGTCTGGTCACGGGATCATGCATTACGGTATGAGTAAAGTGACTTGCCGGTAACGAGATTAAAGGAGGTATTGGGATACCGACGATCGAATCTCCGGCAAGTAACGTACCGATTGACAAAGGGAATTGTATACGGGGTTGCTTGAATCCTCGACATCGTGGTTCATCCGATGAGATCATCGAGGAGCATGTGGGAGCCAACATGGGTATCCAGATCCCGCTGTTGGTTATTGACCGGAGAGGCGTCTCGGTCATGTCTGCATGTCTCCCGAACCCGTAGGGTCTACACACTTAAGGTTCGGTGACGCTAGGGTTGTAGAGATATGAGTATGCAGTAACCCAAAAGTTGTTCGGAGTCCCGGATGAGATCTCGGACGTCACGAGGAGTTCCGGAATGGTCCGGAGGTAAAGAATTATATATAGGAAGTCAAGTTTCGGCCATCGGGATAGTTTCGGGGGTCACCGGTATTGTACCGGGACCACCGGAAGGGTCCCGGGGGTCCACCGGGTGAGGCCACCTATCCCGGAGGGCCCCATGGGATGAAGTGGGAGGGGAACCAGCCCCTGGTGGGCTGGTGCACCCCCCCCCTGGGCCCCGCTGCGCCTAGGGTTGGAAACCCTAGGGGTGGGGGCGCCTCCACTTGCCTTAGGGGGCAAGCCACCCCCTTGGCCGCCGCCCCCACTAGGAGATTGCATCTCCTAGGGCCAGCGCCCCCCCTTAGGGGCCTATATAAAGGGGGGAGGGAGGGCAGCCGCACCCATGCTCTTGGCGCCTCCCTCTCCCCCTGCTACACCTCTCCCTCTCACAGAACCTTGGCGAAGCCCTACCGAGAGCGCTGCTGCATCCACCACCACATCGTCGTGCTGCTGGATCTTCATCAACCTCTCCTTCCCCCTTGCTGGATCAAGAAGGAGGAGACGTCTTCCCAACCGTACGTGTGTTGAACATGGAGGTGTCGTCCGTTCGGCGCTAGGATCTCCGATGATTTGGATCACGACGAGTACGACTCCCTCAACCTCGTTCTCTTGAACGCTTCCGCTCGCGATCTACAAGGGTATGTAGATGCACTCCTCTCTCTCGTTGCTAGATGAACTCATAGATTGATCTTGGTGAAAGCATAGATTTTTTATTTATTTTCTGCAACGTTCCCCAACACCAACACTCTCCGCCCTTGTTCTCTCTCCATGTGACACGCACCCCCTAAGTACCATAATCCCTCACTCCATCATAGGCGCAAGCACTCCCCCCCTCCTAAGTATGATTATCTCTTACTAGCCATCAGGAACACACGTATTGTCTCCTTCCATCCTTACGTCTATCTCGATATCTCTCGGGGCATCTTCTATCACGCACACACCTTGTCACTCGATCTCCCACCCATATTGTCCCATCACGATCTCCAGGGGATCTCTCTATGACAAACATACACTCTCTCCTCCCCATGTCTGCATTTTCTCCGTACGTCTCTCTCGACCTCTCTCCCTTGATTGTCAGACCCCTCTTGGCCACGTGCTAGGGGTCTTGCTCTCTCGGTTCCAAACAACCACACACTATCTCCTCACCTTGCCTCCGTTGTCGAAGATGCATGTGTGATATGTTTGCATAAGACACGCACGCTTTTTCTCTACTTTTATCGTGTATTGTCCATGTCTCTTTCACACACATGCACATACACTTTTTTTACTCTCTCTCTCTCTCTCTCTCTCTCTCTCTCTCTCTAGTTAGGGACTCTGTCACGTCCATAAGCATATGGATGTTTTGAAAAGTCAAACCTCAAAAAAGTTTGACCAGGTATATGTGGAGAAAAACATTTACATCTAGAACGATCATTAGATTCATCACAACATGTACTTACTTCATACTATCATTTATCTTTGGTATTGTAGATATAAGTAATTTCTTTATAAACTTTGTCAAAGTTTCAAAAGTTTGATTTTAAAAAAAAATTGGAACTACATTATCGAACGGAGGGAGTAGCTCTTTCTCTCTCTCTGCTATCTCTCACGGGCCTCCCATCTCACTCGAACTCTCTATACCGACGGATTATATGCTCACTGTGTCAGCGTATAGCTCCGTATATTGTTTAGTTGACCGGTCAACCAATCCACATGCTACCTTGTCAGCTCGTGTTCTGTATCTTCATGTGCTGGCCCATGTGGCAGTGGGTGAAAATAAGTAAACTAGAGGCCCATCTGACACGCGATGAAGTAAACAAAGTTGAAACCACTCGGGGTAGCACCCCGCACGCTAGTAAATTGAGGGCGCGTTGAGGACAAACTTCTTGCGCGCGAAGGAAGCACTCGCGCACAATTCACCACTGCGTGGCGGCATGCACAGAAGGACGCACTCGCGCACACCCAGCACACAACACACACCATCACACGTGTACACTGGCGTCGCCGCTGGTTGAGATGGACGGCGAGGCAGCCAACAAGCGGAGGCGGCTCGAGCCAAAACCGCATCCGGCGAGCCTGGACTTCATCAACAGCCTCCCCGACGACATGTTGCTCGTCATCATCGGCCTCCTCCCCACCAAATCTGCCATGCGGACCGCCCTGCTCTCCTGGCGGTGGCGCCCCCTCTGGTGTTGCGTCCCCCTCAACCTCACCGTCGACAGGTGCCTCTGCGACGGGGATTGCAAACGCATGGCCGCAGTCTCCAAGATCCTTTCATCGCACCCTGGGCTAGCCAGACGCCTTGACATCCGCATGTTCAGTACCAACTGCAAGGTCCAACCCAAGTTCGACGAGTGGTTCTTATCCCCCACCCTAGATCAGCTCGAGGAGCTCAGCTTTGAAGCTGGACGATGTCGCTCTCTGCCGCCATCCACGCTCCGCCTCACGCCAACGCTGCATCGCGCCACCTTCAGCTCCTGCTATCTTCCCCAGATTAATGCCGCGCCCACCCTTCTTCTCCCTCAACTCAAGCAGCTCGACCTCTTCGACGTTGTCATCTCGAAGAAGGCTATGGAGCACCTGCTCTGCAGCTGTACTGTGCTCGAGTACCTTCATCTTGAGCAGATCCACGGGTTCATTAGCCTCCACATCGCCTCGACGAATCTCCGATGGATTTATGTGTCTTGTTGGCCCCGCAACAAGACATCAATTGGGAAGAGATCACTCCAGCTGTTCCACGTTATGGTCATTGAGAATGAGCCTTTCCTTGAGAGATTGCTTGTATCGAATCTAGAAGGTCCAACAAAAATCAGGGTCATTGACGCGCCGAAATTGACAGCACTGGTGTACTTGTCTGCCAATTCTCCGAACTCTTTATTGGATCCGTAATCGTTCAGGTACAGCACTCATCTTCTTCTCCATCTTCCTGAAATTCACATTTTTAAATTTCTTCTTGATGTATTTACGACCGTCTTCTAGAAAATGATTCCCACAAGCTTGACCTAGTTCATGCGCACAATGAAGATCTTAGCACTAAAATCTATCGGCCCCAATCTGGATCAAGTTGTTGGATTCCTTACATGCTTTCCGTGCACGGAGAAGCTACTCATCGAGGTGAAACTTCTTTCCTATAAGTAAACGGTAATCACAACGTAGCTCAATTTTTTCATAATTTTCCCAAATTACGATGACAAGTGTAGTGTTCAAAACTGCATCTACGCACTGCACCGAAAGAAATGTTTTTAGTATTTTTTCTCACGTGATCACCTGCATCGTTTTTATGTTGTACTACTATAGTAGCCTAGGCTAGTCATAGTGGAAAGTAACTTAGACTACTCCAGTAACTCTATGGATACCCTAAGAGCAAGTACTACCTCTGTCCTGGTTTACTCTTCCAATTTTGTAGTATCAAAATTTGACCATAGATTTAACTGACAAAATGTTAATGCATGTCACTAAGAACTATATCGTTGGATTCATATTTGAACATAATTTCAAATGGTGTAATTTTTAGTGACATGCATTGGCATTTTCTTAGGTAAATCTATGGTCAAAATTTTATACTAAATACGAGGTAGTATTCCCTCTGTCCCAAAATTCTTGTCTTACATTTTTTTAGATACGGATGTATCTAACACTAAAACGTAACTAGATACATCCGTATTTAGAAAAATTTAAGACAAGAATTTTGGGACGGAGGGAGTACAAAAGTGGGCTATGTAGGCCAAAACATGTGCCAAATTCACTTGTGATGCATTTGGCATCGATGCCCCTCCATTGCTCACCTGGTGCCCCAATCTGGATCACCTACTTTGCTCCGGTGCCAAATTAACTCACGCAATGAAAAAACACTGTGTGGGAGAGAGAGGACTGAGGCAATAAAAAAACACTTGTTTGGGAGAGTGAGAGGCTGGTGTAGTTGGTTTAATTGATTTGTTTATACATGTGGGTCTGTGTGCATAGCGGTGCCAACTCTCTCACATCACGAGAGCGGTGCCAAAATCTTTTGATTTGACATCGATGCGTATTATGTGGCATACTTCTGCAAAATATGGCATCGGCCACATAGTGGAAGGCAACAAATGCCCAAGCTCTTCACGTGCTCCTAGTTAAATGAGAGGAAACAGAAAGAGAGAGATAGAGACAGAGAGTGAAAAAATATCACTAGCCAGCCAACCCTATCGTATGAGCGAATGATATTGGTACCTCTTGATGACATGGCAATCTTATCCAGCCAGCTGCTCTGATATGTTGTCTTCTTTTGCAGATAAAAAAGACCCGAAAGTGAAAAATGTGTTGCACTATAACAATCTCATCGAATGCCTTGATCTCCATCTTACAAAAATTGATTTGATCGACTACCGAGGAAGCACGTCTGATATTAAATTGGCCAGGTTCTTTGTTCTGGAGGCAAGTGTGCTCAAGGTAATGAGGATTGGCGTTCTCTGGCGCAACAATGAATGGTGTGCTGATCACCGCAAGCGTCTAAGCCTAAATGACAAAGTCTCCGCAAAAGTTGAATTTGTTTTTGAAACATCAAGTGGCCAAAGACTCGAAAACTTATTTGCCCATTAGTGACTTGTCAGGGCGGTAGATTTTAGTTTGTACGATAATGCTGCATCCACCTAAAGTAACGAAAGTTTCTTACATAAACTTCCTAGTAATTCCCTCTTCGTAAGTGCAGCATTACTCCTAACATTTGTAATATCAGTTCAAAACTTCTAATATTGCCGTGTCCTATTCCTGCGTTTTCAAAATCGTGCGAATCAAACAGGTCCTGAGTTGGTGATGATGTTGTGCCTCCCATCTTTCACCAATAGCCGTCGGATCTAGATCTTACGCATACAAACCAAGCTTCTCCATTTTTGCAAAAATATGCCCGCACTTGTTCCCTATTTACAAACAACTCCTTGTCTCTCACAATCATCCTTATCTCCTCCCCACCACATCTAGAAGGCCGTGGAAAAATCTGGGGCGATGGCCGCTGCCGGAGTCGTCCACCCGCAATCTTGGTGTTCCGTGCAATGCACGAGCATCTACGCACGGGAAATTATGTCGAACAGGGCTAGTTGTAAGCAGGCTAGCTCTACAGCAATGATGATAGTGACTGCAGACGGTGAGGCTGACTATGGTATGCCGAACATGGCGCCTATACTCAGGTGTCATCTCCGGCGCAAGGTCTTGTCACTTCACTGTGAGGAGCAGCACGTAATAATTTGACCAATGGGTAGTACAGTGCTAGTACTCCTACTACTACATTGGTAGTACTACTACTAGTACTAGTAGCACCACCGTCTGGATTTAGGAGTACTACCACGTCCATCTAGATTTTAGTATTTGACTAGCAATATCTAGTAATGCATGTCACAAAAAATGTACTACTCCCTCTATAAATAATACTCCCTCCGTCTAGGTGAGTAAGTCATCTTAGGTTGTGCATCGTGACCAAGGAGGAGGAGAAAATGAGAGAACTTAATGTTCATTTGCTAATTAATAGCATTGCATGCAATGAACTAACCACTGCATGTCGTGTTTGGTAGTCTCAAGTCATTAAAAGCATGCACACCCCACATCTCTTATTGGTTGATATGTCAAGAAACAAGAAACGAGGTAGAATTTAATGCACCACGCCTAAGTGTTTTGGGATTATTTGGTTTTTGTAAGATGACTTACACACCTAGATGGAGGGAGTACATGGTGTTTTATTCCTATCGGCGAAAGAACTTAATGTTTTTTTGCTAACTAGAGTACTAATAGGATTACATGCAATGAACTAAACACTGCATGTCATATTTGGTAGTCTCAAGTCATTGAAAGCATGCACGGCCCACATCTCTCATTGGTTGATATGTCACGAAATAATAAAAAAAGGAGGGAGTTAATGCACCATGCCTAAGTGTTTTGGGATTATTTGGTTTTCGTAAGGTGACTTACACAACATTTTTGTTTACATGCATTAACATTTTATTAGTTAAATCAAAGGTCAAAACTTGGCGCCAAATGCAAAGGGGACCAATAAACTAGTAAACATCAAACTTCTCTCATTTGGCCCCAACTAGGGGTCCGGTGAGATGACTATACTGCACTGGCACGGAGGGGGGCGCAGCTTCATTGACTTACGGCAACTGCCTTTGGGTGAATGACACGTGGGCCCAGGGGGTAGCTGGCCCACCTATCATACAGCCAAAGGCAGGTGCAGTAGAGAGCCAAGGAGTAGTACGAAATCCTATGCACCTACGCATGCTAACCAAGGGCAACAGTGATCACTCGAATCGCAAGATTAGTTGACTAGTAGAAGCTAAGCTAGACCCATGGAGGCGATGAGCACAGGCATCAGCCGACGGTGCCAGATGGTCCATGACGCCGGCCTGCGGCCCGTCACCGAGGAACGTCTCCAGGTAGTATTGCTTGAGGCCGCTAGGGCGAGGGGCCGCTTGGACGACAGCTTCGTCTCCTTGTTCGACGAGGTACTCGTCGGTTTCCTCGACAAGTTCACCGTTGTCAAGAAGCTCGCAGACGACTTTGACATAAGCCTCCAGCCGATGCGCCGAGGCTCTGCGATGCCCGCAGCCCTCAACGGCCACTATGGAGACAACCTCTTCGATGCACTGGTGGCCCTGCGACTACCCGCCGTCGCGCCGGAGAATGTCCACCTCGAGGTCACGCTCGCCGCGTAGCGCCTGGCGCAGCAAGACACCATCGACATAATCACCCACGTCTATGCGCAAATCATCCACAAGGACTACTACATGCAAGAGGAGGACGATAGGACGCTAGCCTTCTTGGACCGCAGGGCAACCTTGGATGGCACTGTTCAGAAGCACGTTGAGCTCGCCGCCAACGCCGCTGCTCCTCACACGTCGGTTGGTGACCCGGCGCACTAGGGCATGAGGATGTCGTTGATGGATCCGTATGTATTTTTATCTTTCCGTCAAATCCATGTAGTAGTATATGATACTACAATAATTATCTTACCTTTCGCATCAACTTCATAATTTTCGTACGTACTCCGTGCATGAACGGCGCCAGAACCAAACTTCTCATTACTCTAGGCAAAAACGTTATTTTCTATGTATCAGTCGCGCCATGGAGCAGAACCAAATTTTACAAGTTACGAGTTCAAAAGGAAAAGCCTGCCGTGTTCGCGTCGCGCCCCCACACGGTTGGTCCGGCATGCCGCTCAAGAGGGAATGCGTACGGTGTTGCATTTTCACTTACAAGTGGGACCGCAGTTGAGCAAACCGACTATCGGCAAACCCCCACCCCGCCCATCGCGCGATGGCTGAGAAAATAGGAGGGAGAAGAGATGGTTGTAGCATGGACTCCAAGAAAATTGGTGTCGGATAGGACTCGTGTGGGTGGCGTGTGCTGTATTGCTAGACGTGAATGCTAGTTATGGCCCATGCCAACCCACTATATCGAGCCTACATCGAGGTACGTAGAAAAATTTTCCTGCAGACTGTGCTCAGCCCTCCTCTATCTCTCTTCTCAGCCAGCCAGCGGACGCGCGGAGCCCAGCGTCTGTTTGCTCACATGCGGTCCCACATGTCAGTGAAAACGCAAGCGGACCCACTGAACCTGCACATCTTTCACCTCGATGTGCTGGTGATGAAAAACAAATCCAATAAAGATCTTAGGTGGCCGCTTTTGGAGTTACTCAAGAGTAGTAAGATTCTATTTATAGTTTAACCCAAGATGCACATCTCGTGGCTTCATCTACCACTCTATTTTCTTTCATGACACGACCTGGATGCTGGATGTCCCACGTGTCGGCAAAAGGAGGAAGAACCCGACCAAATCTTCGGTTGTGCTCTCAGATTAGACTAGTTGTGCTAACTTAATTTTTTTATTGTGTACTCCCTCCGTTCCAAAATACTTGACTTCCATTTGTCCAAAAATGGATGTACCTATATACTAAAACATGTCTAGATACATATATATTTTGACAAATAGAAGGCATGTATTGTGCAACGGAGGGAATAGCATGGATGCAAGTTTTTGTATTGGGAAGAAGAGTACATCCATATATTGATAGAGCGCAATTTAGTAGATGTTCTATCACTTTTAGCTAGCACAGAGGCTAGAGATGATATTAGTGCACTTGTTGATACTCCTACTAGAATAGAGGCTAGACATGAGACTAGATGCGAGGAAGCAACGTCTACATATTTACACTCGAAGAATAAAGAAGCACGCAAGATCGAGCCTCCGTAGATCAACAATGAATGCATCGAGAAGGCACTAATCCAACTTATAGGAGTAGTAAAATGTATTCTTGTGGTTCTTGTTTTCTTTGTTCTTGCTTTTCTAGTCAAAATTATCATTGGAGTTCGTGCAAAACGGAGGTCCGTTTGGGGTCATGCGTTGGAGTTGGCCTTACAAGTGGGACCGCAGTTAAGGAAACCGACTATCGGCAAACCCCCACCTCGCCCGCCGCGTGATGGCTGAAGTTAGAGAAACGACGAGGTTGAAGAGATTGCTCTAGCACAGACTGATGGAGTCATGTACCTAGGGTAGGGTCACAGATCTGATCTAAGTACCCTGCCCAAGGACACCCTTAGAAGAGATCACCTTCCAGTCGACCTACGAGGGACTCACTCGACTGACTTGAAGGACTCGACCACGAAGACTCACTCGACCACCAGAAGGTCAAGAGGCACTCTGCACTACAACGGTCTATAATTAAGTAGACTTTATGATAGTTAAGACACTTTATGTGGGGCGTTACCAGTAACGCCCCGGACTTAATGTACCTTAAACCCTTCATTACGTGGGTTGGCTGGGATCCTGGCGCACTCTATATAAGCCACCCCCCTCCACAGGCAGAAGGGTTCGGCACCTTGTAATCCATATACACATAATCCACTTGACCGCCTCCGGGCTCCGAGACGTAGGGCTTTTACTTCCTCCGAGAAGGGCCTGAACTCGTACATCTCTTGTGTTTACAACCTCTCCATAGCTAGGACCTTGCCTCTCCATACCTACCCCCCACTCTACTGTCAGACTTAGAACCACGACACGGACTCCAAGAAATAATATGGTGTCAGATGGATGTCATGGTGGTGGCGTGTGCCGTACTCCTGGACTTGAATGCTTGTTCTGGCCCATGCCACCCTACTACTCCTACTATTTACTCCTACTATATAGTACTAGTATCGAGGATTCGAGGTGCTCATTAACATATGGCTACAGTAAAAACACCCACCCGACGCGCGAAGCATGTTAAGCTAGTACAAATAGTGTACTACTATTGTTGATTGGCCTCATCCGATAACCTGTTGCAATGCACGTACAATTATGTATTCGGAAAATATTTTTTTGCCTCGTGGCACCACTCACTCAGAGAAGCGACTCGAAAGCCATTCATAAATTTAGTAAGTTTATCACAGGCATATCATTTTATTACATACAACAGGTCATCAACCCACATCGACAACGAGGATACATTATAAATACTAAAGTTTTCACCACACAACAAATAACAAGCAATGAAATGAACTTCAACTCAACCATTCCTTGGCGTTGGAAATGCTTGCTTTGAACCACAAGTGATTCTCTGGGACGGGCCATCCATTGTCGATCTGGAGACCAACGCAGGACTGATCATCCAGGATGAAGCGGCCTACTATATCAGTACCAGGGTAGGGAACCACCCAAATGTCCGAGGTATAGACACAGTTGCTTCTCATAAATGGTAGTAACATTGTGTCAACAGTAGTTGGATCGCCTTTCACCATCATTGGATAGTTTTGTCCAAGGAAGAGCGAGTTTTCTCCAAGACTATCAATTCTGTACCAGGGAGAAGGAGTTGGCGCTGGCACACTAGTATCCATCCTGAATACCATGCAACAGGTGTTGGAATAGGTCCGGAGAGTGCGACCATGGGAGACTACACCTGCTTCCTTAGCAGTAACATCATCAGTGGGTTGTATACATACAAGAAGAGGTGATCCATCGGAATTAGTTGCCAGGTGCCACAAAGTATATGGGCGCTGCTCGTGATCATCACCATCATCATCTCCCCCTTGGTTATAAAATATTTCAAGTATGGGTGGTGGAATGTTCACAGGACCTTGGAAACACAAGAAGAAGGTTAATTAGTAAAGGGAAACTTGCTGACCCGCATGCATGTGGATGAAACCGTTATAATTACGGTGGAAGATAAACGTACCGAAAGCATAAGGATTGCATGCAAAAACAGTGCCACGAGTGGTGGCAGCAAACACAAGGCCCTCGTATTGAATTGCATCACAGTACTCATCCGTGTACAGAAACTGCTTTTTGAGCAATATCCATAGAGTCAAACCACCAAGGACGGCAACAAGCTTGTCGAAGATAGCAACGACTTCATAGTTGTTGTAATTCCAAGAGCGTTTGGGAACTCGACAAATTGCTATCTTCCGTAGAAGACAGTCACATGATCGTATTTGAACATGCGTACAATACCGATGTGCTCAACCTCTGGACAGTCTGCTGAGATTTTTGGAAGTGGAACCCGGTCACGAGTGTACACATTCACAAGTTCCCACTCGTAGTTGGACCCAATGTAAACAACCCAATCTCCATTTGCGCCTACCCAAGCCTTGCCCTCAAGCGATGGCATCTTAACATCATACGTATCATTATCAAGTGGCATCAACTTGCACAGGGCGAGGCCTCCGTCGTGTCGGCGCCAATCATCAGGGTCACGACGAAGAATATAGGGGAGATCAAACCGCTCCTTGACTCTTGGGTTCCTTGTAATGATGTTATTAGTTGAGTCAAGAATGGGTTTGAACAAACCTGACATGCTAGAAGAGGTGATGACGTCGCACCTATCAATGAGTTCCTCCACCACGTCATCTTTCAGATCGGGGCAACAATAACGGGGTTGTTTCCGGCATGTTCCCTCCATGGAGAAGACGATCGAACAATGGCAGAAGAAAGGGTGAAGGGCTAAAGGAAAATGGAGGAGGGAGAGGAAGAGCGTGCGACAGCAGTTCCAAATCGAGAGGGAAAGGCGAAGAGTCGATGGACGGTTTCCAGTTTGCCACGGTTCATGAAGAGGCGCCCCGGCCTACACGTCCGTTCAGAAATACTCCTACAACTCGTCGTCGTCTCACTGATATGTTGGAACGGGACCACATGTCAATGAAACATGGTGTGTAATTTCTCGTGCAAAATGTGATATGGCCGCGTTGGCCCGAGGTGCCGCATTAGTTATCGACCTTTTTTTAATGGCGTGCCATTCAGTTTTGAAGCACGACTAACTGGTACTGTACACAGAGAAAATATAAACTACTCTACCACTACTCCACCTCCAGTACTAGTAGTATAAAAAAGATATATAGGCTGGAGCTTCAGCGCTTTCTTGCCAAGGGCTGCCTACTTTCTTCTCACACTACCACCCTCTCTCCATATCTAAAAAAGACGGCCCCTCTCTCCCTCCTCACCGGTGGTCACAGATCTGGCGGGGAAGAAAAGGACGTGCAGCGTTGACGCACTCGTCGGCGGCGAGCGAGGTCACGCATTGACGACAAGGTCGTCCTCTCATACCTATCGCCCGCACGGGATGGCCTCCGTCCCCAAGCTCGCTGTTGTAGTGTGTGCGGAGGACGACGACCACGAGCGAAGCCACTTCCCGCCGACCCTCAGCTATGCTACCTCTTTTTGAACCATACCCTTGTTATATTGCCCCATATGCCACGTCGTTGCATGTGGATCTTTTTCCACTCCACCATCTTCCCAATTTGCTATCCTCTGCTCTGCTGGCCACATAGACGAAAATCATAGTTTGCACTATTAAAGGACACCCTACTTCATGCAGACTAATCCATATCTGGGTTGAATAAGGAAAGTAAGGGAGACCGTACTGTCCAAGAGAGTAGGCTTCGAACCCGCATCTAGGTTGAAAAGGGGAAAATCAGTAGCTAAGGAATGAGTCTCGTGTCTCTTGGTTGAAGAAGGGTAGAAAGGCATGACAACGCAATAGAGAATGACCAGGTCGATCGGTTTGTTGTCCTCACATAGGAAAAAGGTGGCTAAAGAGAACAAAAATGGGACGTAATCCACATATGCTGCCTGGATATTTGTTGCTCTGGGAAACCATACCTCCCTCACCACTCTGCGTCCATGGAGGTACATCGTACTGGTGCGCCCACTGTTCGAATGGGCCTCCCATGCTCTTATTGCTACTTTTTTGCTGCTAGGCCCTCTGCTATGTAGGCCAAAAGAGGTGCCAAATCCACTTTTGGTTTGTTTAGCATCGATGCCCTCCATTGCCCAGCTGGTGCCATAAAAGAATTTTAGGGAACCGGAGCAAGTAGCAGCTCCGATGACCAGCCGGTGCCAAATGTAGAAAGCAATAAACAATTGGCTCATGGCCCACTGCAAAGAGCTAACCAGGCTAAGGAACCTCATGTGAATAGAGCATTTGGGTCCCATTTTTTGTCAGGCTACGAATGCAACATTGTGAGACCGGTGCCAAGTAAAATCTTCAGGGCATCGCTGCCCAGCCGGTAGTATTTTAATGCATTGGGCATCGACTACATAGTTGAAGGCCTTAGTATAACGCCAGCAGTCAAGTCAAGCAATGCTACTGCTAAAGTGATGCCACATTTAACTAATGCCGCTCTCCGTGTAATGCCATCGATAAATTTAAGCAATGCCATTTAATGTCACTGGATTATTTCAGGGTTAGCTGTTGATTGTGGATGTATTAAAGATTTTTCAGCTAAGGCATTCTAATGTTGTTGCACAGACAGTATACCAACGATGAAACTTGTTACTACCTTCAGATTTTTGCACAGTTAATGCTTATAGATTACATACCTCACTTTCATGAGATAAGTTACTTTTTTTGTACAGTGTCACCAAAATGCCAAGGTGCTGATGTCATTTTATTTTAGTTAAACTGCACAAACAATTATGAAGACAAGAGGAAAGGTCAAGAGTGGGCACTTCCTCCTCCGGCTCTTCTCTTGACTCGTTCGATCAAGTTTTTATGTTTGATCGATTATCAAGATTGGGATAGCAATTTTTAAGTCCCCCCCCCCCGAGTTCGACATGATATTTACCTTGGAGGTACATGGTTTGCAATTTTTTTATACTGTCATTAGTTAATAATGCTAGTTACCTTCAGACTTTTGTATTTGGTTTAATGCTCATGCACAGCTAGTATACCAATGCTGAAACTTGTTACCTTTACATTTTGTATTGTTAATTCTTATAGAAACCTTCCAGTGCTAGAGTTTATTGAAATCTGTTCAGTAAAATCATTGTACTGTACCCTGTAATAAACTAACTACTCTACTGTTGCACTAGCCATTGGATTAGTGTATATTTGTAGTAAATGGTGTTGCATTAGCATATGGACATAAATAAAGTGTGTCAAGCTTTCCCAGATATGTGCTCAAGAAAACTACTACCTGTTTTTCTAAATACTAGACGTTTGGGTACTTTAAATTGAACCGCGAAAACGTCTTATATTAAGGAACAGAGGGTGTAGAGTTCACTCAAATTATCCCGGTAAAGCTAGTCACACCTTTGTTAAAATTAATTTTCATTATGTTATCGGAGGAGGTCTGTATGTTTGTCTCTAATGCATGTCGACTACATACCTGACATCATGATGTAATGTTAAGTCATTTCCTTTTGTATAGTGTCACTAAATTGTCAAGGCGGTGATGGCATTTTATTTTAGTAGAACTGCACAAAATTTGCTTAAAAGAAGAGGAAAGGTCAGGAATGGCTCAGTTTTTCAGAAAAAACTATGTATGCCTTCCTGACATCAGCCGCTGTTGCTTTATTTATTCCTTCAAACAGGTGGTTAGAAACAGTCTTGCTACCTTTTCCCATTAAGAAATTGGAATGCTTATATTTGTGAGTCTATGCTTCAACTAGTGCCACTTTTATAGTAATCACACTTTCAATATTTATGCAAACAGGGATGCTCGATTTTAGTGGAACTGCACAAAAAGTCCAACTGGTTCAACATTAGGAGCATGTTTTTTTCCAAACCTTTATATCCAATTGGTGGCACAATAAGTTGTTCATTACGAAGGTACATGGTTTGCTACTACCTTGCTACTCTTTTTGTATTGTCATTAGATAGTAATACTAGTGGTTTGCATGTGAATTTATTGGCAGGGTGGACCTACATTGGAGGTGCAGGACAGGATTCAATGATTGGATGCTCAATTTCGGTTGTATCGACTTCACCTCTTCCATCACTGTGAACATGGATATCCTTGGTCTGATGAAGAATAGGCGCTATATTTCTGCTCTGAACCAGCAAATCAATTCGGTATGGAATTGTCCAGGGCAAAACATAACTGTATCAGATTGTCTAGTGCAGAACATGACAGATGCTAAGCGGAAGAGACATGTTTAAACCGAAAATACATGGTGTGGTATATGTTTACTAGCTGCTTGATATTTGTGCAGACAGAGATGTCTGCCCGTTGCTATTTGGCAAACAAACAAAGTGTCCTCAATTTTGGTTGAACTGCACAAGAGAATAGTATAGTCACTACATGCAGTGCCATTTGAAAATAGACACAAAGATTGGATAGTCACTTCATGGACTGCAGAAAAGTAGTAATGTACTATTTACAGGCCAACACTAGGTGCTTCATTGCTTTGGTCTGATTATACAATGGGCATCATTTTGCCTAAGTTAAAGTTTGTATTCCGAAAATAGTCTTGCGGTGTGATCGAGAGAAAACCAAATCATATTGCAGTGGATGTTCCTCCATCATGTGTGGTTCATTCTCATGGTTTCAGCTATTGGTGAAACCACTTACGTTTGCAAGAGGAATTGTAGACTTCACAAACAAATTTGTCTTTCAGTCTGTACTGATTGTTGGCCAAGAGAAGCATCCATGTTAGTAGGAAGAACATATGTTTTTTCTAGATCTTTGCTTTTGGAGCTACATATTTGTATATGATCTGTGAATCATTGAGATGCATTAACATGTTGATCTTATGTATAGGAATCGTACTAGTTAGTTTTAGTTGCGACGCAAGATCCGAAGTGGCTGATCTTTGCTTTTGGAGCTACATATTTGTATATGATCTGTGAATCATTGAGATGCATTAACATTTACTTATTTCTGTTCGCTTAGTGTTTACAAGTTACTGATCGATCACTAGCTAGCCTACAAATGCGCTCCTGGCAGTTTTATTTGCGACGCAAGATGCAAAGTGGCAGTTTTTTGAATAAAAATGCCTACCTTTGAAGAAACTGACAAGCTACACTATCGATCCTGCACGGATAAAAATGCCTACCTCTGAAGAAACTAACAAGCTACACTATCGATCCTACACGGATAAATAGCGGATCACGCATGTACTACCTCCTTTCCGGTTTGCAGGGCTCAATTCAAGAAATGACCTACTCGAACCTACACGAATAACTAGCGGATCACGCACGTACTAGTACCTCCTTTCCGGTTTGCAGGGCTTAATTCAAACCTCTCACCAACCAAGGTACTCCCTCCGTCTGGGTTTATTAGTCTCGTGAGCAAAGCAGCAAGACCAAGGCATGGCAATAATTAACGGGATGCAGAAGTTTAAGCCTAATTAATTCCAGCGATTTAAGTGGCTACATGCGTGCCTTCGGCTGCGACTCGTTGCATGCTGCTTCGCGTACTGCCTGCGAGCGATTCTGAGTGCCTGCATGCAGCCGACCGTAATTAAGGCATCTAACTAATGCGAAAAAAGATACGCTTTAATTGTTGCAGGCTTTTTAAATCCGTGGAATCATTATTGACAAGGAGGGAGATGATTCGAGTGCACTCGTTTGACCGCCATGCCGGCGTGCGACCCAGACGGGACGGGATGGCACAGTCATAATTTTCGTTTCTCTAGTTTTCCATGGCAAGTTTGCGCGCTAAGCCATTATGCATAGAATTCCGATGACCGTCGCGCTACCTTCCCCCTATAAGTAATGTTTCCCGGCCTTCTCCGGTGCCACCGTGACCCAACTTGCCATGTCCTCATATGCCCCCACCGGCCCGATGTCGCTCGCCACGTCCGCCATGCCCCCGCCCGTGCGCGGTAGGCGACGACGGAGGCGGTCACTGCCGGAACTAGTGTTCGGTTTTTCACCGGAAGGCAGACAGAGGGAGGAGGCATTCTATCTGTCTTTATATGGCAATGCGGAGATCGAGGAGTTGTTGGAGCGCGACCGCCTGGTAGAGGAGCAGCGTATTGCCAATTTGCGCCGCCAGCGGGACATGGAGCAGCAGTGCACCGACTCTCTGAATCGCGAGCAGAGTGCCCGCAATTGGGCCGAATATGTGGAGGGCGGCGCCCGGCAAATAGCCCTGGAGGCTGTCAGGCATGCACGCGTTCGCGACGCTGATTTTTACTACCAGCTCGTGAAGTGGGTTTCCCGCTTGGAAGCCGAAGCTTCGGTGGACCACGCCGGCATGGAAAGGGCCAACGCGCGCGAGCAACGCGCCCTATCGCACCTTTTGGAAGTCCGAGGTGAGGCGCAGGACGCCGGTGCCGGCGTTTAGCGTGTACCATAGATGGCGGCGGGCATCGTCTAGTTAGCTAAGAGTAAGTTAGTACTTGTACGCTACTAGAGTATTAGTGGGAGTAGATAGTTAACTTGGCTATGATGGTTGTCAACGTGGAAGTTCAGTACTCTATATGTGGATCAGACCTGTTACTTTGCTCTGAATGTTGAACTTTCCGTTCGAACGTATGGAATGGGCTGTTATTTTTTAAATGGGTTGTATTTGTCCTCCACGGGTTTAGAAGCTGACTTGTGGGCCTAGCAAGTTGACGCGTACACAATCAGGAGATGATTGTACATGGAGAGGATGATAACAGGGACCCACCAAGGTCATGGCAGTACGCAAGCAAGTGCCTCCTTATTTCAAGCCAATAAAAAATGGCTCCTCCTAGTAGATTTCTGACATCTGGGTCCGATGACATTGTCAACGTAGTCAATAAACGAGAGAATTGCCCAACGAGCGGCTGACGCCAGGGACCCAGCAGCTCGCCCAGTTATTTTTGTTTTGGGTTAATTTGATAAATGCCACTCCAAATCTGGTGTATCCGAGAAATGCCACTCAATTTCCAAACTTTGAAAAATGCCATTTCATGCCATTTCTAGTGGCATTTTTCAAAGTCTGGAGTGGTGTTTTTCAAAGTTTGCAAACTGCAGTGGCGTTTTTCAAAGTTTGCAAAAA
Organism: Triticum dicoccoides; assembly: GCF_002162155.2. NCBI lineage: Eukaryota > Viridiplantae > Streptophyta > Magnoliopsida > Poales > Poaceae > Triticum > Triticum dicoccoides. Next base: position 491,693,612 of record NC_041393.1, on the reverse strand, counting down.
TTGTAGTGGCATTTTTCAAAGTTTGGAAATTGCAGTGGCATTTTTATGAATCGCCATAATTTGAGTGGCATTTATCTAATTTGTTTTTGAGAGGGAAGCAGGGTGTCAACTGGGCTGTGCGGGACACTCTGGCCTGTCTAGACAACCTTTTCTTTTATGTTTACCACAGACCAGCCCAGTAGTTTTTTTTTCTTTCTGAAAATGGCTAGCCCAGTTTTTTTGTGATTTGTCGAGGAAGTCGCTTTATTAGGCCAGTTGGGCTGCAAATCTTTCAAGACGAGGAGAGCTTCATTCGGCTGGCCGAAAAAATGGCCTATCAGTAATGAGAAATGTGTTGTACATTTTTAAAACACATCAAACTGGCAATTAGTTTCAAATATCTTTTTTTCATTTCGAGATTTTAAATTGCATTGATTTTTATGCATGGACAATTTATTGGATTTTATATTGATATACATTTATTTTTAAAATCAGTCTGAATGTGACTCGAAATTTCGGGATTAAAAACAGTTCAGACCACACCGACATATGCAAAATTTCGTGTAATTTTTTAACCGTGGCCACAATATGGGTTGTAATGCTAACAAAAAGAATATGAGCTCCAAAAAACCCGTAAGAATTAGCAAATGGGCTGTAAATTATTTGAAATAATGGCAGATGGGATGTATGCTATTTTCCACAGATTTGAGGCTTTCCACAGATGGCATGTATACTATTGGATGTCCATCCAACAGTCGTCCGGCTTCTTCAATCTCTGCTCTTCCTGCTCCAGCCGCTCAAACAAGCGCCGGTGGGACTGCCTGTTCCCTCCTTCCCGCGGCCGGCTGTGCTGTCGCGTAGGACTCACCGTCCCATCGTACTCCCATCGCTGGCCTAGCCATCCCTCTACTCCCCACTATCCCACACCTGCTGTTATTCTCCGGCAACGGCAGACAAACCAGTAAACCCTCATAAAGTCGTACTCCCCTCCGCGTAGGAAACAACTGCCGAGTCTTCCCTGCTTCCGTGTCATTCACTTCCTAGGCCTCACCGTCGTCCACCGCCCTGGTGCCCTCAGCGTGGCGTGGTCAACGTGCTCAACGACCGACATCCATGTAAAGTGGACTGTACGTGGAGAGGCTGACAGCTAGGTCCACAGCCACACGCAAGGAAATGCCTCCTTATTACGTGCAAAATAATGATTCCTCCACCTGACATCTGGGACCCACCGAAAGGGCCTCTGTATTTTGCGAAAAAATGTTACCGCCGCTGACAGCTTGGACCCACCAGCTATATCTTCGCACGCAAGGAAGTGCCTCCTTATTACGCACAAAAAAAATGAATACTCCCCCTGCTAGCTGGGACCCAGTATAGTGGGCCTACTAAGTTGACGGGGACGAAGGGCTTTGTTAACTTAGTCAATATGCACGATTCTACCTCGACTGACCGTACGATGTCCATCCAATGGCCATAGTGCTTCTTCAACCTCTGGTCTTCTTGCTCCAGCCGCCCAAAGCAGCACTGGTCATGCCGCCTGCTCCTGCTTCCCGTGGTCGGCTATGCTGCCGCGGAGGCCTCACCGCCCCCATACTACTCCCACCGCTGGCCAGGCCATCCCTCCACTCCACTCACCCACACCCCCTGTTATTCTACGGCGACGACACCGCAGCCGAACCAGTGAACCCTCGTACTCCTCTCCGCATGGGCATCCACTACCGCGTCTTCCCCGGCTCCATGTCGTCCCCTTCCTAGGCCTCGCTGTCGTCCACCGCCGTGGTGCTCTCAGCGTGGCGTGGTCAATGTGGTCAACGACCGAATTCCATCGAAAGAATACTATACATGGAGAGACAGACAACTGGCTCCACGGCAGCCGCAAGGAAGTGCCTCCTTATTACGTGGAAAATAATTATTCCTCCACCTGACAGCAGGGACCCACCGGACGGGCCACCAGTATTTCATGAAAAAAATGTTTGCCCCTGACTGCTGGGACCCACCCGACGGGCCACCGTACTTCGTGAAAAAAGTTTCCCCCTGCTGTCATCTCGGACCCACCGGAACTGCCTCCTTATTACGCACAAAAAAATGAATACCCCACTGCTAGCTGGGACCCACCGGAGGCTGACTTGTGGGCCTACTAAGTTGAGGGGATGGAGGGCTTTGTCAACTTAGTCAATATAAACGATTCTAGCTCCAGTGACCGTACGAAGTCCATCCAACGGCCGTAGTGCTTCTTCAACCTCTGGTCTTCTTTCTCCAGCCGCCCAAATCAGCGCTGGTCGTGTCGCATGCTCCTGCCTCCCGTGGCCGGATGTGCTGCCACGGAGGCCTCACCCCTACTATTCCCACCGCTGGCCAGGCCCTGCGGCGACGGCAGCCTCACACCGCAGCCGAACTAGTGAACCCTTGTACTCCTCTCCGCGCGGGCTTCCACTGCCGCGTCTTCCCCGGCTCCCCGTCGTCCCCTTCCTAGGCCTCGCCGTCGTCCACCGCCCTGGTGGTCTCGGCGCGGCGTGGTCAAAATGGTCAAGGAACGACTTCCATCGGACATGGACTGTACGTGGAGAGGCTGACAGCTGGGTCCATGGTCGCAGCAAGGAAGTGCCTCCTTATTACGCGGAAAATAATTATCCCTCCACCTGACAACAGGGACCCACCAGACGGGCCACCGTATTTCACGAAAAAAATGTTTCCCCCTTACTGTTGGGACCCACCAGCTACATCTTTGCACGCAAGGAAGTGCGTCCGGGCAAAAAAAACGATTCGCCCCCTTGACTGCTGGGACCCACCAGCTACATCTTCGCACGCAAGGAAGTGCCTCACAGTCGGGACCCACCTGGTTGAAGCGTACGTAGCGTTGTCATTCTGGTCGCGAACGTGTATGTAAATATATACTAGTCGATGTAGAGGCGCGCACGTGTCGTAGTAGAGGCGCGCACGTGTCGTAGTAGAGGCGCGCATGTAGCATGTACACGTACGTATAGTGGCCAGGGTGCAAGAAAGAAAATACGGCCACGTACGTACATACGGGCAGGGTCTCGAACGCCTACTCGCGCATACGTACATGGCTGGGTCGGAACGGAGAAACAGTGTCGTCATCGTGTTCATGGGGAGCCAACCGGCTGGGTCAGAATGGAATGCGTGGTCGTGTTCATCGAGAGGGCTTGGATGGAACAGGCGATGGAAACGAGGCCTGGCGTACCGCAGAATGGAGGAAACGGACCCCCTACGTTCGGAACGGGGTCCTGTTGATCAAGAGGGGTGTGGCGTACCGCAAAATAGAGGAAATGGACCTCCTACGGTCGAAACGGGGGTCATGTTGATCGGGAAGTGTCGGGGATATACCCCGCAGTGTAAACCGGCCGGAAGGATAATCCGGCCGGACTTGGCGATTCACCGGTGACCTGCACAGACCAGACGGTTTACAGTTCATTGGTAATCCGGCAGGCGGGCCAGAGGAGCAACAAGACCCGGCGGCCTGTCTGGCGGTTCATGAAGGTCGGTTCAACCATTGTGGGCCGGTTCAAGAGGAAAGGAATATTTGTCTTACAAGGAAGACCCGGACTTGTATCCGGTTTGTATTAGAGATAGACTAGTCCTAATCCTAATAGGACTCCACATGTAACTCGCCCCTTCAACATATATAAGGAGGGGCAGGGCTCCCCAAAGAGGGACAGACAACAATCAATAATCTCTAGGGCTAGACACAAAGAGGAGAGCCGGTTTACGGCAACTCCCTCGTGATGATAATGAGACCTAGCCTCAAACAGCATGTAGGGTTTTTACCGGATGATGTTTCCCGGGGCCCGAAGCTGTCTAAATCCCTGTCTTGTGCTGCGTCTCTCGATTCCACTCAACCCCTCTCAAGCTACCACATAGATGCGTTGGCCTCGCGACTAAGTCCTGGCACTAAGGACATCTGACGTGACAATTCCACGACAGTTGGCACCCACCGTGGGGCCTGCGCATGGTGGTGTTGAGTTCTTGGAGGGATCTCATCTCGGGTTTTGAGAAGTACACAAGTTTCCGGATGAACAGGAGCCGGTTTGGAAGAATTCAAATCAACTATGAAGTTCATTGGTCAAAGATTGAAAAAGTTTTTCAGCGGCGGCATATACAAGTTTGAGACGAGAGAAGTTAGGGTTCGGTATCCTGTGCATCATCGCCCGACGCGGCCTGACGAACCGAAGCCAGATTGATGAAGGAAGCCGACAGGATTTCCGCGGAGCCGCCGTATGCCGCGTCATATCGATCCGCAAGTTGCCGCTGCTGCATATATACGCTCGAAGCCCCGAAGTACGCAGTGTCCTGTTTGCTGTTTTGAGAAAATCAGTCGCTGCTGCTGTTTCAAGTCCCAAGGGCCTTCACGTGAAGCTAAGTCACGTCAAGTTACAATTTTTTGGTTGCGAACAGCACGTCAAGTTACAGAGAGCACGCGTTTGGGCGACACGTCGAATCCAGATGAAAGATCACTTTTTTGCTGCCACAGTTGCGTGTTGCCGAGATCGACCGGAGTTGTGCTGCAAACCGCTGGACGTCGTGTCAGATCAGTCCACATGAAGACTCAGATTTTGAAAAGGAATAATCTATGCAGCAAGGTCCAGACTCGTTTTTTAATCATTGCTTTTATCAAACCAGCAACTAGTACTACTCCCCTAAAAGCCTCTTTGCATCAAGCGGGACCGGTTGCTATTTTATTCGATGGCCGGCTGCTTTAGCTCAGTACATCAGTCAAATCTACTGGAGATGGAAGTAATAGAGAATAGGACAAGAAGATTTTTTCGGCAGAATCCACCGTGGGTGGCGTTTGAGGACCAGCTTGACCTGCCGGTCTCCGGCGTGGACAGAACGATCCTCCTTACTAGCGGAGTTTCTACAAAGGCAGAGTGGGTCATGGCCTGCCCAAGTTTGAAAAAAAAATTGCGGTTTTGGCCGCTACCGTGCGTTCGGGCCGCTACTGCGGTGTCACTTTCAAGTCACCCCTCCGACCGCTGTTATATCTGGCACTTTGTTGGTTCTGTGTAAATACTAAAGGCTGCATCAGAATACATCCAACATTATCCAGTATTGGTATCCGCGTTCATCCGAAAAATAAATCAGGACAAAGGTGTTATACAACGGATATGGAGCGCGCACCAGCATAACTCTGCACTGGAGTCCGTCCGTGTCATGTTACTCGACGGATACGCTTGCAAGTCGTGGCTCCCGCTGTTCGGTTTACATCAACGCGGCGGCCGACTCGCCCGTCCGCACCGCCTTACTAACGCCACGGACAACTCGCCCGTCCGACCTTGCGGCCGGTTCACGCGTTCGCGCTGGCTTACAAACGTTGCGGCTGATTCTCCCGTCCGCACCGGTTTACCACGCCGCGGCCGGTTCACCCGTGAGCGATTTCCAACTTCACATAGCGATCATCAACTTCACGGCCGATTATTTCCGGCCTAGCACATCAGGTGAAATCTATCTAAATATATATTTTATTAGTGCATATTATTTTTGTCAAAGAGCAGTTTATCTTTGCCTTGGTCTGCAATATTGTATGCAGGACAATTATTCATTATAAACGTGGCTTATACCATGGGTACGAAGCACGCGCTGGCAACGTCCTGCCCGGTGTTCGTCCGTGCCACATTACACGGTGAATGGACACGTGCAAGACGCCGTCCTTACGGCCCGGTTTACATCAACTTTGCGGGACCGTGCCTGCGTTTGACTCGCCCGACCGAACCGGTTTACCACGTCATGGCCGACTCGGCCGTGATTAATTTCAGCTTCACCATGGTGATCGTCAACTCCACGGTGGATAACCCCTGGCATGATATATCAGGTGAAATCCATCCAATATATTTTATATTATATATTGCGTTCTTTAAAAACAGCAATTACTCCGGTTTGCAAAGTTGTCTAATGCAGGACCCTAAACCATCATATTGGTGCAAATTTAAAGGCCGTTAGAAAATTTCCGGCTTAAAAAGAAGGATTCCGGTTTAATATCCGGCTCAAGGGGAAGATGTCTCCCACAAAGCTTTGAAGCTCTCAATATCCGGTTCAAGATCCCGGTTCAAGAAGAATTTATCTCTTGCAAAAAGGTTAAAAATTACCGAAGAGGACCTGCTGCCATGATGCGCGGTTCAAACATGGTTATCCTGCCTTATTGGCCTAACATATTATTGATCACATGGGGGCTTCTACTTCATAAAGCGGGGTCTCTGTCTTTCTCATCATGCGAGGTTACACGGAGTGATTCTGTTTAAAAGCAGCCTCCGGTTTACCCCTTGATATTTGTCTTTTATATATCACTGGGGGCCTTGGTCGTGTCCGAACCAACGAACACCCTTTGATAGGCGACAGCCACCAGATCATTTGGGGACTTGGTCAAGTCTGAACCAGTCACGCCTCTTGGTCGGCCTAAGGCCACAAAATCACTTGGGGGCATGGTCGGGCCCGAACCATTTCCACGCCTCTTGATCTGGCATATATGCCACGAGTCATTTGGGGACCTGGCTGACTTGAATCATTGTCACTCCTATTGGGGGCCTTGATCCTGTCCGACCATGGTAATGCCATCTGAACAGCTCAGTATAGCATATTTTTGCAAATGGTTTTTTATCATTGCCTTTGCTTCCATGTTATTTTCATGGTTTGTTTTTTCTTTGCTTTTGTCGGATTTCTTTTATGTCGACAAACCCCTTTTTCCGATTCAGCCGATGAATTTGATTCCCCTTTAATCCGGGGGCCATCTGCCCGGTTTGATTTTCTATTATCATCCTATTATGGAGTAAACCGGTGTTCATTAACCCGGCTTGACTTTCAATTACAAGTTGTCAATACAGGATCAAGTTATAATCCGGAGACTATCAGCCCGGTCTGGTTTGACTACGAGTCGCCAGTATTATATATGGTTAAACCGGTGTTTATCACAACCCGGTACTGTTTTGTCATCAACCGGCACAGTATGAAAGGAGTTATCATTATTCAAGATTGGGGTTATTACTCTTACTACAAAAAATTGGTAAACCAATGATGTGATTCAATATCACAGGTATGATATATTTCATTGATTATTCTTAAGTGCAGCCTTGGTTATAAACCTGGGTTATATGTTGGGCATTATGACCCGTCCGGCGGTAAACCGCCAGGACACTTTAAACTTGTTGTATGCAGAGACAGGTTGAATAAAGCATGATGATAAATTATCCGGTGTTTATTAAACCGGCCTGGTTTTAAGACGATAAGTCGCCAGTATATGATGGGAAATTATCCGGAGTTTATTAAACCGGCCTGGTTTTGGACTATACGTCGCCAGTATATATTTGGATTGCGCTATTGGAATCATGCGCTTATAAATGATTGGGTTATATTATTCAAATAGCCAAATTTGGTTGAATTTTCATTATGATATTGGATGAATTTTTCATACCGGATTATATTATCTTGAATAGCCAACATGGCTGGATTTTTATGGTTATTAGTAACCGGTATTATTGAGTTGTCAAAGTCGCTTTAGCGCAACAGTTATTATTTTATCAAAGGATATGATTTATTCTACAATGGAAGGAATAGTCCCGAGTCGCTGCAGGCTCACGACCCGGCACTTGGGGGCTACATTACTCAAATTGAGATTACATGCAAGTCTCATGTCGCTGCAAGCATGCACCATGACAATTGGGGGCTAATCCAAAGTAATTTTCTACTCATATTATTGAAGACCCGACTCATCACATTATAATGAGTCGGCCCTTGGGGGCTACACATCATTGCTCAAATCTACATGATTATACCTACAAAGTCCCTGCTCATTATTGCATAATGACCCGACCCTTGGGGGCTACACTGGTTAAAGTTTTTATGAGTATAAGACAATTACAAAGTCCCAGGTTGCTGCAAGCATGACAACCCGGCACTTGGGGGCTACATAATATGGAGTATTCAATTTTACTAGTCACTGGGATGAACAACATGGATTTCTTCTTAAGTGGCAGTATTTATATTGAAGCAAGTCTTAAGCCATCACTTTGTTCTGCTCAAGACTTGGGGGCTACAGGTATTATATTATTATCGAAGAACTATTTTCAAATTCTCTGTTTTCAACAAACTGGTTTAACCCGGTGTCACCAATCATTATGACCCGGCGTCATCAATAATCATGAACCGGCATTAGCAACAATCATGAACCGGTGTTGGCAACAATCATGACCCGAAATTATCAGTTTTATAACCAGACAATAGTGGTAATCATAAACCAGCAAGTTTTACATCTTCAAGCCGGTTGGATATCAGTTGAATATTTCAGAGACTAATATTTTTGTCAAGTCAAAGCATTGAAGGCCGATTCAAATGGATTCTTTATTTACAAATATCTTCTGCAAGCAAATTGATTATGAAGATGATTATTAACTTGGAAGGAAGAAATGACAAGGACTTAAGGATGATCAAGTGCCGATCTACAAGAATATTTAAACCGGAGCACAACCCGACGAATTTGTTCTTGTGTTTATGTTGCAGATCAGTTTAACATGGATGAATCCAAATTAAACTGGGGGCTAATGTCGGGGATATACCCCGCGGTGTAAACCGGCCGGAAGGATAATCCGTCCGGACTTGGTGATTCACCGGTGACCTGCACAGACCAGACGGTTTACAGTTCATTGGTAATCCGGCAGGCGGGCCAGAGGAGCAACAAGACCCGGCGGCCTGTCTGGCGGTTCATGAAGGCCGGTTCAACCATTGTGGGCCGGTTCAAGAGGAAAGGAATATTTGTCTTACAAGGAAGACCCGGACTTGTATCCGGTTTGTATTAGAGATAGACTAGTCCTAATCCTAATAGGACTCCACATGTAACTCGCCCCTTCAACATATATAAGGAGGGGCAGGGCTCCCCAAAGAGGGACAGACAACAATCAATAATCTCTAGGGCTAGACACAAAGAGGAGAGCCGGTTTACGGCGACTCCCTCGTGATGATAATGAGACCTAGCCTCAAACAGCATGTAGGGTTTTTACCGGATGATGTTTCCCAGGGCCCGAAGCTGTCTAAATCCCTGTCTTGTGCTGCGTCTCTCGATTCCACTCAACCCCTCTCAAGCTACCACATAGATGCGTTGGCCTCGCGACTAAGTCCTGGCACTAAGGACATCTGACGTGACAATTCCACGACAGGAAGGGTGTGGCGTACCGCAAAATGGAGGAAACGGACCTCCTACGGTCGAAAGGGGGGTCCTGTTGATTGGGAGGGGTGTGGCATACCACAAAACGGATGAAACGGACCTCCTACGGTTGAAACGGGGGTCCTGTTGATCGGGAGGGGTGTGGCGTACCGTAAAACGGACGAAACGGACTTGTGTTGGAGCGCTATAGTCGAAACGGGGGTCCTGTTCATCGGGAGGGGTGTGGCGTACCGCAAAACAGGACTCCACGGGATACTGTTCATCTCCACCGTCGAACTCCTCCAGCCTCCACGGGCTCCTGTTCATCCAGCCTCCACCGCGCGCTACTCCACCGGCTACTGTTCAACCACCCCTCCACGAACAACCTCCACCGTCTACTCTTCATCCAGCCCTCCACCACACCACGGGGTCCTGTTCAACCACTACTCCACGGGCACCCCTCCACCGTCTACTGTTCATCCAGCCCTCCACACCACGGGGTCCTGTTCATCCAGAGGCAACGCCACCGCTCACTGTTCATCCAACCCCCCCCCTCCCGCAACACTCACTGTTCATCCAATCGATCGGCTTCAGTTAGCAGCAGTAGCGAAGGAATCGCTCGATCGGGTTCAGTTAACAGCCGTCGATCAATCGCTCGGGTTCAGTAACGTGTAGCCTACAGTGCAATCGCGCGGGTTCAGTTAGAGCCCAACGCCTTGCTCGGGTTCAGTTAGAGCCAACGCCTCGCACACACGCGCGTACCTGTACGAGAGAAACGTGCATCGCTCGGCCCCCGACCACCCACCGTAACCGGGAACTCCCCGAAATTTTCCTCGCCCTCGCTTCTACCACGGTTTTTTCCGTCATGGACGGCCCAAAGAATATTATGCAGCTACATCTTCGGTCCGCCTAGGATGAAAATCCCATTTTCTGTCATGATTTTTTGTCATAGAAGTAGGAGCCCACCACATCTATGATGATACCGGGTTTTGTCACAATTATCGTCATAGAAGTGTCATATGTATGACAGAAAAAAATTTGTTCGGCCCAAAATGTCACGGATGTGTCTTTTTTGTAGTGATAGTAGTATAATCTGTTATGGTAAGGTCATGTAAGAGGTAGGTTATTTTTTTTTTTGAAAATCACTTCCGCACTTTATTAAGCTAAACCAGGAAGTTCATCAGACACAATACTAAGAATACAATCTGGGGGAGAAATCTCCCACGAAACCGAAACGCTATTACAAAAATTGAACCGGGCAATCTCATACGCCGCATTATTTGCCTCCCTCTTCACCCACGTAGTTTTGAATTCCCCCAAGTTTTTGGCCATCCCCTTGATTTATTCCACCGTGATGCCTAAGGATGACAGATTTTGATCTTGCCCCTTCAACATTTTGGCCACGTTCTGACAGTCAGTCTCCAGATGGAGTTTGGGCACACCTCTTTGCAGAGCTAGTGCCACCGCCCTCTTGCATGCTTGCAGTTCAGCCACTTCTGCCAATGTGATCTCAGGTAGAAATACCGCATCCGCACCTCGGAATGCTCCATCTTCATCTCTGAACACCACTCCAGCCCCCCTCCTCCTTGCCTCGACCGAGACATAGCACCATCGACATTGGCCTTAAGCCAGCCCGACGCCGGTGGTTCCCATCTTGCACGCTGAGTAGGTGAAGTCGATCGCTGCGGCCGCCCCCGCACATTCTTCCATTCTTCCATGAGCGCTGCAACTCTCTTTGCCATCAAGTTGGCCTCCTCAATTCTTTTCCCTTCCCTAGTGTCATTCCTAGCCAACCATATAGCATATAACCCTTGCACCATCGCTGCCTTCTCGTCCTCCGAAGCATCTGACAGCCACTGTAGCAACCATGATGCGACTGAACTCTGAGTGCACACCAAATGAGGTGGGGTCTCCACCCTCGCACCCAATACCAAGCTCAGCTCCTTCCAAAACTGTTAAAGGCAAAGGTGTCCCGTCTTTCGATGAGATGATGGATATCGCTTTGGTGGAAGTCGACTTTGACGATCCGACTACGAACGTGCGAGGACGTCGCGCCTTAGCAATCGCTAAACCAACTCCGAGAGGTTATTGACCACGCCGGAGCACGATCAACCTGACCACGAGGGTATGTTTCCTGCGAGCAAACGAAGAACAAGCAAGAAACTAAGATTGCAATCTGGATATTGCGAATATAAGATGAAAGCTTTATTGATCAAGGTGGGGTTCTGTGACGCCTTTGTCTGGTCGTTGAACACAAACGAAGTACGCGAAGTTGCAGCTATGGCGAACTTTAATCTAAACAAAACCCAAAGTCTAAACGGTGCCCTAAGGGCTGTATATATGGAGGAAGAGAGGGGGAATTTCGTGGCCCTTGGTGGAGGGGTCCGAAATCAACCCTATCTCTTGTTTCCCCATACATACGGACTCTAAAAATAGCCTATACTTGTGTATTTCGAAATTACATGGGCCTGGCCCAATAAAAAGGTGACGCAGCACCTATAATAGCCTCTGGATGAAATTTATGAAGTGACATCTTGTATATTTCGTCCAAGGCTTCATGCACTCGTTATGGTGGCTTCAAAGACCCGAAATCATCACTTGTAACTCTGTTCTTCTTCCCCTTGCGCATGCCATCATCTCCATGCTTGTTCTTGCTCCAATGTTCATCCTTCTCCAAGCTAGGCCCTTCATTTGTAAGCAAAACAAATGTATCCAATTTAGGCAGCATCATATTCTCATGAACATTAGAATCATTACCAAGAAACGAAAGTACCTGGTAATTTAGTTGGCGTGCGCAAGCTCTAGTAATTGGTCCAGTATGTATAGCAGCAGGGGCTGTGGGTGTAACAATGGTATTGATGTCCTCATCATCCTCCCCTTCTTGCAATGAAGTCGTCCTCGACGGAAGCTCATCTTCCTCACCCAAATAAGGCTTCAAATCTGCAATGTTAAAAGTGGGACTAACCCCAAAATTTGCAGGCAGCTCAAGTTTATATGCATTATCATTTATTTTCTCTAACACCTTAAAGGGACCATCAGCCCGTGGCATGAGCTTTGATTTGCGCAAATCAGGAAATCTATCCTTACGCAAATGTAACCAAACAAGATCTCCAGGTGCAAACACAACATGTTTTCTACCTTTATCTCCAGCAAGTTTATATTTGGCATTCATACGCTCAATGTTTTCCTTAGTTAACTCATGCATTTTTAAAATCAATTCAGCACGTTGTTTAGCATCAAAATTAACCTTCTCCGAAGATGGAAGAGGCAACAAATCAATAGGTGCACGAGGTAGGAAACCATACACAACTTCAAAAGGGCACATCTTAGTAGTAGAATGCAATGAACGATTATAAGCAAATTCAATATGAGGCAAGCATTCCTCCCACATTTTCTTATTACTCTTGAAAACAGCCCTAAGCATAGTAGACAATGTTCTATTGACTACTTCAGTTTGGCCATCAGTTTGGGGGTGACAAGTAGTACTAAAAAGCAGTTTAGTCCCCAACTTAGCCCATAAACATCTCCAAAAGTGGCTAAGAAATTTAGTATCACGATCTGAAACAATAGTATTTGGCACACCATGCAAGCGAATAATTTCATGAAAGAACAAATCAGCAACATTAACAGCATCATCGCTTTTATGACATGGTATAAAGTGTGCCATTTTCGAGAATCTATCCACGACAACAAATATGCTATCCCTCCCCTTCTTTGTTCGAGGTAAACCTAAAACAAAGTCCATAGATATATCCTCCCAAGGAACACTAGGTACAGCAAAGGCATATATAAACCATGAGGATTGAGTCGTGACTTAGCTTTTTGACATGTAGTGCAGCGAGCAATAAAACGCTCAACATCCCGTCTCATCTTTGGCCAAAAGAAAAGTGTAGCAAGTACGTCCTCCATCTTCTTCACGCCAAAGTGTCCCATTAATCCTCCTCCATGCGCCTCCTGCAACAACAAAAGACGAACGGAGCTAGCTGGAATGCATAGCTTGTTAGCACGAAACACAAATCCATCGTTAACGACAAACTTGTTCCACATTCTTCCTTCTTTACAATTCTGCATTACATCTTTAAAATCAGCATCATGCACATATTGATCTTTGATGGTGTCCAAACCAAATATTTTGAAGTCAAGTTGTGAAAGCATAGTATAGCGACGAGACAATGCATTAGCAATAACATTTTCTTTTCCCTTCTTGTGTTTAATGACATAAGGGAAAGTCTCAATGAATTCAACCCATTTAGCATGTCTACGATTCAGTTTAACTTGACTTTTAATATGTTTCAAAGATTCATGATCAGAATGTATAACAAATTCTTTGGGCCATAAATAATGTTGCCATGTTTCTAAAGTCCGAACAAGAGCATATAATTCTTTATCATAAGTAGAATAATTCAGACTAGGCCCACTCAATTTTTCAGAAAAGTATGCAACAGGTTTGCCATCTTGTAATAACACACCTCCTAATCCAATTCCACTAGCATCACATTGAAGCTCAAAAGTCTTATTAAAATCAGGAAGTTGGAGTAAAGGAGCATGTGTCAACTTATCTTTCAATACCGAGAAGGCTTCTTCCTGTGCGGTACCCCAAAGAAAAGGCACATCTTTCTTTGTAAGCTCATTGAGAGGTGCAGCAATGGTGCTGAAATCTCTCACAAAACGCCTATAGAATCCAGCGAGGCCAAGAAAACTCCTCACTTGTGTGACCGTTTTGGGCTGCAGCCAACTCTCAATAGCTTCAATCTTGGCTTTATCAACTTCAATTCCCTGTGGAGTAACAACATAGCCAAGAAAAGATACTCGGTCGGTGCAAAAGGTGCACTTCCTGATGAGGACATCAATACAATTGTTACACCCACAGCCCCTGCTGCTATACATACTGGACCAATTACTAGAGCTCGTGCACGCCAACTAAATTACCAGGTACTTTCGTTTCTTGGTAATGATTCTAATGTTCATGAGAATATGATGCTGCCTAAATTGGATACATTTGTTTTGCTTACAAATGAAGGGCCTAGCTTGGAGAAGGATGAACATTGGAGCAAGAACAAGCATGGAGATGATGGCATGCGCAAGGGGAACAAGAACAGAGTTACAAGTGATGATTTCAGGACTTTGAAGCCACCATAATGGGTGCATGAAGCCTTGGACGAAATATACAAGATGCCACTTCATAAATTTCGTCCCGATGCTATTTTAGGTGCTGCGTCACCTTATTATTGGGCCAGGCCCATGTAATTTCGAAATACATAAGTATAGGCTATTTTTAGAGTCCGTATGTGTGGGGAAACAAGAGATAGGGTTGATTTCGGACTCCTCCACCAAGGGCCACGAAATTCCCCCCTCTTCCTCCATATATACAGCCCTTAGGGCATCGTTTAGACTTTGGGTTTTGTTTAGATTAAAAGTTCGCCATAGCTGCAACTTCGCGTACTTCGTTTGTGTTCAACGACCAGACAAAGGCGTCACAGAACCCCACCTTGATCAATAAAGCTTTCATCTTATATTCGCAATATCCAGATTGCAATCTTAGTTTCTTGCTTGTTCTTCGTTTGCTCGCAGGAAACAGACCCTCGTGGTCAGGTTGATCGTGCTCCGGCGTGGTCAATAACCTCTCGGAGTTGGTTTAGCGATTGCTAAGGCGCGACGTCCTCGCACGTTCGTAGTCGGATCGTCAAAGTCGACTTCCACCAAAGCGAAATCCACCATCTCATCGAAAGACGGGACACCTTTGCCTCTATCACATGCGCTCAATGTTTTCCTTAGTTAACTCATGCATTTTTAAAATCAATTCAGCACGTTGTTTAGCGTCAAAATTAACCTTCTCCGAAGATGGAAGAGGCAACAAATCAATAGGTGCACGAGGTAGGAAACCATACACAACTTCAAAAGGGCACATCTTAGTAGTAGAATGCAATGAACGATTATAAGCAAATTCAATATGAGGCAAGCATTCCTCCCACATTTTCTTATTATTCTTCAAAACAGCCCTAAGCATAGTAGACAACGTTCTATTGACTACTTCAGTTTGTCCATCAGTTTGGGGGTGACAAGTAGTACTAAAAAGCAGTTTAGTCCCCAACTTAGCCCATAAACATCTCCAAAAGTGGCTAAGAAATTTAGTATCACGATCTGAAACAATAGTATTTGGCACACCATGCAAGCGAATAATTTCACGAAAGAACAAATCAGCAACATTAACAGCATCATCGCTTTTATGACATGGTATAAAGTGTGCCATTTTCGAGAATCTATCCACGACAACAAATATGCTATCCCTCCCCTGCTTTGTTCGAGGTAAACCTAAAACAAAGTCCATAGATATATCCTCCCAAGGAACACTAGGTACAGGCAAAGGCATATATAAACCATGAGGATTGAGTCGTGACTTAGCTTTTTGACATGTAGTGCATCGAGCAATAAAACGCTCAACATCCCGTCTCATCTTTGGCCAAAAGAAATGTGTAGCAAGTACGTCCTCCGTCTTCTTCACGCCAAAGTGTCCCATTAATCCTCCTCCATGCGCCTCCTGCAACAACAAAAGACGAACGGAGCTAGCTGGAATGCATAGCTTGTTAGCACGAAACACAAATCCATCGTTAACGACAAACTTGTTCCACATTCTTCCTTCTTTACAATTCTGCATTACATCTTTAAAATCAGCATCATGCACATATTGATCTTTGATGGTGTCCAAACCAAATATTTTGAAGTCAAGTTGTGAAAGCATAGTATAGCGACGAGACAA
Organism: Triticum dicoccoides; assembly: GCF_002162155.2. NCBI lineage: Eukaryota > Viridiplantae > Streptophyta > Magnoliopsida > Poales > Poaceae > Triticum > Triticum dicoccoides. Next base: position 491,677,734 of record NC_041393.1, on the reverse strand, counting down.
TGCATTAGCAATAACATTTTCTTTTCCCTTCTTGTGTTTAATGACATAAGGGAAAGTCTCAATGAATTCAACCCATTTAGCATGTCTACGATTCAGTTTAACTTGACTTTTAATATGTTTCAAAGATTCATGATCAGAATGTATAACAAATTCTTTGGGCCATAAATAATGTTGCCATGTTTCTAAAGTCCGAACAAGAGCATATAATTCTTTATCATAAGTAGAATAATTCAGACTAGGCCCACTCAATTTTTCAGAAAAGTATGCAACAGGTTTGCCATCTTGTAATAACACACCTCCTAATCCAATTCCACTAGCATCACATTCAATCTCAAAAGTCTTATTAAAATCAGGAAGTTGGAGTAAAGGAGCATGTGTCAACTTATCTTTCAATACCGTGAAGGCTTCTTCCTGTGCGGTACCCCAAAGAAAAGGCACATCTTTCTTTGTAAGCTCATTGAGAGGTGCAGCAATGGTGCTGAAATCTCTCACAAAACGCCTATAGAATCCAGCGAGGCCAAGAAAACTCCTCACTTGTGTGACCGTTTTGGGCTGTGGCCAACTCTCAATAGCTTCAATCTTGGCTTTGTCAACTTCAATTCCCTGTGGAGTAACAACATAGCCAAGAAAAGATACTCGGTCGGTGCAAAAGGTGCACTTCCCAAGGTTACCAAACAAACGTGCATCACGTAGAGCAATAAAAACAGCACGTAAATGTTCCAAATGTTCTTCCAAAGATCTGCTATAAATCCCGTTCTTGTTCCCCTTGCGCATGCCATCATCTCCATGCTTGTTCTTGCTCCAATGTTCATCCTTCTCCAAGCTAGGCCCTTCATTTGTAAGCAAAACAAATGTATCCAATTTAGGCAGCATCATATTCTCATGAACATTAGAATCATTACCAAGAAACGAAAGTACCTGGTAATTTAGTTGGCGTGCACGAGCTCTAGTAATTGGTCCAGTATGTATAGCAGCAGGGGTTGTGGGTGTAACAATTGTATTGATGTCCTCATCATCCTCCCCTTCTTGAAATGAAGTCGTCCTCGACGGAAGTCCATCTTCCTCACCCAAATAAGGCTTCAAATCTGCAATGTTAAAAGTGGGACTAACCCCAAAATCTGCAGGCAGCTCAAGTTTATATGCATTATCATTTATTTTCTCTAACACCTTAAAGGGACCATCAGCACGTGGGATTAGCTTTGATTTGCGCAAATCAGGAAATCTATCCTTACGTAACCAAACAAGATCTCCAGGTGCAAACACAACATGTTTTCTACCCTTATCTCCAGCAAGTTTATATTTAGCATTCATACGCTCAATGTTTTCCTTAGTTAACTCATGCATTTTTAAAATCAATTCAGCACGTTGTTTAGCATCAAAATTAACCTTCTCCGAAGATGGAAGAGGCAACAAATCAATAGGTGCACGAGGTAGGAAACCATACACAACTTCAAAAGGGCACATCTTAGTAGTAGAATGCAATGAACGATTATAAGCAAATTCAATATGAGGCAAGCATTCCTCCCACATTTTCTTATTATTCTTCAAAACAGCCCTAAGCATAGTAGACAACGTTCTATTGACTACTTCAGTTTGTCCATCAGTTTGGGGGTGACAAGTAGTACTAAAAAGCAGTTTAGTCCCCAACTTAGCCCATAAACATCTCCAAAAGTGGCTAAGAAATTTAGTTTCACGATCTGAAACAATAGTATTTGGCACACCATGCAAGCGAATAATTTCACGAAAGAACAAATCAGCAACATTAACAGCATCATCGCTTTTATGACATGGTATAAAGTGTGCCATTTTCGAGAATCTATCCACGACAACAAATATGCTATCCCTCCCCTTCTTTGTTCGAGGTAAACCTAAAACAAAGTCCATAGATATATCCTCCCAAGGAACACTAGGTACAGGCAAAGGCATATATAAACCATGAGGATTGAGTCGTGACTTAGCTTTTTGACATGTAGTGCATCGAGCAATAAAACGCTCAACACCCCGTCTCATCTTTGGCCAAAAGAAATGTGTAGCAAGTACGTCCTCCGTCTTCTTCACGCCAAAGTGTCCCATTAATCCTCCTCCATGCGCCTCCTGCAACAACAAAAGACGAACGGAGCTAGCTGGAATGCATAGCTTGTTAGCACGAAACACAAATCCATCGTTAACGACAAACTTGTTCCACATTCTTCCTTCTTTACAATTCTGCATTACATCTTTAAAATCAGCATCATGCACATATTGATCTTTGATGGTGTCCAAACCAAATATTTTGAAGTCAAGTTGTGAAAGCATAGTATAGCGACGAGACAATGCATTAGCAATAACATTTTCTTTTCCCTTCTTGTGTTTAATGACATAAGGGAAAGTCTCAATGAATTCAACCCATTTAGCATGTCTACGATTCAGTTTAACTTGACTTTTAATATGTTTCAAAGATTCATGATCAGAATGTATAACAAATTCTTTGGGCCATAAATAATGTTGCCATGTTTCTAAAGTCCGAACAAGAGCATATAATTCTTTATCATAAGTAGAATAATTCAGACTAGGCCCACTCAATTTTTCAGAAAAGTATGCAACAGGTTTGCCATCTTGTAATAACACACCTCCTAATCCAATTCCACTAGCATCACATTGAAGCTCAAAAGTCTTATTAAAATCAGGAAGTTGGAGTAAAGGAGCATGTGTCAACTTATCTTTCAATACCGAGAAGGCTTCTTCCTGTGCGGTACCCCAAAGAAAAGGCACATCTTTCTTTGTAAGCTCATTGAGAGGTGCAGCAATGGTGCTGAAATCTCTCACAAAACGCCTATAGAATCCAGCGAGGCCAAGAAAACTCCTCACTTGTGTGACCGTTTTGGGCTGCGGCCAACTCTCAATAGCTTCAATCTTGGCTTTATCAACTTCAATTCCCTGTGGTGTAACAACATAGCCAAGAAAAGATACTCGGTCGGTGCAAAAGGTGCACTTCCCAAGGTTACCAAACAAACGTGCATCACATAGAGCAATAAAAACAGCACGTAAATGTTCCAAATGTTCTTCCAAAGATCTGCTATAAATCAGTATATCATCAAAATAGACTACCACAAATCGTCCAATGAAAGCACGTAAAACTTCGTTCATTAGTCTCATGAAAGTACTAGGCGCATTAGTTAACCCAAAAGGCATGACTAACCACTCATATAATCCAAACTTAGTTTTAAATGTTGCTTTCCATTCATCCCCCAATTTCATACGAATTTGATGGTATCCACTACGCAAATCAACTTTGGAGAATATTGTAGAGCCACTCAATTCATCAAGCATATCATCTAGCCTAGGAATAGGATGACAATAACGAATAGTAATATTATTAATGCCTCTACAATCAACACACATACGCGATGTACCATCCTTTTTCGGCACTAGAATAATAGGAACAACACAAGGACTAAGGGATTTGCGTATATAACCTTTGTCGAGAAGCTCTTGTACTTGACGCATAATCTCCTTCGTCTCCTCTGGATTGGTACGGTATGGCGCACGGTTTGGCAGTGAAGCACCGGGAATTAAGTCAATCTGATGCTCAATCCCTCGAATAGGTGGTAATCCCGGTGGCACGTCTTGTGGAAAGACGTCAGCGAACTCCTGCAAAATGTTAGTGATAGCAGGAGGCAAAGAGGAAGGCACGTCCTCGAATGAAAATAATGCCTCTTTGCACACAAAAGCATAGCAAACAGATTTGCTGAAATCTAGCTCATCAATATCAGATTTGGTGGCAAATAAACATGCACTTTTCAATTTAATTTCAGAAGCAACACTAGATGGTTTATTATTAGGCTTCATTTGTTGCTCAAATTCTTTTGCCACAATCTGATTTTCACTCTTATTCTTCTCCTGTTTTGCTTTATTAGCTCTATTAATATCATCTTTCAAAATGGAATCAGGAGTCATAGGAAGCAAAGTAATATTTTTATCCTTATGAACAAGAGTATAGTGATTGTTTATACCATGGTGTACAGATTTTTTATCAAATTGCCATGGTCTACCAAGTAATAAGGAACATGCTTGCATAGGTACCACATCACAATCAACATAATCAGCATATGTAGAGATACTAAAATGCACACAAACAGTATGTGTTACCTTAACCTTGCCGCTGTTGTTGAACCATTGGATGTAGTAAGGATGTGGATGTGGTCTTGTGGTGAGAGAAAGCTTCTCCACCATCTCCATGCTAGACAAGTTGTTGCAGCTCCCTCCGTCTATTATGACACGCACAGAACGTTCCTTCACAACTCCCTTGGTATGGAAAAAATTGTGCCTCTGATTTTGCTCAGCTTGTGAAGGAAATATGCCCTAGAGGCAATAATAAAGTTATTATTTATTTCCTTATATCATGATAAATGTTTATTATTCATGCTAGAATTGTATTAACCGGAAACATAATACATGTGTGAATACATAGACAAACAGAGTGTCACTAGTATGCCTCTACTTGACTAGCTCGTTAATCAAAGATGGTTATGTTTCCTGACCATGAACAATGAGTTGTTATTTGATTAACGAGGTCACATCATTACTTGAATGATCTGATTGACACGACCCATTCCATTAGCTTAGCACCTGATCGTTTAGTATGTTGCTATTGCTTTCTTCATGACTTATACATGTTCCTATGACTATGAGATTATGCAACTCCCGTTTACCGGAGGAACACTTTGGGTACTACCAAACGTCACAACGTAACTGGGTGATTATAAAGGAGTACTACAGGTGTCTCCAATGGTCGATGTTGGGTTGGCGTATTTCGAGATTAGGATTTGTCACTCCGATTGTCGGAGAGGTATCTCTGGGCCCTCTCGGTAATACACATCACATAAGCCTTTCAAGCATTACAACTAATATGTTAGTTGTGAGATGATGTATTACGGAACGAGTAAAGAGACTTGCCGGTAACGAGATTGAACTAGGTATTGGATACCGACGATCGAATCTCAGGCAAGTAACATACCGATGACAAAGGGAACAACGTATGTTGTTATGCGGTCTGACCGATAAAGATCTTCGTAGAATATGTAGGAGCCAATATGGGCATCCAGGTCCCGCTATTGGTTATTGACCAGAGACGTGTCTCGGTCATGTCTACATTGTTCTCGAACCCGTAGGGTCCGCACGCTTAAGGTTACGATGACAGTTATATTATGAGTTTATGCATTTTGATGTACCGAAGGTTGTTCGGAGTCCCGGATGTGATCACGGACATGACGAGGAGTCTCGAAATGGTCGAGACATAAAGATTGATATATTGGAAGTCTATGTTTGGACATCGGAAGTGTTCCGGGTGAAATCGGGATTTTACCGGGTTACCGGGAGGTTACCGGAACCCCCCGGGAGCCATATGGGCCATCATGGGCCTTAGTGGAAAGGAGAAAGGGGCAGCCCAAGGGGGCTGCGCGCCTCCCCCCTTCCCCTAGTCCTATTAGGACTAGGAGAGGTGGCCGGCCACCCCTCTCCCTCATTCCCCCTTGGGAATCCTAGTTGGAATAGGATTGGGGGGGGAGTCCTACTCCCGGTAGGAGTAGGACTCCTCCTGCGCCTCTCCCTCTTGGCCGGCGCCCCCTTCCCCCTTGGCTCCTTTATATACGGAGGCAGGGGCACCTCTAAACACACAAGTTGACACAAGTTGATCCTCGTGATCGATTCCTTAGCTGTGTGCGGTGCCCCCTGCCACCATATTCCTCGATAATACTGTAGCGGAGTTTAGGCGAAGCCCTGCTGCTGTAGTTCATCAAGATCGTCACCACGCCGTCGTGCTGACGAAACTCTTCCCCGACACTTTGCTGGATCGGAGTCCGGGGATCGTCATCGAGCTGAACGTGTGCTCGAACTCGGAGGTGCCGTAGTTTCGGTGCTTGATCGGTTGGATCGTGAAGACGTACGACTACTTCCTCTACGTCGTGTCATCGCTTCCGCAGTCGGTCTGCGTTGGGTACGTAGACAACACTCTCCTCTCGTTGCTATGCATCACATGATCCTGTGTGCGCGTAGGAAAATTTTTGAAATTACTACGAAACCCAACAGTGGCATCCGAGCCTAGGTTATTGATGTTGATGTTATATGCACGAGTAGAACACAAGTGAGTTGTGGACGATACAAGTCATACTGCCTACCAGCATGTCATATTTTGGTTCGGCGGTATTGTTGGACGAGACGACCCAGACCAACCTTACGCGTACGCTTACGCGAGACCGGTTCCCTCGACGTGCTTTGCACATAGATGGCTTGCGGGCGACTGTCTCTCCAACTTTAGTTGAACCAAGTATGGCTACGCCCGGTCCTTGAGAAGGTTAAAACGGAGTCTATTTGACAAACTATCGTTGTGGTTTTGATGCGTAGGTGAGATTGGTTCTTACTTAAGCCCGTAGCAGCCACGTAAAACATGCAACAACAAAGTAGAGGACGTCTAACTTGTTTTTGCAGGGCATGTTGTGATGTGATATGGTCAAGGCATGATGCTAAATTTTATTGTATGAGATGATCATGTTTTGTAACCGAGTTATCGGCAACTGGCAGGAGCCATATGGTTGTCGCTTTATTGTATGCAATGCAATCGCGATGTAATGCTTTACTTTATTACTAAACGGTAGTGATAGTCGTGGAAGCATAAGATTGGCGAGACGACAACGATGCTACGATGGAGATCAAGGTGTCGCGCCGGTGACGATGGTGATCATAACGGTGCTTCGGAGATGGAGATCACAAGCACAAGATGATGATGGCCATATCATATCACTTATATTGATTGCATGTGATGTTTATCCTTTTATGCATCTTATCTTGCTTTGATTGACGGTAGCATTATAAGATGATCTCTCACTAAATTATCAAGAAGTGTTCTCCCTGAGTATGCACCGTTGCCAAAGTTCGTCGTGCCCAGACACCACGTGATGATCGGGTGTGATAAGCTCTACGTCCATCTACAACGGGTACAAGCCAGTTTTGCACACGCAGAATACTCAGGTTAAACTTGACAAGCCTAGCATATGCAGATATGGCCTCGGAACACGGAGACCGAAAGGTCGAGCGTGAATCATATAGTAGATATGATCAACATAATGATGTTCACCGATGAAACTACTCCATCTCACGTGATGATCGGGCATGGTTTAGTTGATTTGGATCACGTGATCACTTAGAGGATTAGAGGGATGTCTATCTAAGTGGGAGTTCTTAAGTAATATGATTAAATTGAACTTAAATTTATCATGAACTTAGTCCTGGTAGTATTTTGCAAATCATGTTGTAGATCAATAGCTCGCGTTGTTGCTTCCCTGTGTTTATTTTGATATGTTCCTAGAGAAAATTGTGTTGAAAAATGTTAGTAGCAATTTTGCGGATTTGATCCGTGATCTGAGGTTAAATCCTCATTGCTGCACAGAAGAATTATGTCCTTAATGCACCGCTAGGTGACGGACCTATTGCAGGAGCAAATGCAGACGTTATGAACGTTTGGCTAGCTCAATATGATGACTACTTGATAGTTTAAGTGCACCATGCTTAACGGCTTAGAATCGGGACTTCAAAGACGTTTTGAATGTCATGGACCATATGAGATGTTCCAGGAGTTGAAGCTAATATTTCAAGCAAATACCCGAGTTGAGAGATATGAAGTCTCCAACAAGTTCTATAGCTAAAAGATGGAGGAGAATCGCTCAACTAGTGAGCATGTGCTCAGATTGTCTGAGTACTACAATCGCTTGAATCAAGTGGGAGTTAATCTTCCAGATAAGATAGTGATTGACAGAATTCTCTAGTCACCATCACCAACTTAGTAGAACTTCGTGATGAACTATGACATGCAAGGGATAACGGAAACGATTCCCAAGCTCTTCGTAATGCGGAAATTGACGAAGGTAGAAATCGAGAAAAATATCAAGTGTTGATGGTAGACAAGACCACTAGTTTCAAGAAAAGGGGCAGAAGGAAGAAGGGGAACTTCAAGAAGAACAGCAAGCAAGTTGCTGCTCAAGTGAAGAAGCCCAAGTCTGATCCTAAGCCTGAGACTAAGTGTTTCTACTGCAAAGGGACTGGTCACTGGAAGCGGATCTACCCCAAGTGATTGGCGGATAAGAAGGATGGCAAAGTGAACATAAGTATATTTGATATACATGTTATTGATGTGTACTTTACTAGTGTTTATCGCAAACCCTCAGTATTTGATACTAGTTCAGTTGCTAAGATTAGTAACTCGAAACGGGAGTTGCAGAATAAACAGAGACTAGTTAAGGGTGAAGTGACGATGTGTGTTGGAAGTGGTTCCAAGATTGATATGATCATCGTCACACACTCCCTATACTTTCGGGATTAGTGTTGAACCTAAATAAGTGTTATTTGGTGTTTGCGTTGAGCATGAATATGATTTGATCATGTTTATTGTAATACGATTATTCATTTAAGTAAGAGAATAAATTGTTGTTCTATTTACATGAATAGAACCTTATATGGTTACACACCCAATGAAAATAGTTTGTTGGATCTCGATCGTAGTGATACACATAATCATAATATTGAAACCAAAAGATGCAAAGTTAATAATGATAAGTGCAACTTGTTTGTAGCACTGCCGTTTAGGTCATATTGGTGTAAAGCGCATGAAGAAACTCCATACTGATAGAATTTTGGAATCACTTGATTATGAATCACTTGATGCTTGCGAACTGTGCCTTTTGGGCAAGATGACTAAAACTCCGTTCTCCGAAACAATGGAACGAGCTACTGACTTATTGGAAATAATACATACCGATGTATGTGATCCAATGAGTGCTGATGCTCGTGGCAAGCATCGTTGTTTTCTGACCTTCACAAGATGATTTGAGCAGATATGGGTATATCTACTTGATGAAACATAAGTCTGAAATAGTTGAAAGGTTCAAAGAATTTCAGAGTGAAGTGGAAAAATCATCGTAACAAGAAAATAAAGTTTCTGCGATCTGATCGCGGAGACAAATATTTGAGTTACGAGTTTGGTCTTCAATTAAAACAATGTGGAATAGTTTCACAGCTCACGCCACCTGGAACACCACATCGTTATGGTGTGTCCGAACGTCGTAACCGCACTTTATTTGATATGGTGCGATCTATGATATCTCTTTACCACTATCGTTTTGGGGTTATGCATTAGAGACAGCTGCATTCACGTTTTAAAATAGGGCACCATCTAAATCCGTTGAGATGACACTGTATGAACTATGGTTTAGCAGTAAACCTAACCTGTTGTTTCTTAAAGTTTGGGGCTGCGATGCTTATGTGAAAAAGGTTTCATCCTGATAAGCTCGAACCCAAATCGGAGAAGTGCGTCTTCATACCCAAAGGAAATTGTTGGGTACACCTTCTATCACAGATCCGAAGGCAAGACATTCGTTGCTAAAATGGATCCTTTCCAGAGAAGGAGTTTCTCTCGAAAGAAGTGAGTGGGATGAGAGTAGAACTTGATGAGGTAATTATACCTTCTCCCTTATTGGAAAGTAGTTCATCACAGAAATCAGTTCCAGTGATTCCTACACCAATAAGTGAGGAAGTTAATGATGATGATCATCAAACTTCAGATCAAGTTACTACCAAACCTCGTAGGTCTTCCAGAGTAAGATCCGCACCAGAGTGGTACGGTAATCATGTTCTGGAAGTCATGTTACTAGACCATGATGAACCTACGAACTATGAGGAAGCAATGATGAGCCCAGATTCCACGAAATGGCTTGAGGCCATGAAATCTGAGATATGATCCATGTATGAGAACAAAGTGTAGACTTTGATTGACTTGCCCGATGATCGGTGAGTCATTAAGAATAAATGGATCTTCAAGAGGAAGACGGACGTTGATAGTAGTGTTACTATCTACAAAGCTAGACTTGTCGAAAAAGGTTTTTGACAAAGTTCAAGGTGTTGAATACGATGAGATTTTCTTACTCGTATCGATGTTAAAAGTCTGTCTGAATCATGTTAGCAATTGCCGCATTTTATGATTATGAAATTTGGCAGATGGATGTCAAAACTGCATTCCTGAATGGATTTCTGGAAGAAGAGTTGTATATGATGCAACCGGAAGGTTTTGTCGATCCAAAGGGAGCTAACAAAGTGTGCAAGCTCCAGCGATCCATTTATGGACTGGTGCAAGAATCTCGGAGTTGGAATATACGCTTTGATAAGTTGATCAAAGCATATAGTTTTTGTACAGACTTACGGTGAAGCCTGTATTTACAAGAAAGTGAGTGGGAGCACTACAACATTTCTGATAAGTATATGTGAATGACATATTGTTGATCGGAAATAATGTAGAATTATTCTGCAAAGCATGAAAGGATACTTGAATAAAAGTTTGTCAAAGAAAGACCTTGGTGAAGCTGCTTACACATTGAGCATCAAGATCTATATAGATAGATGAAGACGCTTGATAAGATTTTTCAATGAATACATACCTTGATAAATTTTTGAAATAGTTCAAAATGGAACAGTCAAAGAAGGAGTTCTTGCCTGTGTTGCAAGGTGTGAAGTTGAGTAAGACTCAAAGCCCAACCACGGCAGAAAATAGAAAGAGAATGAAAGTCATTCGCTATGCCTCAGTCATAGGTTCTATAAAGTATGCCATGCTGTATACCAGATCTATTGTATGCCATACCACTGAGTTTGGCAAGGGAGTACAATAGTGATCTAGGAGTAGATCACTGGAGAGCGGTCAAAATTGTCCTTAGTGGAATAAGGATATGTTTCTCGATTATGGAAAAAGGTTCGTCGTAAAGGGTTGCGCCGATGCAAGTTTGACACTAACCTAGATGACTCTAAGTCTCGATCTAGATACATATTGAAAGTGGGAGCAATTAGCTAGAGTAGCTCCATGCAGAGCATTGTTGACATAGAAATTTGCAAAATACATGAGGATCTGAATGTGGCAGACCCGTTGACTAAGATTCTCTCACAAGCAAAACATGATCACACCTTAGTACTCCTTGGGTGTTAATCACATAGCGATGCGAACTAGATTACTGAATCTAGTAAACCTTTTGGGTGTTGGTCACATAGCGATGTGAACTATGGGTGTTAATCACATGGTGATGTGAACTATTGCTGTTAAATCACATGGCGATGTGAACTAGATTATTGACTCTAGTGCAAGTGGGAGACTGAAGGAAATATGCCCTAGAGGCAATAATAAAGTTATTATTTATTTCCTTATATCATGATAAATGTTTATTATTCATGCTAGAATTGTATTAACCGGAAACATAATACATGTGTGAATACATAGACAAACAGAGTGTCACTAGTATGCCTCTACTTGACTAGCTCGTTAATCAAAGATGGTTATGTTTCCTGACCATGAACAATGAGTTGTTATTTGATTAACGAGGTCACATCATTAGTTGAATGATCTGATTGACATGACCCATTCCATTAGCTTAGCACCTGGTCGTTTAGTATGTTGCTATTGCTTTCTTCATGACTTATACATGTTCCTATGACTATGAGATTATGCAACTCCCGTTTACCGGAGGAACACTTTGGGTACTACCAACGTCACAACGTAACTGGGTGATTATAAAGGAGTACTACAGGTGTCTCCAATGGTCGATGTTGGGTTGGCGTATTTCGAGATTAGGATTTGTCACTCCGATTGTCGGAGAGGTATCTCTGGGCTCTCTCGGTAATACACATCACATAAGCCTTGCAAGCATTACAACTAATATGTTAGTTGTGAGATGATGTATTACGGAACGAGTAAAGAGACTTGCCGGTAACGAGATTGAACTAGGTATTGGATACCGACGATCGAATCTCGGGCAAGTAACATACCGATGACAAAGGGAACAACGTATGTTGTTATGCGGTCTGACCGATAAAGATCTTCGTAGAATATGTAGGAGCCAATATGGGCATCCAGGTCCCGCTATTGGTTATTGACCAGAGACGTGTCTCGGTCATGTCTACATTGTTCTCGAACCCGTAGGGTCCGCACGCTTAAGGTTACGATGACAGTTATATTATGAGTTTATGCATTTTGATGTACCGAAGGTTGTTCGGAGTCCCGGATGTGATCACGGACATGACAAGGAGTCTCGAAATGGTCGAGACATAAAGATTGATATATTGGAAGTCTATGTTTGGACATCGGAAGTGTTCCGGGTGAAATCGGGATTTTACCGGGTTACCGGGAGGTTACCGGAACCCCCCGGGAGCCATATGGGCCATCATGGGCCTTAGTGGAAAGGAGAAAGGGGCAGCCCAAGGGGGCTGCGCGCCTCCCCCCTTCCCCTAGTCCTATTAGGACTAGGAGAGGTGGCCGGCCACCCCTCTCCCTCTTTCCCCCTTGGGAATCCTAGTTGGAATAGGATTGGGGGGGAGTCCTACTCCCGGTAGGAGTAGGACTCCTCCTGCGCCTCTCCCTCTTGGCCGGCGCCCCCTTCCCCCTTGGCTCCTTTATATACGGAGGCAGGGGCACTTCTAAACACACAAGTTGACACAAGTTGATCCTCGTGATCGATTCCTTAGCCGTGTGCGGTGCCCCCTGCCACCATATTCCCCGATAATACTGTAGCGGAGTTTAGGCGAAGCCCTGCTGTTGTAGTTCATCAAGATCGTCACCACGCCGTCGTGCTGACGAAACTCTTCCCCGACACTTTGCTGGATCGGAGTCCAGGGATCGTCATCGAGCTGAACGTGTGCTCGAACTCGGAGGTGCCGTAGTTTCGGTGCTTGATCGGTTGGATTGTGAAGACGTACGACTACTTCCTCTACGTCGTGTCATCGCTTCCGCAGTCGGTCTGCGTTGGGTACGTAGACAACACTCTCCTCTCGTTGCTATGCATCACATGATCATGTGTGCGCGTAGGAAAATTTTTGAAATTACTACGAAACCCAACAGCTTGTGTGACCTGCACACTCAAACCACGTTGAGCAACTAAACATTCATACCTGTCAGCGTCTTCAGGAGCCATGTATTGCGTCTAATGATCAGAATCATCTCCACCATGTTCTTCACGTGTAATAAGAGCCAAAGTCTCCTCATCATAGTCACTAGCGGACTCATATCCACCATCCGCGGTAGCAATCATCACACGCGGAGATTTGCATTCTCTCGCATAATGACCTCCTCCCTTACAACGACGACAAATAATATCAGTTGTGTGCCCTGTTGATGCCATGGAAGAAGAAGAACTCTGTGCAGACCCAGCAGGTGCGCTCTTGGTAGATAATGGTGGTTGTGCCTGTTTTCTTGTATCACGACTGGAGGAGGCACCTGATTGAGGTGCTGGTGCAGTTGAAGTAGAAGATGCACGCGGTGTCCATGATGAAGGTCGGCCTGCAGAAAAGTTACCAATGCTTGTCAATCCTGCACTTCATGTTCAGCTTTACAAGCAAGATGGAATAAACGAGTGATATTAGTATACTCCTTATAGTCTAGAATGGTCTGAATCTCTCTATTTAATCCACCCAGAAAACATGCAAGCATAGCTTCATTCTCCTCAACAATACCACATCTAATCATGCCAGTTTGTAATTCCTGATAATATTCTTCTACAGAATTTTTTCCTTGTCTTAAGCGCTGTAATTTTTGAAGCAATTCACGTTGATAATATGGTGGAACCCAACGAGTACGCATAGCAGTTTTCAAAGCAGCCCAAGTAGTTGGAATAGGATATAATCTACAATGTTCAGACCACCATACACATGCAAAACTAGTGAAAGCACAAACAGCAGCGGCAACCCGTCTCTCCTCGGGATATTGTAAACATGTAAATCGTTGTTCAGTTTCTAACTCCCAAGTAAGATATATATCAGGAACATATCTACCCTCGAAAGGTGGAATATTCAATTTCATTTTAGGAAGATGGTCATGATCTCGTACCTGAGGGAAAGCCCTACCATTGTGATTATTTGCATGTGGACGACCTGGTGGTTGTGGTGCAGGTGGTTGCACGTAGTTCTGATTTTGAGCAACCTCATCCTCGTAATCTCCCACATAATCATCCTCCTCCGCATCAGCAGCAGGAGCCACAGAAGTATCAACAGCAGCACCAACAGTTTGGCCAAACGCAAGAGGAACACGGCTCGCTCGGCGGAGGTCTGTTTCGCGACGTGGAGGTAGTCGTTGTTGTTGTTGTTGGAGAGGTGCGTTAGGTGCAGCGGGTGGTGGTGGTGGAAGACGCGTGAGCAATTCATTAAACTTGTTATCGAGCTTTGTTTCGAACTTCTTCTCCATGCCATCTATCTTCTCCATGGCCTCTTCAAATCTGTTTAGCACATCTTGCACCTGTCCACTCATCATTTGCTGAAATTTATCATGCAAATCCTTATTCGTCATGTTCTCCCAGTCAGTCTCGTCGGCTTGTGATCCTGGCATGGTTAGCAGCAATAGAAACACACAAGAATATGATCCTACAGACTACTAACAAGAGGTGGTGGTGGGTGTCACAAAACCGTCAAGCAAATCTCAAATTCTTACCAGTTCTTACTCAGCAGCAGGCGATGATCGGCAACCGTTGTAGTCAAAAACTCTCAAAGCTTGGATAGAGCGATTACCAGGGAGAGTCAAACGCACGACGTAGATGTATGTGGAGCTGGGAAGGCTTATAATATGGTAGCAAAAAGGGTCAGCAATAATCAATTCAAAGATGCAAAGTTGAATAAACGCTCAACGACGGTACTGTGCTGGTCCTAGGCTAGACTGTGCTAGAGACGCGAGCCTAGAACACCAACAAAATCACGGCGCGGCACGTAAACAAGGGAAAAGCACACTCTGGATTTTTTTCGCTCTTTTTTTTGCGTTGTTTTATTATTATTATTATTATTATTATTATTATTATTGTGAAAAATCACTATAATGGCGAGTGTCTCAAAACTCTTCCTAGGTCAAACTGGCAGGATGGGCACGAAATTTTTTCGACCAATTTTTTTTTTCGACTGCCCGGACCCAAAAACTGGAAACGGATCAAAAAAAACTTCCTATAATGGCACCTATCTCAAAACACTCAGAAACACCTAAAAATAGGATAGCCAGAAAAATTTTCGAAAAATGCGTTTTCGAAAAATTTTGGGCCTAAACAGAGGGTGGTTTCCGGACTCTTTTTTTTCGAAACCTACTCCGGCAAGGAAACACGAATCAGAATCTAGATGGATCTCGAAAACAAACCAAATATGACAAGAACTCGGATTGGTGGTGGATATATGGTGGTAGATGGCAGCGGTGGTGGTAGATGACAGCGGTGGTGGTATATGGATACGGATTCGAAGCGGTGGCGGATAAGCGGTGGTGGTAGATGGCAGGGGCGATGATGATGGTGCGGTGGCGGCGTGACAACTTATGACCAGAACTCGAAACTCTAAAAGACTAGACTCTAAGACCAGCAACTAGACACGACGATGCAACCGCAAATTCAACAAAGCAAAACCCTAAAAAGATTATGCAAAGGCTCAGATTGGTTCGGATATGATGAACTAACCCTAATTTTTTTTGTGGCTTTTTTGTGGACTGTAGGTATGAAGAACAGACTCGATCTAAACTACGAAAAACTGTAAAATCTCACCGAGAAACCTAGAAATCTGATACCACTTGATAAAGGCAAAGGTGTCCCGTCTTTCGGTGAGATGATGGATATCGCTTTGGTGGAAGTCGACTTTGACGATTCGACTACGAACGTGCGAGGACGTCGCGCCTTAGCAATCGCTAAACCAACTTCGAGAGGTTATTGACCACGCCGGAGCACGATCAACCTGACCACGAGGGTCTGTTTCCTGCGAGCAAATGAAGAACAAGCAAGAAACTAAGATTGCAATCTGGATATTGCGAATATAAGATGAAAGCTTTATTGATCAAGGTGGGGTTCTGTGACGCCTTTGTCTGGTCGTTGAACACAAACGAAGTACGCGAAGTTGCAGCTATGGCGAACTTTAATCTAAACAAAACCCAAAGTCTAAACGGTGCCCTAAGGGCTGTATATATGGAGGAAGAGAGGGGGAATTTCGTGGCCCTTGGTGGAGGGGTCCAAAATCAACCCTATCTCTTGTTTCCCCACACATACGGACTCTAAAAATAGCCTATACTTATGTATTTTGAAATTACATGGGCCTGGCCCAATAAAAAGGTGACGCAGCACCTATAATAGCCTCTGGACGAAATTTATGAAGTGACATCTTGTATATTTTGTCCAAGGCTTCATGCACTCGTTATGGTGGCTTCAAAGACCTGAAATCATCACTTGTAACTCTGTTCTTGTTCCCCTTGCGCATGCCATCATCTCCATGCTTGTTCTTGCTCCAATGTTCATCCTTCTCCAAGCTAGGCCCTTCATTTGTAAGCAAAACAAATGTATCCAATTTAGGCAGCATCATATTCTCATGAACATTAGAATCATTACCAAGAAATGAAAGTACCTGGTAATTTAGTTGGCGTGCGCGAGCTCTAGTAATTGGTCCAGTATGTATAGCAGCAGGGGCTGTGGGTGTAACAATGGTATTGATGTCCTCATTAAAAACAGCATGGAATGATAGCACCCCCAAAATATGTGATACACTGTTACTTCACGTCCACACGCTAGGCAAAAAACACTAGGCTTGATCTTTCTCCGAAAAAGTTCTGAACCCACCGCCAAGCCATTCCTGATCAGCCGCCACACATGAATTCCCAGGCGCGTTTGTGCCCCATAACGCCAGCCAACTTCGATGGTTCACCGCATTAGAGGACGAGCCCGGCTGTCCAGTACTCGCCCTCTTCTTCTCCATGCATAAGTGATAATCTGATTTAACTGAGAAAATCCCATTCTTCAAAAAATTCCAGGCTAGTATGTCATCAGTACCCATTCCTCCCACATAGATCTACATTATATCATGTATGTCACCCTCTGTAAACATCACTTCTAGCTTGTGTCGATCCCACCCTGAAGCTGCATCATTTAGCAAGTCGCTCACCCTCATCGTCCCAGGCACATACACCTGGCCCAGTGGCCTTAGGCTACCCTTCCAAGGGATCCAATTATCATGATGGATCCGGATTGAAGATCCATCACCCACCCAACATATCAGATCATCCAAGAGCAAGTTCTTGCCATGCAAAATACTCCTGAAAGTATATGACGCGCCGCCGGGGCAGGTGGCATTAAGGATAGAACCATGCTCATAGTAGCGCGCTTTGAGGACTCGAGCGCAAAGAGAAGAAGGGACCTGAAGTAGTCTCCATGCCTGCTTGGCAAGTAAGGCCTGGTTGAACGCTTCCATATCACGAAATCCCATCCCTCCCTCCTACTTACTAACACACATTTTCTTCCAAGCAATCCAGTGAACCTTTTTCTCACCATTAGCTTCACCCCACCAAAAGTTAGAAGAGATAGATGTGAGGTTCCCGCACAATTTCTTGGTGAGCTCAAAGCAACTCATGGTGAACGTGGGGGTAGACTGGAGCCCTGATTTGACCAAAACCTCCCGCGCCTTCTTAGATATTCCTTGCCCCTTCCACCCCGTGACCTTACCCTTAGCACTTTCCCGTGCGTATTTAAACGTTCCCTCCTTGGATTTTCCCATAGCTGTGGGCAGCCCCAAATATTTCTCGCTTAGGGCCTCGGACGTAATCCCGATCACTGCCTTTGGATGTTCTTTAGAATCTTTTGTGCTTCCTTTGCCAAAGAAAATGGACGATTTCTGCAAATTAACTTTCTGTCCAGATGCCATCTCATATTCCCCAAGGATTGCTTTAAGGACAAGAAGATTACTACCAGATCCTTCAAGAAACACGATGCTATCATCCGCAAAGAGGAGGTGGGTGACCATGGGGCCAGTGCTCCCAAAAGACACCCCCTTAATACCGCCGGAACGTTATGCATTCTTAAGCAGTGCCGAGAAATCCTCCACACAGAACAAGAATAAATAAGGCGATAGAGGGTCACCTTGCCTGAGTCCCCTAGTCGGCAGGAAAAGATCCAAGATCCCTCCATTAAGCTTCACCGCGAACCTTGACGATGTCACGCATCTCATCACCATTTGAATCCATGTTGCATGAAAACCAAACCTCGCCAACACCCTCTCCAGAAATATCCACTCCGCTCTATCGTAAGCCTTCATCATATCTAGCTTAACCGCGCATAACGGCTTCCTCCTCCTCCTCATCCAAATAGCATGTACACACTCATATGCGACCAGAACATTATCCATGATAAGCCGACCAGGTACAAAGGTACAGGTAGGTTATTTTGAGATGAATTAGACACATGTGTGTTTTTCGGCCATCGGGCATTATCGACTTTATAGAAACCTTGTCAAAAATCTCTACTGGCATGTGAGTTCCTGTGATGTGTAGGAGATTACAAGCTGAGCCTATACATTCCGTCCACATTATTCCTTCGGATTGAGGGGTTAGCGTGTTTTTTATGCGGAGTTTGCAAAAAATTTCGTAAACCCGCAATGAGTTTTTGCTACAATGAAGGTTTGTGCCGTGAAAGATCGGGTCAACAACGGACCGACCCTCGTCTCGAGGTTCACCCCACATCAATTAAGGTCGCGCATAAGAGCAGCTGCAGCAGCTTCCCAATTAATCATCCTCAATAGGATGTAATTAGGGTTGTCCCACAACACTTTTTGGATTTTTCGAGGAAATGCTTGAGGAAATCCTGAATATGTACCATGGAACTCTCCTTGTGACATCTGTAGTTTTGTAATAAATAAATAAATGTTTGGGTATGACTAGCGCTTAGTCGACGACTGGCGTCATTCAGTTACATGGGGTTTTACTATGCTGCGCTATTTGCATTTAGGCTTTTTATGGGCAACGCTAGGTGCTGGTAAGCCGGCCCAAACTTTCAGCCGGTTGAGAGTGTCAGATCAAGCGCGCATCAACAACCCAATTGAAGCGGATTGGGGCGTCATCGTCATCTTCCTCTTCCCTTGCACGCGCACAGAAAATCAGGAAGGATCTCTCCTCCCCACTCGTCTGCCAATGTCGGCCACATCACACAACGACCGCTCACCCTCAACTGTCGCACTTGCCATCTCGCGTCGCCACTGAGGAATTTCAGTACCGGCCGTAGCAAATGAAGGTGAAGGTTTCAACAAAAATTGTCACTGTCATCTCCGCCGGTTGTACCTCATTGTGCAGTTCACAAAACATGGCCACCGACTACGGCTACGGTTATCATTGTCGATCGTAGCAAACGGAGACGATGGTTGCGACAAAAAATTCATTATCGTCGCTGCGGGTTGTAGCTCACCGTGTAGCTCACAATGTTTTGCATCATCGGTTGTAGTAAACTAACTCGTCAGTTCCAGCAAAATGACGCCATGGTTCCAGCAATCGGGATGCCGATTGCAGCACCCATGTCGCTGTTGTGGTCATCCGTCAGTCGTAGCAACGGTAGTCATTGATTCAACAAAATAAAAATCACCTGTTGCAGAAAGCACATCACTGGTCGCGGCTGTTGACCTCCAGTTCTGTAACACCCTAGATTTCCAGCCCTAGAATATTCTTTTCCTAATTTGGCTTCTATCTTTTTATTTTGGTGTTCTTGCATTTTATTTGAGCTTTTGTGTTTATGTGAGAGTAAGTGACTTGCCTAGTTACTTCAAATTAGGGTTTTTCCTCCAAAACCTTAATTGCTTTTCTTTTTATTTAAACTCTAAGGTCACAATTGCACTAGACCACTAATTTCACTTGCATCAAAAATCACCAAAAAAACTTATCCTACAAATATCTTCAACATTTCTATCTTAAAATCCACACACTTAAATCAAAATTTCACCAGAACAATTCATCTAGGTTTCTGCTAGATCTATTGATTTGTGGAGCAAGTGCATTGTGCCCTATCTATGATGCTGAAATTTTGCATACATCATCATCCACCCATATCATGCCTATCCACAAATTTTGATCATCAAACACCCAACACAACTCCCCACAATTTTCCAAAGATTGCATCCACATCACCATATTCTGAAGGAAGTACATATTGCATCCATCCATTTAAGCTCAAATTTTTCATGGTGATCTGCCATGACAAAGTACCATTGCCACCAAATTTCATCAATTTCCATCACACCATTTGACCACAACATTTTTCCCTCCACACTCATCCATTTGGCATGAAAATTAGCATACATATTCAACATCATACACAAACACACAACAACAAAAATCAGCTTGTTTCATTGCCCGATTTCATTTTGCACATCACAAACACTTTCTAACAAAAACACATTTTCAATGCTACAGTTAAAACTAATGGTGGAATTCATAGCGGAAGAAGTTAGTGCTGCCCTAGATATCACTAGGGACCTAAAGGCACCTGGGATGGATGACTTACCGGCTATTTTCTATAAGCACTGTTGGCAGCTTATTGGCGATGATGTGGTTTGCGAGGTGTTGCAGGTGTTACAAGGCGGAAGTATACCGAAGGGATGGAACAACACCCCAGTCGTGTTGATCCCAAAGGTTCGAAAACCTAAAAGACTAAAAGATCTTCACCTGATTAGCCTTTCTAAGGTTGTCTACAAGCTCGTGTCTAACGTGTTTGCCAACCGGCTAAAATGCATAATTGGTGAAATTATCTCACCAAACTAGAGTGCTTTCGTCCCGGCAGGCTCGTATCAGACAATACCATTTTGGCCTATGAAATGACCCACTTTCTGAAGTGGAAGAGATCGGGAGCCTCGAGTTTTGCTGCTCTTAAACTGGATATGAGTAAGGCCTATGATCGGGTGGAGTGGTCTTTCTTAGAGAAAATTATGAACCAGCTTGGTTTCGCACAAGGCTTCGTGAATCTCATCAACAAGTGTATCAGTACAGTCCATTTTAGATTTAAGATAAATGACTCATGCACGAACATGGTGATTCCAGGACGTGGGTTGAGATAGGGAGATCCCATATTGCCTTACCTTTTCCTTATCTATGCCGAAGGACTCTCTGCTTGATCAATCATGCTGAAACTATAGGCAAAATAAGGGGCATCAAGGTGTGTCCGGAGGCGCCCCAGGTTACGCATCTTCTTATTCGCGGATGACTCACTCCTATTGATGGAGGCCACAGAGGATAGTGTGAGTACAGTTAATGATATCCTTGCGATGTATGAGAAGGGCTCGAGGCAGACCATTAATTGGGATAAATCAACAATTCTTTTTAGTAAGAATATCCCATGTCAGAGGAAGGAGCAGCTGTTACTTCTACTAGGATTGCAGCGGGAAAGACAATAGGGAAAATACTTTAGTCTTCAAAGCTATGCGGAAAAGTGAAGGTAGATTGGCTTGGAATATATCGGGGACAAAATTTGGGAGATGTTGCAGGGGTATAAGGTGAATCTATTGTCAAAAAAAGGAGAATGAGACCTTGATTAAAACTATGGCACAAGCAATTCCAGCCTAGGCTATGTCTTGTTTTGATTTGACAAAGTCTTTGTGTGAGAGCATAAGCCACATGATATGTCGATTCTGGTGAGCTCGGCAAGATGGTGAACCCAAACACCATTGGGTAGGCTGGGAGAAGATGGCGCTTCCAAAGGAAGAAGGTGGCCTAGGTTTCTGGGACCTTCATGTTTTTAACATAGCGATGCTATCACGGGAAGTTTGGCGGCTACTCCAAGCACCTGGCTCATTGTGTGCCAAGTACTGCGTGCCAAGTACTTCATGCCAAGTACTACCCTGACGGTGACCTCCTATCTGCAATGTCCTCACCAGGGATCAATTATGTATCACGTAGTATACTCCAAGGTCTGGCTGTAATCATGGAGGACATGGTTTGGCGGGTCGGTAGTGGCGATTAGATTCAAATTTGGGAGGACCCCTGGTCCCTACTTGGGCAGTTTGTTTCCCAAGATCCCGTAGAGGTAGTACGTCGCTGACGCGAGTATCAGAGCTGATAGACCCCCATGTACCATACATGGGATGCCCAACTCATTAGACAGACTTTTAACCATGCAGAAGCCGACATATTACTGAAAATTCCAATCTATGAGCAGTGTGAGGATTTTGTAGCTTGGAAGTTCGACTGCAAGCGTCTCTTCTCGGTTCGTTCAGCATACCGAATTCACTGTGAGCTACAATGGCGCCATAGAAACCATCCACTTGGTGAGAGCTCTGTGGGTGTGTTGGTGGACCGAAAAATGTGGACCAATCTCTAAAGAGCGTGCGGTGCCCGGGGAAAGTTCACCATTTCTTGTGGGGGCTAGCCCACACAATAGTCACCCGGTGCTGAGAAATGTGGAGCGAATTGGCGTGGAGCTGGATGATACGTCTCAAACGTATCTATAATTTTTTATTGTTTCAAGCTATTATATTATCATTCTTGGATGTTTTGCAATTATTTCATAGTCAATTTATATCATTTTTGGTCCTAACCTATTGACATACTGCCTAGTGCCAATTGTTGTTTTCTGCATGTTTTTTACATTGCACGAAATCAATATCAAATAGAGTCCAAACGCAGCAAAACTCCTGGAGGATTGTTTTGGGCCAGAAGACATCCAGTGGGCCAAGGAAGCACCTAGGGGTGCCTCGAGGGAAGCAACACCCACCAGGGCGCGCCAGGAGGCCCAGGCATGCCCTGGTGCGTTGTGCCCACCTCGGGTGCCCCCTGAACCTCGTCTTTGCTCTATAAATACCCCAATACTTCAGAAACCCTAGGGGAGTCGACGAAAATCAATTCCAGCCGTTGCAGAGTCCAGAACCACCAGATACAATATAGAAACCATCACGGAGGGGTTCACCAATTCCATTGGTGCCTCTCCGATGATGCGTGAGTATACCTGGCCATGGGAAGCCCGACCCGACCCGGCCCGTAAAAGCCCGACCCGGACCGGCCCGACGCTGTGCGCAGGCCGGGCTCAGGCCTAGATTTTGAGCCTGAAGGCCGGGCCGGGGCCGGGCCCGTCGTTTTTCCATTTTTCTGAAGGTCAGGCCGGGCTTGGGCCTAGAAAACAGGCCCAATGGCCGGGATGGGACGGGCCCGGGCCTGGGTTTTTGCATCGAGCTTGGCTAGGCGCGGCCCGAAGCCCGACCCGGCCCGAGGTATGGCCAGGTATATGCGTGAGTAGTTCTTTGTAGACCTGCGGGTCCGTAGTTAGTAGCTAGATGGCTTCCTCTCTCTCTCTTGATTATCAATACAATGGTCTCTTGGAGATCCATATGATGTAAGTCTTTTTGCGATGTGTTTGTTGGGATCTGATGAACTTTGAGTTTATGATCAGATCTATGTTTTCATCCATGAAAGTTATTTGAGTCTTCTTTGATATCTTATATGCATAATTGATTATAGCCTCGTATTTCTTCTCTGATATTTGGGTTTTGTTTGGCCAACTTGATCTATTTATCTTGCAATGGGAAGAGGTGCTTTGTGATGAGTTTGATCTTACGGTGCTTGATCCCAGTGACAGAAAGGGAAACGACATGTATGTATTGTTGCTATTAAGGATAACAAGATGGGGTCTATTTCTACATAAATAGATCTTGTCTACATCATGTCATCGTTCTTATTGCATTACTCCATTTTTCCATGAACTTAATACACTAGATGCATGTTGTTCCCTTTCGCTTTCTCTTCTTCTCCCCCCAGGTCGACCGACGCGGTTAAGCAAAACCGTGTGTATGCAGCCCTTATAAAGGCAGACGCTCGGCCAAGCACTCTTCCTAATCCCACCCATTCCCTTCATCTTCATAGCAGCAAAGCCTCTTTTGCCCATCCTCCTCTACTGTTCTTGATCGCTTTAGGAAGACACATCAGTAATTCCATCGTGAGCTACCAGTAGGGCTACCCGCAGCAGGGCGCCAGTGCCATGGCCTACCCTCCATCGGGCTAGCAGCAGCAGGCCTACGTAGCACCGCCGCCGGTGGGCTACCCGCAGTGGGACCAGCAGTATCCTAACGCCGGTGGTGCCGACACCACCACGAGCCCTACGGTTATGAAAAACAGAATGATTGTTTCTGTTCACGGTTACAAAAACAGAATGATTGTAAAGCGTCATTGCAGCGTTTCAACTTCATAGACTCCTTTTCTTGAGCACCAGCATTCCTTCAACAAAAGCAAGCAGCTTTTGTTGAATTCTAGCAGGAGGATTATGCTAGGGTCTAGTAAGACTTAACAAACAAGCTAACAAATTATGATACCGGAGGGCATGGACTTTATTACGATGATCTCCTCCCCTCCACCTGTTTAGAGCTAAAGTCATTTCTAACCGATCCCCTTGAAAATAATGGAGTATCCGGTGGAATAACCCCTTAGTGGAGTATATTTACTCCACTAATTTTTGGCCGGACCTAACCGATCCCCTATATATAACAGAGTATTTTTTTTTATTTTTTCTTCTAAACTTTTCAATTCTAGTATAAATTGCAACTACATATCAGTACACATATAGAAACTAAACATAAATTTGAATGTTCAAGCAAATCACAAATATAGTTTACAAACCGAATTCAAAGTTTATAAACCAAATTATTCAAACTTAAACACACCGAATTGTTGAAATATAGAAAATAGCATGTGATAGAACAATTAGGACTCGCTAAGACGTTGCCAGTGATGCTCAACACAATCTTGTTGGAGCTGAGCATGAACTTGACAGTTGTCGAACTTGTGATGCTCTTCAAGGAATGGCAAGATCATGTTCGTATCATTACTCTGGCTCAACTGGAGTCCCGTTGGTGATGTACCGAAAGTTCTCAAACATATATCTCTTGTCTTCAATGATCATGTTATGCAATATGATGCAACAAGTCATGATCCGCCATAGGACACTAGAGCTACAATACTCGGTAGGGCCACAAACAATTGCAAAGCGCTTCTGAAGCACACTGATGGCTCTCTCAACATCTTTAGCAGCTTCTTATCATTGGGCAAAGTGAATGTTTTTGTTACCTTTTGGACGTGGATTAGTTTTTTACTAAGGTGGCCCGTGGTGGATAGATGGCATAAAAAATACATGTGTGAATTCGAAAGCGGCGCAGAAAGTACTTCTCTGGATAGGTTGACTTTGTGACAAAGTAGTCTCTCATGATCTTGGCATGACCCTCCGCTCTATCAATGTTGATGTGTATGCGGTCAAACAATGATCTTCTCCTCTGCCACCGAACATCATCTTGGAAATCATGCCTAAAACAGTGCCATAGTCATCGTCGTCTTCTTCCTCTTCGGATGACGATGAGTCCTCCAAGGCCATCTCTCTCAACCTCTTCATCTACAATTCAAACGGGTAGGTTCAATCCAAATGGCTCAGTTCACAAAGAAACTCACTTAGTCGATTTGTCGAACACTTGCGGTGTGGTGGTGGTTCACCGGCCGCCCAGTGTCGTTCTGACCAAACAGGCCGATGGCGATGAGAGGGAATGACCTGCAGCGGTGTGCACTCAAGGTGAGATGCGGCGGCCAACAAAAAAAGAAGAAGCAACGAAGCAACCAGATGAAGTAACAATGGCGACGACGGCGGCGTTTCACCTTGATTTCGACGACAGCGACAGGGGCTGAACGGGCTCGACGTCGAGCAGAAGGGTGGCGTGGGCAGGGGAGGCAACGAGGTAGCGGCGGGGCCGGTGGACGGTCACCGGGAGTCGCACCGGTGAATTTCCAGGGGCGGGGGGCGACGCGTGGGAGAGGCATGGATTTTACTCAGCCGCCCCGCGGTGGAGTAAATTTAGGGAGAAAGTTGGGGACAGAGTAAAAATGTACTCCCTTACACCGGATAAAGGATCGGCTAGGTGTCGGTTAGAGGAGTAAAACATAATTTTTACTCCTCTTACTGGTTATAAGGGATCGGGCAGAAATGCTCTTACGGAGTTAAGGAGGTTTTCTCCGACCATGGATGGTGGTCTAGTCTTTTGGATAGGGCCTTATTTAATAATGACCTTTAAACCAGACAACGTATCCATCCGTGGACTGGTGGGAACCAGTTCATGGACATTGATGTGAGATCTGGCCATCCAGCCATTGCCACAAATTTCCAGAGACATTTTGAACAAAATTTAATGAAAATAAACAATTTTGATGCAAATTTAAACAAACAAGACGAATTTCATTCAAACTTGGATAATTTCTATACAAAACCAAATGCTTCCGGAGCACATGCATTATATTTCAACATATTTCAATTAAACCCTATTCTAGACTAGTCTAAATGATCTCCAGCATTCATCACAGAGCTGGCCACATTGTCCGTGTTGTTGTAAACCATATTCTAACCTAGTCTATGATCTTAGTGTACATGGATTCTTTCCCAGCCAGCAGGACACTGATACGTCTCCAACGTATCTACTTTTCCAAATACTTTTGCCCTTGTTTTGGACTCTAACTTGCATGATTTGAATGAAACAAACCCGGACTGATGCTGTTTTCAGCAGAACTGCCATGATGTTGTTTTATGTGTAGAAAAGAAAAGTTCTCGGAATGTCCTGAAAATCCACGGAGACACTTTTTGGAATTAATAAGAATTTCTGGGCGAAAGAAATACACCAGGGGGCTCAGGGCCTGTCCACGAGACAGGGGGGCGCCCCCCCCCCATGTAGGGCGTGCCCCCTATCTCGTGGGCCCTCTGGACCTCCACCGACCTCAACTCCAACTCTATATCTTCCGTCTCACGGAGAAAAAAAACAGAGAGGAAGTTTCATCACGTTTTACAACACAGAGCCACCGCCAAGCCCTAATCTCTCTCGGGAGGGCTGATCTGGAGTCCGTTCGGGGCTCCGGAGAGGGGGATTCGTTGTTGTCGTCATCATCAACCATCCTCCATCACCAATTTCATGATGCTCACCGCCGTGCGTGAGTAATTCCATCGTAGGCTTGCTGGACGGTGATGGGTTGGATGAGATTTACCATGTAATCAAGTTAGTTTTATTAGGGTTTGATCCCTAGTATCCACTATGTTCTGAGATTGATGTTGCTATGACTTTGCTATGCTTAATGCTTCTCACTAGGGCCCGAGTGCCATGATTTCATATCTGAACCTATTATGTTTTCATGAATATATGTGTGTTCTTGATCCTATCTTGCAAGTCTATAGTCACTTATTATGTGTTATGATCCGACAACCCCAAAGTGACTAATCGGGATACTTCTCGGTGATGACCGTAGTTTGAGGAGTTCATGTATTCACCATGTGTTAATGCTTTGATTCGATTCTCTATTAAAAGGAGGCCTTAATATCCCTTAGTTTCCACTAGGACCCCGCTGCCACGGTAGGGTAGGACAAAAGATGTCATGCAAGTTCTTTGCCATAAGCACGTATGACTATTTACGGAATACATGCCTACATTACATTGATGAACTGGAGCTAGTTCTGTGTCACCCTATGTTATAGCTATTACATGAGGAATCGCATCCGGCATAATTATCCATCACTGATCCATTGCCTATGAGCTCTTCACATTTTGTGCTTCGCTTATTTACTTTTCCGTTGCTACTGTTACAACTGCTACAAAAACCCAAAAACATTTATCTTTACTTTTGCTACTGTTACCATTACTATCATACTACTTTGCTACTAAATACCTTGGTGCAGGTACTAAGTTATCCAGGTTTGGTTGAATTGACAACTCAACTGCTAATACTCAAGAATACTCTTTGGCTCCCCTTGTGTTGAATCAATAAATTTGGATTGAATACTTTACCCTCGAAAGCTGTTGTGATCCCCTACACTTGTATTGCCTGTATTGCCTGTTGTTCCTAAGGGTTATGTTATGAATGAAGAAGCTGCTAGGGAAATCTTTGCTTGCAATGATAGATACGATATTAAGAAATTATTAGCTAAATGGAAGCAGCAGTCTCTTAATTCTAGAATGAAACCTGACCCTGCTTTTGCTACTTCACCTATCTGTGTTACTGATAAGGATTATGAATTCTCTGTTGATCCTGAGATTATTACTTTAGTTGAATCTGATCCTTTTTATGGCCTTGAATCTGAAACTGTTGTGGCACATCTTACCAAGTTGAATGATGTAGCTACCCTGTTTACTCATGATGAGAAGTCTCGCTATTTTTATATCCTTAAGATATTTTCGTTCTCATTAAAGGGTGATGCTAAGACTTGGTATAATTCTCTTGCTCCTGGTTTGTGCCTAGTCCCCAGGATATGATTTATTACTTCTCTGCTAAATATTTCCCTGCTCATAAGAAACAAGCTGCCTTGTGGGGAATATATAATTTTGTGCAAATCAAAGAAGAGAGTCTCCCACGAGCTTGGGGGAGGCTTCTCCTATTACTTAATGCTTTTCCCGATCATCCTCTTAAGAAAAATGAAATACTTGATATCTTTTATAATGGACTAACCGATGCTTCCAAGGACTACTTGGATAGTTGTGCTGGTTGTGTTTTCAGGGAAAGAACAGTCGACAAAGCTGAAATATTATTGAATAATATGTTGACTAATGAAAATAATTGGACTCTCCCTGAGCCAATTCCTGAAGAAATTCTTGAACCAATTGAGCCAATTCCTGAGCCTATTCCTAAACCCACTCCGAAGAAGAGAGGTGTTTTATTTCTCAGTCCTGAAGATATGCAAGAGGCAAAGAAATCACTGAAAGAAAAAGGTATTAAAGCTGAAGATGTTAAGAATTTACCTCCTACTGAAGAAATACATGGTCTTAATATACCACCTGTTGAAGAACCATATTGTCTTGATAACCCGACACAGGTAGTAAAGGTAAATTCTCTCTATAGATGTGATAAAGATGAAATCCCATCTACTAAATTTCATAGCCCTTGCTTAGATGAATTTGATGATTTCATGAATAGACAAGCAAATTTCAATGATTATGTTGGTAGACAATTGAAGAATAATGCTTATACGATAGTACGCTTGAATGATTATGTAGCTAGAGTTAAAGGTGAACTTAAACTCACTAGTAAACATGCTTCCATGATTGCTACTCAAGCTGAACAAGTACTTAAGGCTCAGAATGAATTGCTTGCTGAATTAAATAATAAACATGACTTTGCTGTTAGAGTGGCTACTAGAACTGGTAGAATGACTCAGGAACCTTTGTATCCTAAAGGCCACCCTAAAAGAATTGAACAAGATTCTCAGAATAATAATCTAGATGTTCCTAGTTCTTCTAAGAAGAAGAAAAATAAGAATTATAGGACTTTGCAAACTTCTAGTGAACCTAATGTAGAAACACCTGAGAATCCTAATAATACTTCTATCTCTCATGCTGAAACACAATCCGGAGATGAACATGAACCTGATGATAATGTTAATAATGATGTTCATGTAGATGCTCAACCTAGTAATAACAATGATATAGAAATTGAACCTGCTGTTGATCTTGATAACCCACAATCAAAGAATCAACGTTATGATAAGAGAGATTTTGTTGCTAGGAAGCACGGTAAAGAAAGAGAACCATGGGTTCAGAAACCCATGCCCTTTCCTCCTAAACCATCCAAGTCAAAGGATGATGAGGACTTTGAGCGTTTTGCTGAAATGATTAGACCTATTTTCTTATGCATGCACTTAACTGATATGCTTAAAACAAACCCTTATGCTAAATATATGAAAGATATGATCACTAATAAGAGGAAAATACCTGAAACTGAGATTTCCACCATGCTTGCCAACTATACCTTTAAGGGTGGAATACCTAAGAAACTTGGTGATCCCGGAGTACCCACTATACCTTGCTCTATTAAAAGAAATTATGTTAAAACTGCTTTATGTGATCTTGGGGCCGGTGTTAGTGTTATGCCTCTTTCCTTATATCGTAGACTTGAATTGAATAAGTTGACACCTACTGAAATATCTTTGCAAATGGCTGATAAATCAACTGCTATACCTGTCGGCATTTGTGAGGACGTGCATGTTGTTGTTGCGAATGTTACTATCTTAACAGAATTTGTTATTCTTGATATTCCCGAGGATGATAGTATGTCTATTATTCTTGGTAGAACCTTTTTAAATACTGCAGGAGCTGTTATTGATTACAACAAAGGCAATGTCACCTTTCATGTTAACAGAAATGAGCATACGGTACATTTTCCGAGGAAGCAAATCCAAGTTCATAGTATAAATACTATTGAGAAAATTCCATCAATTATTATTGGAGGTTTTGAATTTCCTCTCCCCACTGTCAAGAAAAAGTATGATATTCTTATTGTTGGGGATTTTCATATCCCCGTTGAGGTAACTTAGTGTCACTTTGAAATTTCTACGGTTTCGTGCTATTCAGAATGAGTTTGTTAACAAGACTTGATCAACCTTGTTATTGGGTTCATTTAGATGATCACGAGATGGACGAAACTAGAAGTCACAACCTTCTGTACTTTCTTTTTACTTTCTGTTATCTAGATTAAATAAAGCAAAAATAGTATTATCCGTCTGTTTTCCGATTTATCCGTGCATTAAAAAAATAGTCCGAAAATAAAAGTGCTCCAAATGCCCTACAAATTTAGTATTATTTTTTCTGGAATATTTGAGGATTTTAGGCACTGAAATTACTACAGGAGGGGCAAGAACCATGCCATGAGAGAGGAGGGCGCCCCCCCCCTATAGGGCGCGCCCCCTGTCTCGTGGGCCCCTGGTGGCTCCCCTCCACTTATGCCAGCACCCACACACTTCATCTTCTACCCAAAAAAATCCCCATCCAGCTCAAGCACGAGTTGTAGCTCGTTTTGCTGCGATTTTCGATCTCTTGGCTCAAAGCTCCATTCACAAAACTGCTTTGGGAGATTGTTGCTTGGTATGTGACTCCTCCATTGGTCCAATTAGTTTTTGTTATAGTGCTTCATTCATTGCAATCCTTGTTGCCTTGGTGACCTTGTTCTTGAGCTTGCATATTAAATTTATGAGGTTCCAAGTAATTCTAATGCATGATGTAGGCTCTAGGCACTTGTAGGAGTAGTTGCTATCAATCTTGTTTAGTTTTATGCACTTTTATTTTGAAGTTACTAAAATTTCAGAATTATTTCAGAAAAAGAAATATGCTTAGGAGAATGTACCAAGGCGGTTCCTCGGTGAAGAAAGGGCCCAGGATTGCTATACGTGAGCAAGATGTTGAATTGCCAAGGAACGCGGATGTACGAGCTTGTGAATGGCTATCCGATGATTTTATGGTCAAAGCGGGCTTTAAGGAGGAATTTGACGCGTATGTGCGTAATGTTGAGATGGAGGACTTCTTACAAGATAAGTGTCCTCTGTACTATCAATTGACTGATTCCTTTGTGCGGAGGTTTAAATATAACTGTACGCGTAATTCTCCTAGTGTCATATTTGATATTTATGATACATCTTATACCATGGATTTAGAGGATTTTACAACTGCTTGCAAACTCCCGCAGTGGGGTAATATTAATGATCCTCACAAATCTGAATTTAGAGATTTTCTTGCTAGTATTACTATGGGAGAATCTAGGGACATAGCACAAGCTACCATAGGGAGCATTCATTTTCCTGCTATATATTATTTTGCTCTCTTTATTGGTAGATGTATTAACGGTAAGGATCAAGCATGTCACATGTGTGTCCCTGATCTGAGTATCCTCAAGAGTGTTGTGTTAGGTTTTAAAGGTTATAACTTGGGGGGCAATAGTTGCGTGTAGGTTGTAGAATAATAGTAGAAAGGGAAATTTATTTGGAGGAATTTATGCAACCCATGTGGCTAATTTTCTTGGTATAGCCCCACGAGAGGGAGATATGATAATACCTCCTGTTTATTTGGATAAAGAAGCTATGTTTAGTCATCATTTTCTTGAGAGGAATGAACAATTCCTCCATTATCGACTAATCTATGACAGACGCAATGTCGTCCCTGTTACTCTTCCTGCTCCCTACCTTTTTGATTATCAGGAAAAAGGAAGATATGTTGTCACCAGGGAGGAAGCAGCTGAATACGAGAGGGGAGTGGAGGCAGCTCGCCAACACGCTGCAGCTCAGGAGGCGGTTGCCGCTGAATCTCAGTACAACCCCGGTTTCACTTATGGATATCAGCCAGGCGATCCTTGGTATTAGACCAACTTAGGCCAAAAGCCTAAGCTTGGGGGAGTACGTATTTCTCACCGACTTTACATTCATGTTCACACACTAGACGTCGGTGCTCATACTCTTTCATTGTATTATCCATGCTAGTTTAAATTCCTTTTTCTAGTTTTCTTCTTGTGTGTTTGATAAACCTTGAGAAAAACCAAAAAAAAAATAGTTAGTTTAATTTCCATGATTTCTAGTTCTTCTTCTTACTTGTTGGGAGCTTTCCCGTGTAAATAGTTTTATTTTCTTTTCTTTCCTTTGGGGGGTCGAGAAGACCATATTGAAAATGTTTAGTGGCTCTCATATGCATGATTGTTTATTTAACTTAGAGCCCATATTACTTGTCTTCTCTTTTGAGTTGAATGCTTGCAGATTCCAGCTTAGTCCAATGCATGTGCACTCTTATTATTTTACACATCATTCGGTCGTGCAAGTGAAAGGCAATAATGACGATATATGATGGACTGATTGAGATGAGAAAAGCTGGTATGAACTCGACCTCTCTTGTTTTTGTAAATATGATAAGTTCATCGTTTCTGAGTCAGCTTATTATGAAGTAAACATATTTGCAATAACATTTAGAGATTATAGTTGCTTGTGCCATGCTTGATTAGCTTTGAGTTATAATGGTTTACCTTGCGTGCCAACATGCTATTAGGATGATTATGATGTGGTATGATGGGATGGTATCCTCCTTTGAATAAATTGAGTGACTCGACTTGGCACATGTTCACGCATGTAGTTGAAACAAAATCAACATAGCCTTCACGATATTTATGTTCATGGTGGATTATATCCTACTCATGTTTGTACTCGGTGTGAATCAGTTTTAATGCATGTTTATGACTATTGTCGCTCTCTCAGTTGGTCGCTTTCCAGTCTTTTGCTAGCCTTCATCTGTACTAAGCGCGAATACTGCTTGTGCATCCAAACTCCTTAAACCCCAAAGTTGTTCCATATGAGTCCACTATATCTTCCTATATGTGGTATTTACCTGCCATTCCAAGTAAATTAGTATGTGCCAAACTCTAAACCTTCAAATGAAATTCTGTTTTGTATGCTCGAGCAGCTCATGTTACGACTAGGGCTGCCTATATCTTTCATGCTAGGTGGGTTATTCTCAGAGGAGTGGACTCCGCTCCTCATTCACGAGAAAGGGTCGGTAACCAGGATGCCCAGTCCCATGATCCAAAAAAGATCAAAGCAAATCAAAATAATTAAACAAAACTCCCCCAGGGCTGTTGTTTGTTGGAGGCACTCGTTGTTTCGAGCAAGCCATGGATTGATGCTTGTTGGTGGTTGGGGGAGTATAAACTTTTACCATTCTGCGTGGTAACTACCTATAATGCATTTAGTATGGAAGATACAGTCATCTCATAGTTGTTGCGTTGACAGCGAAAGTATGCCGCTCAAAATGTTATTCAATCTCTATTTTAAAATCGAGCTCTGGCACCTCTACAAATCCCTGCTTCCCTCTGTGAAGGGCCAATCTATTTATTTTTATGTTGAGTCATCACCTTCTTATTAAAAAGCACCCGCTGGAGAGCACACTGTTATTTGCGTTATTATTATTGGTTTATATTGGGTATGATTTGACTGGATCTCTTTTACCATGAATTACAATGTTTAGTCAGTCCTTGATCTTTAAAGGTGCTCTGCATTTATGTTTTGCGGTCTCAGAAAGGGCTAGCGAGATACCATTTTGTTATATCATGTTATGATTGTTTTGAGAAAGTGTTGTCATCTGAGTTTTATTATTATGGCTTGCTAGCTGATTATGTTATTGATATGAGTGATTGTGAGACCTAAGTGTTATTGTGAGTATGGTTAGTTCATAATACTGTTGAAACCTGAATGATGGCTTTGCATGTTTACAACAACAAGAGCAAACAGAGTTTGTAAAAGTTTTTCTTTATCACTTTCAGTTTATCAACTGAATTGCTTGAGGACAAGCAAATGTTTAAGCTTGGGGAAGTTGATACGTATCCAACATATCTACTTTTCCAAACACTTTTGCCCTTGTTTTGGACTCTAACTTGCATGATTTGAATGAAACTAACACGGACTGACGCTGTTTTCAGCAGAACTGCCATGATGTTGTTTTATGTGTAGAAAAGAAAAGTTCTCGGAATGTCCTGAAAATCCACGGAGACACTTTTTGGAATTAATAAGAATTTCTGGGCGAAAGAAATACATCAGGGGCCCCAGGGCCTGTCCACGAGACAGGGGGCGCCCCCCTGTAGGGCGCGCCCCCCTATCTCGTGGACCCCCTGGATCTCCACCGACCTCAACTCCAACTTTATATCTTCCGTCTCGCGGAGAAAAAAATCAGAGAGAAAGTTTCATCGCGTTTTACGGCACGGAGCCGCCGCCAAGCCCTAATCTCTCTCGGGAGGGCTGATCTGGAGTCCATTCGGGGCTCTGGAGAGGGGGATTCGTCGATGTCGTCATCATCAACCATCCTCCATCACCAACTTCATGATGCTCACCGCCGTGCATGAGTAATTCCATCGTAGGCTTGCTGGACGGTGATGGGTTGGATGAGATTTACCATGTAATCAAGTTAGCTTTATTAGGGTTTGATCCCTAGTATCCACTATGTTCTGAGATTGATGTTGCTATGACTTTGCTATGCTTAATGCTTGTCACTAAGGCCCGGGTGCCATGATTTCAGATCTGAACCTATTATGTTTTCATGAATATATGTGTGTTCTTGATCCTATCTTGCAAGTTTATAGTCACCTATTATGTGTTATGATCCGACAACCCCGAAGTGACAATAATCCGGATACTTCTCGGTGATGACCGTAGTTTGAGGAGTTCATGTATTCACCATGTGTTAATGCTTTGGTCCGGTTCTCTATTAAAAGGAGGCCTTAATATCCCTTAGTTTCCACTAGGACCCCGCTGCCACGGGAGGGTAGGACAAAAGATGTCATGCAAGTTCTTTGCCATAAGCACGCATGACTATTTACGGAATACATGCCTACATTACATTGAGGAACTGGAGCTAGTTCTGTGTCACCATATGTTATAGCTATTACATGAGGAATCGCATCCGGCATAATTATCCATCACTGATCCATTGCCTACGAGTTCTTCACATCTTGTGCTTCGCTTATTTACTTTTCCGTTGCTACTGTTACAACTGCTACAAAAACCCAAAAACATTTATCTTTACTTTTGCTACTGTTACCATTACTATCATACTACTTTGCTACTAAATACCTTGCTGCAGATACTAAGTTATCCAGGTGTGGTTGAATTGACAACTCAACTGCTAATACTCAAGAATATTCTTTGGCTCCCCTTGTGTCGAATCAATAAATTTGGGTTGAATACTTTACCCTCGAAAGCTGTTGCGATCCCCTACACTTGTGGGTTATCAGACACGGTGCCGCCATCGCTCACGAAGGATGTCGCAGCCGGCGCAGTAGGACAGGAGCAGCGCCTCTTGCTCGTCCACGTCCACGTCCTCCACAATGCCCGTGCCGGCGAGTTGCTCCTCCGCACGCCGGTGCTTGTCGAGGAGGCGGAGGTTTAACCTCTGGCCCGCCTGCGTCTGCCGGAACGTGGCTTCCACTCTTCCAACACCATGTCTGCAGTGTGCATGCGCCTCGCCCACACTGGCACCGACATCGGTCTGCGAGGACGTGGCACCGGCTTGTCGCTGCCGCCTTGCCACCTCTTTCATTGGCAGGTCTACTGCGCTGGCATCCGGAGAGCTCGTCCATCTTCTAGCTTGCCAGCCGGCCGTAATGCCGGCAATCTTCTTCTTCTGTTTGTCCAAGAGGCTCGCCCACAGGGCTCTGGAGCTCGAGGCCATGACGGGTGTGGCGTCGAGAGGAGATAGGGAGCAGAGGAGGTTGGAATGCGCGGCTACTGATGGGCCTGGCGTTTAATAGCGCGGATGCCAGGCCAAGCGGCAAGGTGGTTAATGGTGGCCGGTAGGCCTGCTCTACTCTCTAACTCACTCTTAGCGAG